>NC_141775.1:13226419-13542252 GCF_051362555.1 Lingula anatina
TTTATTTGTTATATTTTTGATATTCTTGATAGATAAATAGATAGATAAACAGTGGCGTAACCAGACCTTTAAAAATTGTACGCACAGATTTTGAAAATTCCCAGGTACGATTATATTCCTTGAAAAATTCACTGGAGAATAATATCATGGTTGGCTCAAAAAATTGTACGCACAGTGCATCCGTGCGTATGCCTGGTTACGCCCCTGGATAAATTAGATAGATAGATAGATAGATAGATAGATAGATAGATAGATAGATAGATTTTTGATAAAAACAAAAGTTAAAGCAGGTTAGTGGGCAAGGCACAAGCTCTATACAAGTGGAAAGGTCTACATACAAGATTTAAATAGTGACTAATACGAAGGTACTCCGAAACACCAGAGATTACATATAACAGAACAAATAAATAAAGCATAGATTTACAAAACAGAAATGAAAAACCTAACAGTTCAATAAAGACTATAATATAAAGAAGAAAGATACAAAAAGATCCAACAAAAACTAGTAATAAATGGAAATATCAATACCTATAAAATACTACCTTTATGTTATATACAGGATATCCAAGAAAATAAGGCAATCTAACTATACAATCAACAACCTAATCAATCAAAAACTAACAATGTAGAATCCAAATACAACCATAAACTGCATTTATAAACCCTGCATGAAAAGAACAGAAAGCCAATATGTTTTCATGCACTGTAAAAAAAATCCTGTAAGTCCTCACAATTTCAGAACAACTTTTTTTATTCCAATATCAATCTTTTAAACATTTTTCTCCAACTTTAGCTCCTCACTTTTGGTATCACTAAAAAAATTTCTTTAAAAGGAAACAAACAATTTTGATCAGAAATTGTGAGTACTCGCAAGCAGAAGCACAAAAAAGTTTCTCTGATGAAAAATGAAAATTCCTGACCTTAGTTTCTCCATGCTCCAGTAATGTGTAGCGCCATTTTTCTGATCCTGGACCTCTACGGCAACAATGGTGTGTGGGTACGGGCGCTCCATGTCCTTGGCGTCATCTGGGAGAAGGTCTGGGGCAAGTGGGGAGTATAATGTGTCTGTGAGCAGAACGAACTGGAACTGCACCTACATAGAGAAAAATATCAACTAATTATAATTTGATGATATGAATTTTATAGATTTGTCATTAAAATTTTAATTAAAGTCAAGTAATAAAAATTTAATATAGTTTAGTTTTAAGAATTTTGTAAGTTATGATTTTTCCACCAGCAATTTCAATTACATATTTATTGAAAGCAATTTCAGAATTTGTTTTCTGCATTTTGAGACCTTATTAGAGAGAAAAGTTACTATTTCTAGCCTTGATGTTAAACATTCAGCAAAAAGGAGACCTTTTTATAGCAATATGTCTGACCTTTTTCTTCAGTTCAGTGCTAATAGCATTAGCTTCCTTCAATATCACAGCACTGCCCCACAAGTCATCCTGCAATGAACGCAGCAGTGAAAACATCTCAGCACAATCTCAGCACAATCACTGCCAGTGCCATCTCAACAAACACAATGGGTCTATACAAGGCATTTTCCTTGGCAAGCTTTTTAACTGGTCATAATGTATTTTGAAAAAAGACTTGAAAATTCATAAAGAGTATGTCATGTCAGTTGACACTCATATTTACTAATTAATTTAACATCATTACCTCATTAATACCCACAGATTATCATGTCTCATGTACTAAGAAACATAATGAAGGTGCCGATTTGGGAAAATTTGGTTGACTTTGGTTAAGGGCTGTCCCAGGATCGTTGTTATATCATATCTCCATAGTATTAATAGTTGTGTTGCTAATCTTTTTGTATGCTGTGCTACACATTTACAATACGTCCAGGTCTATGCACAGTGTATATTCAGTGTATAAGTGTACAACTGTCTAATATATATATGTGTAACTTCCTCATGGAAATCATGATAAGCTGCGTTCACACCAGGACCAACTTTGACCAGAAAAAGACAAAACGATGTCACCTGAAAACCAAATTTACTAGGCGCTGAACTTGCTAGTATATAAAGCATAGGAGATAACTCTGTATAACTACATCTGATGACTCTTTCTAAGAAATGCAGGTCCATGTTAGTGCTGTTGTGAACACAACCAGAGAGAACAGAGCACATACACAGAGAAATCTTTACATACACATCATATAAACTGAGACAGTATAGTAGTGATTTATACTAATTTTTATACTAACTGCACTAATTTTATCTTATATATCTGCATAAATTGCATTATCTAACTTCTGCCTATACCACACTCACAATTATGATTTTCAGAAATTTTCCATATCTATATCCATATCTATCCAATTTAAAAACAATGGTTTATAAATTCAAAAGATAAATACACACAACAAAAGAGGTAAAGATCACCTTTACGTCACATCTACAAGTCCCAAACATGCACACCACACTGGGAACACTGCAGGATCACACCTGTCACACCCTTGTGTCACAAAATGTGCCGTGTTCACATCCAAACTAACCTAGACCGAAATTGGCTCATAGTAATTACCAGATAACCCAGCTTCAATTGCAGTTGGAAATTTGAACTTATATATACTATATACTGGAGTCAACTGGTAATGCACTTGTAATCCATTCCCGGTCCTAAATTAGCTCTTATGTGAACAAGTCTTACAGCACGAGTTGTAATCACAGAGGTAGGAGACCCATGCAGTATCAATACAAATATAAATAACAAAATACAAAATAATAGTTCATACGTAACATAACAGATCTTGAACTGAGAATGAAAATGAAGGCCACTTATCTTAAATACACCGAAAATAAATCGGTTTTTCACACACACACAGTAAAATCTGCTTTCACTGAGCCAACATGAACTTGGCTACAGTTATGTAAAAGTTTATTCTTTTACTTGTATTAAATGAGGTTTGGTCCCTTTTAGAAATAATTTTAATTCAGTGCCAATTCAAGGCCATAAACTTCAAAAAGAAATTGATATGCATAATGCAATGCATTGGTCTGAAACATTTCCCTCTAAAATAATCGAATTAGATTTTTACAAATAAGATATCTATAGCCAGATGGAGTATGGCAAATGAACAGCTAATCCCACCACCATCCGTTCTTGACAAAAAAAGAAAAAAATATAGGTATTTGATCAGATATTTACTAGTGTGTGTGTGTGTCAACCTGCCCAGATACAGACCTTAATCTGACACAGTGGATGAATCCTGTTAGACACATCCTGGTGGAAAATAAACACACAAAGCTCAAGCTTTACGTGCACTTTCAGGGAAGGAAAAACACGGAAACAAATAGACAATTACAAGCCCCATGGAAACAGTATAATACAGCCTTTTACAGTCAAAAAAGGGAAGGGGAGGGAGGGGCAGTAACCATGGAAACCTATACATATCTATGGAAACTGGAGAGCAAGCTGCAACCATAGTTACTGGATGGGCACTATGAAAACTAGGGGTATGGGGAGTGTAACCATGGCACCTTCAATAGTTGCCAGTGGAAACCAACGGAAATATTTGACTGTAACCATAGCAACTAAAAGGACACCATGGTGATGAGGTCAATTACTATAGGGAATGAAAAATAATACTAGAGATAATGTGGTTTATTGTAAAAAAATATTAACTGGTACAAAGTAATGATAAATATTTTTAAGTAAAAATAACATGGAGAAAAAAACAGAAGATATAGCTGGAAAAGTGTATTACAACAAACAAATTTGTGACACATTGCAATTGCAAAGTAACAAGTCATGTGAAACTTGCCTCCAAAATTTAAAAACTATTGCAAAATCTTTTTAAAATTTCAGCATCAAAATAAAAACAGAACATTTATCAAAATTTAACAAATCACATTACAGAATGTACAACAGAGAACATAAACAGTCAAGGTACTTATATTCAACTTGTGATAATCAATAACATAAACATTAGCTCTGAGTGCTCACATTTTTCTATTACCTTTCCACACCAAGCTCAATATGGATAATGTGACATTTACCCTTTTTTGTGGAAAAGTCAGAAAATACTTTTGTCTTATTTAGTATGATAAACACAGAAGTGCCATGAATTCATGTCACAAGTGTACACAGATCAGACAAGGAATTTTTAGTCTGATATTTAACATGCTGGAGTTTTTCTGAGTGTCAAATAAACAGTAATCACAGTACCATGCAACACTGGAGAAAACTGTATGGTAAACTGACATCATACTGCAAAAATACGACAACAACATTTGACATCACGTTTCCAACCAATGTCATATCTGACCCATGTCACATTCAGGTTAGTTGGAACAGACATTCGGGTAGTTACTGAAGTAAAATTAGTCATGCAACACGTATTATCAAGAAGCAGAGAATTGATCACAATTCACTTCAAGCAATCTCTGTGTAGTCCTGATATCCCATCCAAAATTTGTGCCAACCTTGATCTCAACATGGAATAATAAGTTATATTGTAAAGTAACATGCTATGATAAAAAAAACATCTGCTTCCTGAATTTCGGTACAAAGGCAGCAAGACACAGTGTGTGAAATAATAAACTTGTAAAATGTGTAAAAGACCACTTGAATAATTCTAAAACACTGTGACTTAAAATGTTTTGACACCATAGACTGAAAAAGACCATACATACATTCAACATCTCCACTAAAATTGTATTGCTATAACATACCCTAAGGCAGGTGAATTGGTGATATCTCCACTTCCTGTATGCCCATTCCGCCAACTGGTATTCACGCTCTGTCCACTTACACTCCTCCTCTAAAAAAGAACAAGATGAGCTATTGAGACAACAACTTCATCATCTGGGATCATTTTCTCCTCTGCATGTTTTATAATACACTGTGGCTATTAGATTAGTATATCAAGTTTATGTGTTTTGAAACAAAATGCATAAGGCAATGAACACAAATATGTCAACTGAATCAAAAAAAATGTCTAAAACAGTTTTCATCCCAAAAAAGACAATGACAATTATCAGAAAAACAGTGCAATTTCCTTTCAAATATGTGAAATCAAATTCAGGATAAAAATTGCTTAATCAAGTAATGAACATGAAGAAATTTAAAAACAGCAAAAATATCGCTCTTTAAGATGGCCGAACACACTGAAATGAACTTAAACTGACCAAAAGCTTCATCTTCCTCATCCTCCCCTATGTCATCCCCAGTGGTATACTGGCTACTCATCATGGACTGTCTCTCCACTTGTTCCTGGAGAACTTGAATCTTGCTCTCGTAATCCTAAAAGACAACATCATTTTACTGAGAATAGTTTAAACAAAACATATGGTCTCAGTCTAGACCTTCCCCAGAATGCAGTTCAGTTTTCATTTGGATGACGATTAGTCTCAAAAGACTGCCTCTATTTCCAAAGACAGCTGGATGGCTTACAAAATTTTGGGGATGGTTGGTTGGTTGGGCTTGCTTGGGTTGGTCTCCCTGTAAATCTATGACCAAATTACATATTCGCATTTTGGACTCCCTGTATCCCAAATCCTGGGGATTCTCAAAGACATTCCTATCCTTTACCAACATAAAATATCTGCCATTATAATTTTTAGATATAGTACATAAAAAGCACCAGGTCAAGTTTTTTACAATTTACAAAATTACAAAACTATAAATTACTAGTATAAATAAAATTACACTGAAGAGCTTAATTTATTTTCACTTTTTCCTGTTCCATATTTTAGATCTTTCCTTACCTTCCTCTGCTGTTCAAAGGCCTGCTCCGCCTCCTCTCTCTCCTTTCTATACTGCTCCTCCATCTCATTCACTCTGGAAAGAAAAAAACAACAACAATATAGAGCAGTAACAATAGGGCTTTCATTGGCTCTTGTGTAATGAGGATAAAAAAGTTAAGTGTTTACTTGTTTTTCTACCAATGGGGCATGTTTCCCCTGATCAAAGCCCTTTGATGAAAGCTCAATATGCACAACACATAGGTAACAAACATGTTTAGCCTGTTTTTAGAGTAGTATGGAACCTTTTGTGAAAGAGGACACTCCCATCATGGATAACAAGTCCTCATATGAGACTCAAAGTTCCACAATAAATACATTGTAAACATCACAGAATATATAATAAATCCCTTTTTCCCCCAAAACAGCGATTATTGGACCTCCATAGATGGCTACTTTCCGTAATAATCCCTTAGGAGATTATTACAAAAACTACTTGAAGAAAATTGACTAACTTTGAATGTTAGAATGGATTCATTTATCATTGGGAAGAAAATTGCTGTTTACCTCAGGCAAATTTTTCCACAAAAATGAAGAGTTGTCCTTTAACGTTTAACAATCATAATCAACTTCAACCTTTATAACAGTAACTGTTGCATTAAATAAGAATTTGCAGAAACACTGTTCTGCCTCTGACACTGAAAGAGACTCTGGCGATAGCTATAACTGTACAGAAGAGTTAATTTTATAATCTCCAATTCTAGATTACCAAAACAATAAATAATTAAAAAACCATTTCCATTCAAGGCTTGTGTTATTAAATAAAAACATACTAATAAATGAAAAAAAACTTCTGATATCCAAATAGTGACATACCCTAGCCTGTGGTCTTCAGAACAGTTAGAAATCATGTGAATTTCTCAAAGAATTTCACTATTAGTTTGCTCAAATGAACCTATCTTTAGACAAAAACAACTGATATTTGAGAACCTAATGACGTTCTAAAGACTTAACAATAAATCAATAAATATCATAAAAAATAATACTTTAAGTGCTTCAAATAATGTCTCTATTAATAAGAACCCACTTAGACTTCCAAGAACTGGTGAAGAGTCAAATAATAGAAATCAATTGAAATCACATAAAATCTGACCCATGCCTTTTCACCACCAAAACTTGACTTTCAGTAATGCCATCACATTCTTTACAAATTTCCTCTAGTTAAAGAAAAAGGAGCTGGGAGACTTTTATTCAGCATGCTGTTTAAGTGAATTGAATTTTTTTTCGTGCTGCTTATGTGAGTCGTCTTTATATACTGAATCCCTCATCTTAACTATAAAAATACGACCAAAAAAAAAATCTGAAGTTTTCAGATAAACTCTTTTTATTAAATTACCCTTTCTTACTCCAAGTTTGATAATTCTTTAAGATCACACGCATTATTCAATACAGGGAGAACATTCTGTTTGCAATGACAGCCCCTTCTACAAAATTTTGGGTCCTCCTTGGTTCAGTAAAATCCTCAGAGCACCACCTGAGAAGACACATTGTGGGCAGAAGTCTTAATGTATAAATGTATAAATGCAGATGACATGTATAAATTTACTGCAGCAATGCACTTTGTACATTAATACACAAAGTGGAGGCTGATGTCGGAATTGGATCTCTAAAAGGATTTCAATATGAGAGATATTAGTGTCAGATGACGCAGCTTAAAATGATTGACATTTGCAACAAGGGCACTCTAGAGAGAGAAGGGAGTGTAGGTTCAACTGTCTTCTCCATAGCTTAATTGAATATTTTCCTTTCCCTCATAATTTCTAAAAACCGACACTTCCATATTATATACAATATTTTCTTATAAAGATAACATAAGAGGTATTAAACATGGGCGATATAATGGCTATATACACATGCAGGGTTTCTATGACCCCTGTTGTTATAAATAATTACCAAAATACTATAACACAGCACTTACAGGCACTTTAAAATTTAACTTATTTTTATTCATTTCAGTAGTGGTCCAATAACTACTCCAAAAATTCTATTTTTTATTCTTATTTATCTAATTTGATGAAACCTTGTCAGACATTTGTACTATAAAATACAATTGTTTACCTTTTAAACAGCCCTGCCTATTGCAGGCATAGACCCAGTTCCCATACCTAGGTCGATCCAGCAGGATCAACCCATCTCTGAGAGGTTTCTCCCTAAATTGCATTTAGCTTAAGTGGCTCTGGCACACTTACTGAAGCTGTTAAGGGGTAATTAACTATTGTTCAGCAGTTTCAGTAGGCGTGCCGGACTTAAGTTGAATGCAATTTAGCGAGAATCCCCTCGAAGATGGGTCGATCCTGCTAGATCCACCTAGCAGGATCGACCCATCCTGCTAGATCCATCTAGGTATGGAAATGGGGTCATAGTTTACTGTCTCTTTTTGTCTCACCAAAACTCACCTCTTCTCCATTTCTTGCCTCAGATCGATCCCCTGTTTTTCAAGCAGCTCCAGTTGGGCATACTGCCAGTCTACAGTCTCACATGCTGAAATGCAAAAACCAACATGGCTGACAAAACAACAATGGCTTCTACAATATGGTAACACCAAATCAAAGCAGTGTACAAGCAGTTTTGACGAAAAACTTTGCATCAGGAGAGGTTTGACTTCAGTAAGCAGATACTTGTTTGTTACCCCTTCCCCCCCTAAACCAACCAATCCCTCCAACATCACTGCAGGTAATTGCAAGCAAGTTTCTGCTTCCTTAAGTATTATGATATATTTTCCTAAATTTTATAAAGCAAATAAGGAAATAATTTTTACTGGTACAGCCATCTCTACAGTCGTATTCAAATACTAAGTCTTAGACTGCTGTGGCCTGTGGGAAATTTGAACAACCATCTTTTATATATAGTCAATATACATTCCCAAAAGTTTCCACTCTAAAGTTAACTTATACTGGTAGTATCAAATCTGTAACTTTTAGGAAATAATTCAACAAAAAAGATAATAAAATTACGCACGTGTAATTTGCAGGCAAACTTAACAATCTGACATTCATGGAAAACATCTGCTTGGCAATGAAATAAATTCTCAACATAAGTCCTTTTGTTCAAAATCACAATATTACTAAATTTCAAATTTCTTCACAAACATTTTCTACAACAGTTTTTTTTTTCTTAAGCAAAAGCCAGGTACACAGGCAAAAAATAAGCAAAGCACCAAAATCCATTTTCTGTCAAAAACAAATACATATCATAGTGTAGTATACTTGGCATGTATTTTCAATGTGTACTTTCTAAACAAAGGCACTGGTCTTGAAAAGGACCAAAAGCAAGGATTGGGCCAATAGCCAAGGATAGGTTCTTTGGGTAAAAAATTTAAGATATTAATATCCAATAATAAATCACACACTGCCAAAGCAGCATCTTCATTTTCTTCAATTTCACAAAAAATGTCTCCAAATACCAATTTTAATTAGTTAAAAAGTTAACATTAAATCCTTTCTTTATGAACACCCCCAATCAGCTTCCTTCCTAAAGACCTGGGGTGGTACTAGGATATCAGTTAACTGGGATCAATTTTAATTCCTACGTGAATATGTTAAATGCAAACTAAATACTAGCACATTTGATGTAAAATAAAAGGATTCAATTGACCTTGTTAATATTGGATTTTTAATTTAATTTGTAAAATAATGAAACCTATCAATTAAAAAACTCTATATAACAGAATATGATATGACTACATTATGAGAAAACCATGGTAATATTCCTATAAAGTTGAGTTGATCTTAGGCTGACCTAACTCAAAATGAAACTTGGTTATATATACAAAAGTAAGGGCTCATTCCCAATAGACTCCATCAGTCTGTGCGGATCGATCCAACTCTGCAGGGACTGTCACTGAATGCAATCAGTTAAAGCAGATTTACATGCCTCATCCTGGCACTGAGTAGAAAGCCAGTGTATTATGGGTATATTGGAAACAAGAGGAGGCGTGTTAAACTATTGAACTGATTGCAATCAGTTTCTGCAAAGTTGGAACGATTTCAAAGACCGCTGGAGTCTATGTGAACGAGCCCTAATTTATGGCTGGGGGTTGAAACTGGAGGCATATTTATACTAGCAGGTTGTCTGAGATTAGCAAGATGACTGTTTCAACGCAAAAAAAATTGTAACTCTTTTACGAAGCTACAAAGGGGGACGGGGAAGAATAATTAACAGAGATGGCAATTCCTGGATCCATGCACACTGCTTAAAGCTAAAGCCTTAATTCAAGTCCAAATATTCTACTATCAAATTTACGTGGGGTTGAAAATTCAGTTGATATATTCTTCACCAATTAAAAATTGGATACAATTTAGAAACAATAGAAACAACAGCATGCCTTTTTGGGTTAAAATGTATCCAATATTGGTGGGAATTCTTGTACTTTACCTTTTAGAACATTTTCTGAATCAAAAAGTAAACAAAAGATATCAAAATCTAGCCAAAGATAAGAGTATTATGATTTCAATGTACTTTACACCTTCTTTCTTCAAAACAAAAATCTAGGTGAACCAGATATCATATCCAAAGCATAACTTATCTGTTTCACTAAATAAACCAAGAAATACATGTACACTGAATTTTCAAGTCAGAGTAAAATCAATAGTAAGTACCGAAGTCACAGTCAGAATCTGAACTCCAAGACGATTTCAGGTCTTTGAGGTAGCTACTAATGAGAGGGCCTACAAATAAACAGAACACACAGTCAGCGTGTGGGCTGCACACTGGACGTATATAAACCAAAAACTGATACGTGTATTATTACCCATAAATACCCAATATCAGACGAGATTGCTCATGGGCCAAACTGCGGTCATGGGTCGTAAAAAAATTATGTGTAATTCATTCCCAGGGATTATAATCATTGTTAGGGATTGTGGTGAAAATTAATGTCAGCTAAGGTGAGTGCACTGCATTGCACAGATGTAGATCAACAAGGCACATCGCACAAATGACAGTGGAAATAGCGATGTTATTCCAAGATTTGACCTCTTTGATGAAGATTTTGTTGGGAGGGGAGAGGGGGGACAGATAAAACAAACAGTGCCTGTTTCATCTGAAATTGGCAAATAAATACCCCCCTTTCCCCAGTTTTCATCCCCAAGGCTTGGGTTATAAATCCACAATTCTCCCACCCCCCTTTTTCATCACCTCCCGTCAATCCCACCTACAACTGTAAATAACAGGAGGCTGACCTTTCCAATGACCAAGTTCTATAACAATACCTTGTATTACTTGCTTTATATCATAACGAAAGGAAAGACACAAGGGAAAGTTCCATTTCTTTTGATACTCAACAATAAGGGCAAAGGGCAATAAACATATGTTCTCCCGAGCATACCCAAAGCAAAATGAGGCCCTGAGGGAACTGTCTAATAAACAACATCATGGCGGAGGGTTTGTCTCAAGTAACAATATATAAATGTGATGAGCTGTCTGAGTGTGAAACAGCTTAAAGCTCAAATTTAAAGTGAAATAGAAAGAATAAACTGCTCAAAAGTCAAAGAGTGAAAGAAGTCGATGAGTAATCAAGGAAAGTGAATCATTTTCTTGAGAAGAAAATATAAGAGTTTAAGCAAACCTGAATTAATAAAAGTAATAAGTTAAAAGTGAAAGAAGTTGGAAGTGAAGTTTAAGGAGTCAAAAGTGAAAGTGAAACTCACCAGGTGTTTCCATGTCTCCAGGTGATTTCTTTTCCACATTCTCTCTTTTTTCTCTGGCTGTAAAAATGAAATCACAAATGCATATATTGTACCAATGTAGTCTATAAATTGAAAAGTTAAGCACAATGATGTCTATAATGGTCAGATGATCTTTACACACACCCAATGCGTACCCAAACATACCAACATGGTAATAAAACAAAAAACAAAACACCTCACGTATTAATTCATATAATATCATCTTTCAAGGTTCACACTTATCAATCCTGTGCACAAAAATCAATTTAGGTCCTTATATGTTGTGTTTCCCTTCAAGTTAAGCTGATCTACTAGTAACTTAGCACCACCCATCTTAGCAGCAGTTTACAATAAGCTCACCGTAGGAAACCATTCTAGTCTCCGGTGTTCTTACATGGAACTTCTGATTCAGCAAAATTTGTACACCACTAGTTGGCCTATGTTATGGTTTGTTTCAAATAACATCAACACAAACTGACTGTCAACAAAACCTTATTCTCTACTCCTACAGCTAGTATAGGTCTAGACTAATATGTTCTAGATTAACTGGCCTACAAACATCTAATCGCCTGCAAACATGATAAAAATTGTTTTAAACACACACACACACACACACACACACAACACACACACAACACAAATGGTATATTTATAATAACTTTCTAATTTCTGAAGGAGATTCATCCTGTTATCATCTAAACTGACCACACATCTATATACTACATGTACGAGGAGGTATATGAAATACCCTTCCTAAACTACTATAAAAATTACATACTATGTAGGGACGAGCACTGGATATTGCTGATAATATACATCATATTCCACTGGTATCTACTCTGTATGCTTTCAGGGTTGAGATTTATACATGCATCAGACATATCTTTGTTTCTCAACCACCACACATGCATGCACGCCAGCACGCACACACACACACACACACAGACACTATCTACATTCTGTTATCTAAAGGCTGATATGTAACACAAATTTCTTTCAATCAACATCTCACCTGAGCCACTGCAAATATTTTCAACATTTTATAATTACTGAACTGTGATAATCAACTAAATTTCTATCAAATTCTTCTATTTGTGCTCATTGAGAACCCACCCGTGTTGGGGTAAAGCAAGGCATCTTAATTAATATTAGTCAACTGGCTAAAATCTAAAATCACAACTGCAACTGGTTGGTTGAAAACCACAAATGGTGCAAAGCAAGACCAATTTATTAGGTTTACATTCCAAACTCTAACAATTTGTAACAAACCAACATCGCTAGTATCTATGGAAAAGCCACAAATCTCTAAATATACTATATCACTTCTATTGACTAAATATAACATTTCATTAGATGTGAATAACAGCATATATTGGTATCAACCTTAAATATGTGCAAAAGCTTGCCAATTGTGATAGATTCCTAAGAACAAATTTCGTATGACAAATCGAAAAGAAATAATGACAGATAAAATTTTGGAGGAAATGAAATGCTGAATGCAATGAAAATCAAAATCACTATGTGCTTGCTATAGAAACAACAACTAAATTACATAGTCAAAGTGCAAAGTATTAAAAAAATAAAATCACACTTATTCAACTATTGGATGTGAAAAAAGAACAAAACTAAAACAAACACTAAAACATACATCTATTTTTAAAAGGTCTGACTTGGTCATTTTGCACTAGTGTTCATGCACTTGATATATGCATTATTAGTCTCTAAGTTATACAGACATATATATATATATGTGTAGATACACTGTGTGTATGTATATGGACATGTTTTCAATTTGAATATGGTGGTAGCACCCTGAGTCTTGCAGTTAAAAATGTAACAAAAACATCCTGAAGTCACAAAGTGATTCTTGAAGCTCAGGGTGAATTTTAAGGCTCACTTGTAAAAGCATTAAATTTTAAGTTGTTTTTGTTACTTTTTTTACACTGAGAAACAGAAATTGCAAATGGAATTTAAAAATGAAACATTTTTGGTTTCACTTCATAGAAAAAAATTCAAGGTTAGAAATATTTATTCTTTCCTTTCTAAAATAATAATAAGTGCTTAATTTGTTGCAGTGCTCTTATTACTAAAGCGTAAAAAAAATTCCAAATAAAAATCTGACCAATCACAGGCCATTCTACATTCAGCCAATCACAGATATGAATACATTGTAGCTAAACAATCAAATCACAGCTAAAATGCAGTTGACCAATAGCAGACTGACATGAACAACAGTGCAGAATTGGAATGAGATCAGCAAAGTGATCGCCATGGTAACGCATGTGCATTTTAAGAACCACTTACACATCGGAGGCAGGTCAAGTGTCATGGATGCCTTTTGGGCCGAGAGGATTTTGGCTACAGATTAAACAAGGCAGACAAATGCAAGAGTAAATATGAAAAGTAATAGAAAGATTAGTAAAGGCAAAGCTAAGCAATTTAAACATTATACTGAGTGTATTTTAAAATTATGCAACCTCTTAAGTACTGCCTAGAAGGCAAGTACTGTGTAGCTTTGAGAAACATTTTGACAACTCACTGTCAGTGACAATGGAAAAAATTTCAAGAGATGCAAAATTTTGTAACTCAAATATATTCATATTCAACAAACTATGGAATAATGGCAATGGAATATGGAAAAATTCTTCTGTCAATCACCGAAATTACTATATTATTTTCATTCAGCAGATATTAAGACTGAAACTATTTCACTTCAAAATAAAGTAACTTTTTCTTAAAATTATAAAAGCAAAAGTAATGTTCAATGTATTATTAATATGAAAATATTAGAAGTTTCATTATTATTTACACAAAATGATATTTATGTTACTTAAAAATGGTTGTAGATTTAAATTTTAAATCTCTTAATATATATATTATAGTGTAAACAAAAACACTAATTATTTTCATTGAAAATATAAATTAGTACTATGGTCTTTTAATTAAAATTATTAAACAACATGCAGGGGAAATGATATCTTATACCAACAACAACCACCACAAGACTTCACAAAAGATGAACATTTTTATAGTTTGAATTTAAATACTTTTTCAGAAAAATTTCACTTAATAGAAGTACCTTTTATCTTAATAGTTGTTTGTATAATCCTACCCTACAGAATCACAAACAGAGCTTAATATAAAACTGATTACATTTTTAAAAGCACCTAACAAAAAATCAGCAAAACAAAGAAATAACTTTGAAAGCCTATGCTGCCAATGCCCTATGTTATTTCTTAGCTAAAAAACACAAGAAAGCAAAGCAATGTTCGATAAACAGTAATTATGAAATCTGTGTCCTTCAATAGTGTAATGTAATATAGTGGAATATCAATTTTTCCAAAAAGAGGAAGAAAGTAGTACAAATTCTCTTAGGTTAATTCCTTACAATTTAAAAAAAAAAACAGAAAAACAGTTTTCTCTTAGTAGATATTCCAAACTAAAAGGAACACAGTTTCAGCAGTACTTCACATGCCTTAGTAAACACTTAAGATTAGTCCTATAAATTGTGCTTGATATGATTACATACTACAAGGTATTAGTCTGGTCTGTTACACTGCACAATCAATGTATTAGAGTTCAATGTGAAACAAACACAATTGCTATACAGCACTGGACTCAACCATTGTGTTAGGTGTGCTATCTCAACCATTGTGTTAGGTGTGCTCTCAGCACAATTACCCTGTCACATCTCAACTCACCTTGCTCTGGGTGGTTAAACCTGAACACGTGAGACTTCCCCAGGATGACGCGAGACCCAGTCTTCAAGATGGTGGGTTCAGTGATCTTCTTCCCATTCAGATACACGATGGCGTCATTGCTAGATATCAGCTTGACCACTCCTACAATAGAATGACAAAAAATTGGAATCAATTTGATCAACCACTGAGAAAAAAAGATGAATCTTATAGATAAAACTTGTTACTGGCCTAGAGAAATGCAGTGCATCTTAAATTATCATAATTGTTTCATTAATTGAGAATTAATACTGTGAAGAGGAAATCAACTTGCCCATATTAAGCAGTGAGTGTTTGTCAGGTTTACTTTTAAATTACTAGAAATGTATATTAGCTATTCACATAATGAGTGTGAAGCACTTAAAACAGTTAATAAATCCATGATAAACTAAACTAAACTAAAATTATTCTGGAAAAATTGACCAATAATCAATTTCTGAAGAGACACAATTGCACTAGTTCCAAGAAAATGTGCGCAATAAATTCCACAAGAATACTTCAGGGCAAAAACATCTTGCTTAAAGCAATAATAACTCTTCCTTTGAGATTCAAAATTCCGCATGAGATACATTTTAAACAACGCATGAAAATATATTCTATCGTATTTTACCACTAAAACGGCCGTTATTGGAGTAAAACTAAAATCTGTGCTTGTCAATGGGGCTTTCGATGCCATTTTTCCCAGTCATCAAGGCATTCGTTGCTAATGACGTAATGGTGTCACGCGGATTCTCGCGTTCATTCGAGACCAAAATAACATGGCGCCAAACACATTAATGCGGACGCATACGTAAGTTGCGAGTTTTTGTACAGTGCGTCGGATAACGAAAAGCCCAGAATGGCACACATTGTGGATATAAATGCATTTTTAACAAAAAGACGAATATATCTCATGAATCTTATATAGTGTTGTTGTTGTCTGCTTTTCCCGCGGTTTTAAGTAGGTCACCAGTGACTTTGCAATGTCAGAGAGAGCTCCGTCAGTTAAAATCTCTTAAGAGATTTTAACAAAAAACCGTACGTTTAGGAAAAAAACCCTGGATTAACTTTGAATGCAGGAATGGGGTCGTTGACCATTGGTAAGTACGGGAAAATTGCCGTTTTTTCCAGGAAAATCCAATTTTTGGCCAAAACGAAGAGTTATTATGACTTTAATGTAGGGTTAAATGTAACGAGCACCTTCAATGTTCTCAAACATGCAGTGTTCGTCCAGTATGAGTTCTCCATTCAGTTGGATATCTTGTAAAACCTTGGCATCATGGCGACCAAGTCTGAAAATAATTATATGTAATGTATTTTAAAGGTGCCTGGCATTTTTAAAACATGTAAATTACATTATACAAAATTTAAAAAAAAACATATATTGTCTGATACACTACATTCAATGTATGTATTTCCCAAACTTGTATAAAGTCATGATTTATATCATTCTAATTTTAAGACGACTCTATTTCTATGTTTATTTAAAGTTTAGAAAGTTAATCATCTAAAAATGACATTAAGTTATTCCTTATTTCCAGGTTAGTCAATATTTAGTTGTCATACAAATGGGTCTTTCTCTACATGACGGTTTTATACATGTATCACTATTACTACTAGCACAAATTAAATCAATTCTGGATAACGCTAAAATACCTGGTGATGCCATCTTTCAAATAATACAGCAGGCACTCAGACATCAGAGGATCCTCATTCAGGTTTACCAGATGTGGAGTCTAAAGTGAAAGTGAAAATGAAAGTGAAATGAAAGTTGCATCATTGTATATAACATATTATAAAGATCACAAAAAATGCCACAGTAAAATATCTTTTAGAAGAATTGAAGAACTGTGCCAGTTCTAAAAAACAATATTTTAACATTTAAAATATAGTATTAAAATATCAATAATCACAATTCACTTTTATACAATATATCTTGGAAAGGCAATAATATGATTTCCTTTCAGGTAAATATTTCAACATCTTTTTGTCTGTCTCTGCTTTGAATTCAGAAAAATTGAAAAAAGCGGCATTTTGTTTTTAACACATACATCCTATTCACATTTTTGCCCAACACAACATTCTTAAATTGCCTTAACTTTGAACAAAACCAGACTAAAATCCAAAGTTCATCGATTTATCTTAAAATACCTTTTTAGGCGAGAACACTCCCAGGGTGCCGCCATCTTCTCGTAAAGCCACACCCATCTCTGCCAGTACAGCCTCTCTCTGCTGACGCACAGCCTCTGTTCTGCGCAGTTTCTCTTCCCATGTTTCATTTAGCTCTTTGATCAGTTTTTCAGACTCTTTCAGGCGTTCGTATGCATCCTCCCCGTCATCCATCATTACGGAGGATTTACGACTACGAGATACTTGGTTGCCTGGAATTATCATGGGAGATACACGATAGTATCAGGGGATGACGAATAATATACTGTTTTGATAACACAAGGCAATTAAGTAATTACTTAATCTAAACAGAATCAATTAATGATATTTCCTTAAACAATGTTTTATTCTCAATATCTTTAAAAGATGACTCCAATAAGTATGTCAATAAGTATTTTTTCAGTTATCAAAAAAATAAATAAAATCTGGAAAATATGTAACACTAGAATAAATGAAGAATTTGATACAAATTAAAGCCGAGAGCTCTAACTGCACCCACTTTTCCCTATGGAAAAACACCCCCTTACCATCTAGAATCTCAATGCCTTCACTGGTGAGGAGCTCTCTCAGTCTCTGAACCTCTTCCTTCAGTTCTCGGATCAGTTTGGCATTAGGATCTTCATTGATGATAGCCTTGCAGACGATCTGCTTGGCACGGTCAGCGTATCTGGAATGTAACCTGGGAACTGAAGACCGTGTGCCTTGCATGGTACTTGACACATTGTATAATTATCACATATTTAAAAAGTGTTCCCGTTTTGAAAATCTTTCTCAAATGATATTTTCAATGTATTATAATTCTTAACAAACAACTCTGCTGCGTCTTTGAAAACCTGCTCATTTGAAAATTTTGTCAGAAAACTGATATAGAAGGAAAGAAAATATTGAATTATAACTGATTTTTTTTTTTCATTTTACAATGCTGCAATGGCTCTTTATGTCGACATGCTTCCAAAGCCTTATGGTGCTCTGATGCCTTAATTAGCCCATGTTATCTGTAATTTCCAAGAATAAACTGAACACTTATAGGTCATACTCATTACAGCCAAATAGGAAGAGAGTAGCTTCGAGTTCCAGTTGTGTTATTTGAAAAATAAGCTGCACACAACCTTTGTAAAGCCAACATCCCCAGGGTTGTCAGTCACCTAACAATGCTTCAGTTTCAAATGGCCATACCAAGGTGCCAACAGGTAAAGTAACCAACTTATCCTCATCATAATGCCAGAGACATATGGTGGCAATAATGAGGCCACTGAGCCTTGTTTTGTGACATGATCTGACATTCACTTCATGAAAGTCCCACCTCAACAGAGGAATTCATCTTCATTCTGCTCCTGGTTGTTTTTGACATTCTTTTTTTTCTTATCATAGGCTGTGCGCATCTAAGGGCAACTTTAAGGGCAACTCTTGGCATCCCGTCACCTGTTATTCTCACTACATGGTATAACAACAGTAATCTCCTGCTCTTTATTTCAGATGACAGGTCTATGTGCTGCAGATCAGTTAAGAGCCAATAATAAGAAGACAAGATCTCACCTGAGTGTGCTGAGAGTTTCATCATAGTTAATATCAGCCGGGCTAAGAGCTGCCACCATAGCAGTCTTGGAGTTGCCACCTGGAAAATATATAACAAGAAAAAAGTTAATAATCTGTGCAAATTTATCAAAATAGTGAACAAGGGGATCTAGCCTTCAGGTTGGCAAGCCCATGTTTGTTTTATGTTGTCTAAACTGTATTTTACCACAGTAAATACGAATAAATTAAACTGTTCAAACTGTACTTGTCAATAGTTTGATAATCAGCACCAAGACCAATGAAGGAGAGATGCTTTCATCGGCCTTGGTTGTTTGTTTGTACAAATGTCAGTGGACAAGTTGTCTCAAAAGATCTTAAATATTGGTAAAAATTTAAGTATAGGCAGTCAAGAGTAAAAGAAGTGATTAGAGTATTTGCATTATTTACATAAATGTATCTAACAAATAAATAAATAACTATCATGTTTACCCAAGTTTTCTTTCAGCAGCCATGTTAATACAGAATCTCTGTAAGGAATAAAATCAGCTTTTCTTCTCTTCTTGTGATTCGTCTGAAAATATACAGAAAACAAGGGCTGAATGGATAGAAGAAAGTCAACAGGATAAAATTAATTTTTCAAGTGTTTTTTTTCCTCAGTCATCTTTGACAGCAATTTTGAAGCTTCTGTTCTTACACTTTCGTTATATATATTTTCTCCATGTAGTATTCTTCTCCACATTTCAATATTGTATACATAAAATTACAGAATGTTGCAACTTTCATACTTCTTACTTGCTAATATATCTGACAAAAAATGCCAGGTATTCTACACTGCACTTCTAAACCACACTTTAATCTGCTAATCTAATAGTTTCACACAAACCATCCAAAAGTCGCATTTCTTGTTCCTTATCTTGTGTAAAAGATTTGAATGTGACAACGTGTTAGATGTGACAGTGTGTTAGGTGTGACAATGTATCCATCGTAACAACAAGTTTCACCAGTATTTAACATTCAGAACGTTGCAAGCCATACCAATGAACATACAATCATTTGTTGATCAGCATCTAAAACACAATCATATCAACAATGAAACATTTCATAATCTTATACATTTGTCAAGTTAATATTGGCAGCATTCTGAATATGTTATCAATTGCAAAAGAAGGGTGCCAGCCACCAGGGTGCAGTAACTTTTTTACCAAGACAAGCCACATAACAAACTCATTATATCCTACTTATAATATCATCTTTAAGTGATTGACAGGTCAGATAGTCTTAAACAAACAGTGTATTATTTGTGATAATAACCATACAAAAGCAGTGCATACATGTACCAACCTTGTCACAGTTGAGTATGTTACATGAAAAAACGTCCGAGTTAGGAAATAGCGACGGAGCAAGGGTGAGGAAACATGGAGAGATTACTTAAAATATCCATCATATACAGCAAGATGCAGTGTTAAATGATATCTTTTTTATTTATTTTATCTATTTATCTATTTCTTCATTTTCATTATCTTTTTTCATAATTGCCATGCTGGGTATTAAAAATTAAACCTACACAAATGCAAAAAAAAAAAAAAAAAAAAAACTCAACTTTAGTGATTGGACCTGTCAAAGGCATCAACAGAGCAAATCAGCATTAACACCGTACAATTGGAAAGTGTTTTTATGTATAAAAATCTACAGGTACACCTCAAGCAGTGCCATATGATTGTGTACTGTATGATAAAAAACATCAGTCCAGTATTTACATTGATGTTAACCTCACAGCAACGATTATTCATGCATCTGGAGTCCTGTTCTACATCAGAACAGCAGCAGATATTGATTTTTTTGTCCATATGCCTGCCACGGAAAGAATGACGTCTTTACTGACTGCCAATTCACTTACATTACGCACATTGTGAACCAATTTTGATGTAGATGATAGATTTTTTTGTGAACAAGGTCGTGTTCTCTCTGGTGAAAATGACTGAACATGGACAGTATCAGTGCATTGCCATCTACTCTATTTCCACAAGCCAGTTCCAACCTACAGTGTTCTTTTATGTTTTCATTTTGGCTTCCCTTGATTAATTAACAACCTTTCCAAACAGCACTCAACTACCACTGGGTCAAATTCTAAATATTCATCATAATAATTAGTCTTCATTAGAAAACTATTTTTTCACTATACAAATGTTTGGTAATACATGTAGCCTTTTTGTATAATTGTTATAGTACTGAATAAATAATAAAAAATAGTTAAAACAAATAACAGCAACACTGTTCTGCCCCCTGGTGGGTGGAATTCACAACCTTGCAATATCACCTGACATTCAACCAATCACAACATCTCTTTCATATCATCAATTAACATTTATACACGTGCAATGACATCAATTAACATTTATACACGTGCAATCATTTCCAATTGGTAATTTCATGATTTGTCATGTGTGATACTTTAATAAGTTTATCGTGATCTCTGCGCCTACTTCGATCTCACTTTATGTGTGTCATTTATTCCGTCTAATGTGAGATCAGCTGAATTCACTTGAATTGATTTTTACAAATGGAGTGACTTCATTAGAAGCAGTGCTATAGATATCAACAGATCTTCCCCAAAAAGTGACGCATAAGACAGAAAAGAGGTAACAGTCACCAAGTTGTATTTCAAGGCACAAAATGCACATTTTTCCTGGAAATTTCAACAAACTCCTCTTTAACACCAAAAATTGCCTTTTTCAATCCTTGAAATGATAAAAATCCAGAACTGTTGAATGAACTATGATCTGCAGATGTACAAGTTTTTAAAGATCGAGCTATAATTCTTAGTATTGCAGCAATACATTATAAATTTCTCCATCTCCATTATGATGGTACATATAACTCAAAAATTGGAAACTTAAAACTCAGATACATATTTCTAGATCATAATTTTGCTAACAATTATTGTTCTGGTATATTCTTAGGTGATTCAGATACAAGTGCCAATTTTTTTTTAAATTCCCTTTATAGACATCTAATGCTCATTGAGTGCTTTCATAATTCCCTTTTTTTGACCAACAGGATTGCACATGCAAAAATTCACATGATCTTTGACCAATGGGATTTCACATACAACTTCGAGACTCGTTTTTCCGTCCAACTCTGACCACAGATGTGACAAATAGCGTGCAATGAATGCATGGAATTAAGACACCCAAATACAATGTTCCCGTACGCAAGGTACAGCAAGGCAGGACGTTTTAAGTTCATAATCATCCTTGGGATAAATGTATACTACTTTATGAATTGATTTGCAATCAGAGAAATTGCCGCTAAGTTTTATTACTGCTATCTGTACTTAATTAAAGAAATTAAAGAGATGAAAAAGACGATCTTTGATCACTAATCAATGTAACAGAGAGCAAACTCATAATTTGTTCTAAACTAAACAACTAAATCTACTACAGTAACCAAAGATACAAACATGACTATATATGTATATACAGAAAAGAAAACAATGCTTGCATATATATATTCTGATAAATAGTAATAGTGAAGCAAACAAAATATTGGGCTCACACTTAGAGGTCTCTTGAAAGTCTTTTTTTTTTATTGGATTTTTCATTTCCTCAGAAAATTGTACACAATTTAATAAAGAATTTTTGTAGTCAGTGGATTTACCAGAGGTCTTTGCACCTTGGAAGGAGCAAAGGACTACAAAAGATTTCTTATCTTGTAGTTTGAAGGTAGACTTGTGCTGGGCTGGTGCCAGCCTGATTTCTGACAATGAAGGTATTTTAGAACAAGTTATTCAGAACTGATCTCAACCCTGGGAAAAGACGTACATCGAGGCGGTGGCATCGTTCACATCATATCTAACTTAGACCAAAAATTGGACTGACAAACCGCAATATTGCATATAAGGATTCTGCCAAACCTTTCCCTCACCCAATCACACTTGATGTCAATTAGAATATTTTTGGCCTATGCAAAATCTGATGTGAACTGGGATGCCCTTGTAAGTGTGAACCCAGTATAAAAAAGTGCCTGGTACAAGAAGCCTGCATTAGCTAATGACTGTCATATGGGTATCATTTTCTAAAATTGTGCAAATGAAATGAAAAATTAACAAAGTGACACAAGAATATGAAGACATTGGCAACTTCAGGCTTCGTGAATCAAGCTACCAGTCTATCTAAACTACATCATACATGTATCAGGCCCGTAGCCAGCAATTTCAAAAGGGGGGTTCGTTTTCTGAAAAAGTGGACCTTTTTCCATAAAAACATCATGTACCTAGAGCAAATTTTACCCAAAGTGGACCTTTTCCCGGCAAAAGGGGTGGTTCTTTCGAACCCCCCAAACCCCCCCTGGCTACGGGCCTGTGTATGCTACCATTTAGACACACAACATGCTACTTAAAGGCACACAGAACATCCGAACATGAAACTTACTGGTAAACTACTCTGAAATGACAAAGTCAAGAAGGAAACCATTTGAATAAGCACATTTATAAACAAGTAGAAAAAAAGTCACAACTAGTTTTCTTCAACATGTGAAACACAGGGTCCAGATATTTTTCTTCAGCTTTTCAATAACCCATGCAATTTCAGTAAAGAAAATCTGGATATACTAGAATACATTATACTGCATTTTAATGATAAGGAAAGAAGAATGACTAATTAGAAATAACACTGACTCTAATAATACAAATCTGAGTACGTGCTGAAGAAATGTTTTCAAAAATAGTTAAATTTATAATCGTAAATTAAATTATAATAATATTCCGATCAAAATAACGTTTTATGAAAAAAATATTGAACAAAATTTATGATACTGCAAACAAACAAGCAATTTCTCAATTCAGTCACAAGTTTAAAATTCAGTCAGTATTATCATATAAGAAATATGTAGAAATATCCATTTCAAAATCAAAATTCTTTCATATATCAATAACGTAAAATGTCCAAATATAGTAAAGCATTGGCCAACTTATATATAATAGGGGGTAATGAAGAGTTCAAACTCTATAACTTTCTGATGCCAATATAGAAATACGAAATGCCTACAAGCAAAACAGTCTTTGCTATAGTCATAAATATGAGGTCAGAGAAAATTGATTAACTAGAGGATAGTAATGAAAAAGACAATCTATCTCTTAAATGTCAATGGCAATTTCTATAGCAACTATGAAGCAAAAGTGGACAATCCACTAACCCACCCAGTGCAGTTATACACGGGAGTGGTAAGCAAAGAAAGTTGAACATCTCAATCTGCTAGATTAAAACGTGAGCAGAACTCTAAGAAAAAAATACACACGTGAAAAAAAGCCAGCTATGGAAAGTGTTAATTACTAAATAAAGCAAATTGTCCAGTGAATAAAAAAAAGAATTCTCTGGCCATTTTTGACATCTTAGAACCAATGTTAAGCCCTTATGCAGAAATTGAAATAAATGAAAAAAGTGAATGTGGTTTCTTCCCCTTCAACCTAATGAAAAAAAATCATGATCCAAAAAAAAGTAAAGAACACTTACAATTTCAGCTAATGCTGAGATGACTTTTCCGAGGGTTGTGAGAGATTTGTTGATGTTGGCGCCCTCTTTCAGCCTTGTTCCTGTAGCACCGGTGGAGTCGGCACGCTCGCTGCCAGCCAAGTCCACGAGGCTGATCTTGCTCACCTGCAAGCAAACAATTCGAATCATTTCCAAATAAATGCTAATATATTCCAGGCCATGCTTTCCTGTGTGAATATAAAGAGATGTAACTTTTCATGGAAATGAATGAGAATTTGAAAGCTTCTTGTTAGTTTTGAAAAGATAAACTTATTACATGTTAATATTACCAACAATGAGTTTAGCTCCAGGGCAACTTTTAAAAAAATATCAGTTACACACACACACGCACACGCACACACACACACACACACCTGCATACGAGATCCTAAAAATAATGTGTTAAGATATTTGTTAAGCACTCTTTTTTGCAAACGAGGTACAACAGACTGGGTAAAGTTCCAGTCATTTCCAACAATATGCTATCTAAGCACAGGAGCCAAAAGAAGACATCAACGATGTAATACAATTTTTTCCTGATTGACAGCATTTCTAGCCAAGTTGTGAAACACATTGTAAACCTATGATATCTCTGCGCATTCTACTCTGCAAAAAATATTAATCAGATTCTTAACCACAGGAAACAACACAGGAATCCCATTAACTGTCCCACCCACTGCCACCGTAATTGAGATAAGTTGCTGAATTGGCTTCCTGTGGTTACATATTGTAATTATTCAGTCTGCTGAGGCAGTGTTACAAAGCTGGGCTATCACAAATTGTCCAGAAACACCTTTGTTACAAAGATGAGCTGTCCCAACTTGTCCAGAAACACATTTGTTACAAAGATGAGCTGTCCCAACTTGTCCAGAAACACACTTTTTTAAAGATGAGCTGTCCCAACTTGTCCAGAAACACGCCCAGATGCCTACCTTTTCTCCTGTCATCTTAGTGGTCTTGTCAAAGCGTTTCTGCGTGAATACAATAGTAAACACTGCATGGGACCGACTGCTTGTTTCATTCATGTTAGTGGCAGCAACGGTTCTATAAAAAAATAAGCAATAAAAATAGTTTTAGAGTTTAAATCTTTACTAAATATTTTTTTAAAGCAATTCTGCATGAACAAAACATTTGACCTTCCACCTGTGTCATTAAAAACACACACAGAGTCGGGCAAAATGACCTTTCTTTCCCAGAATCTAGAACACTATAAATAAGTAGAACAGACAAACTCAATATTAATAGATTGGATCATAAATAAATTAAACCATTTCTGCAACAGATCATGAAAAGTCCCACCACTTGCAACCGAGTTAAGTTAATAAAAACTCCTGAAATTGAAAAGGGAAGGGTGGGTGGGAGAGCAAAGCAGAATAGGCTTAAACAGCAAGGTCGGTGTGCTAACGCTAAAAATTATGCATGTTTCAGCTGGCGGCGCTAAACAAAGACTGCCCCAGGAGTGAAAAATTAATAGGGCCTACAAAGTTAAACTGAATGACCATTGGCCACGCTACCGGATGTTTTTCACGTGGCCTAGTTACTTAGAGCTGATAGGACAAAATTGTTTTTCACATGACTAGTAACAACCCTGGGAAACAAAGGCCCGCTGCAGGCACCTTCCCTGTGTGTGCTTTTAAATACTCCTTATTCTAAGGGGGCACTTTATGTTAGTAGTGGGGAAAATCTGAAGCTAAAACAAATTTAGTTTAACTGGGAATAACTTTTAATTTACCATCAGCTTTTTCACCTCACTTCTCACTGCTTCTCAGTAAACACTAAACACACTGAAGCACACCAATAACTACAAAATGGTTTAATTTGCATTTTCTCTGCAATAAGGAAAGATGGATGAAAGCAGGATGGAAATCAAACTGTCATTCCCCACTGTACATATCAGTAATATATAATAATAAGAAAAAGTTTTCTTTACCTGGCTTTGTTTCCTTCATCCATCAGGTCATTGATATCCTTGTAGGAGGTGACAGCCAGCTTGGACAGGTCCTCCACATACGGGCCAAGGAGAGGGTGTTCACGCACTCGCAGGTGGTTCTTGTTCTTAGGATTGAGCAAATCTCGCACGCGCTCACAGTATATCTCCATATAGCTCACCTACGACACAGGACACAGACTCATAAAATATATCTTTTTATTTGTCCAAAACCTAGATCGATCTAACGGGATCCATCCACCTCCTAGGGGTTTCTCACTAAATTGCTTTCAGCTTAAGCAGCTTAAATGTCTGAAGCTGCTAAATGATAATTAATTACCCCCTAGCAGTTTCAGAAGCATGACAGACACCTAAGCTGCTTAAGTTGATTGCAATTAAGCAAGAATCCCCTCAGAGATAGATTGATCCACAGTAAATATTATTGGGTCTGGGAATGGTCACCCATTTTGAAAAAAAAATTATCTTAAAATATTTAAGCACAGGCTTCAAACATCTGTACATGTGCAATTCCTTCTCCTTTGTTTAATATTGAAAGAAATACAAGTAAGTTAATAAATGGTCGAAGGCCATTAGCAGCATATCCTTCTTAAGACACTACCTGCATCTGATTTCCCTAAAACACCTGCTGGATCAGGGACCCCATGGCAATAAAATGTCCAACCCTTACCTCTACTGAGTATTTGAGGTCTTCGTCCCGAGACATGTTATTCACCATTCTCCTGAATAAATCTTCACACAGCTGGCCACATTAAAATATGGAAAAAAAATGATAATAATAATAATAGTAAAAACTTAATAATACAATCAACAAGTCAGACATCAAATCACATATTATTATTGTTATTATTATTATTATTTTTATTATTATTATTACATATTAACAGAAAATGAAATGTACATTTGGACTCTTAATCCACTCCTTGTAATAAAATATATTAGAAAAAATGTTGAAACTATAACTTCTTGATGTTACCTGTGGGATGATGCCAGCTTCCCCAGTCTCGTTCCTCCCCATCATGGTGTAACTTTTCCCGGACCCCGTCTGGCCGTACGCAAATATGCAGACATTGTAACCTTCAAAGGCGTGGTCCAGCATCTCAATACCGATGTCATCGTAAACACGCTTCTGGGAGGCAAAGTTGGGGTCGTCAGGCTGGAAAGAATTATCATTTTGGTAATTCCTTCTCTATGGCAATTCTGTGAATCATTCAAACTAAATGAACTCATTTTTCATTGGCCTTCACTCAAACGTCTGATTATTAACATGTTCATTGAGTCCAAATACATCTAGTTGTAGTAAATTCAGTTTAAAACTAATTCACTGATATATTCCGAAAAATTGTTTTGTTTGTAGAGCTTAAAAAATATACTTGTAAATGTGTAAAAATCTAGCTTGATTTATTAAAAGAAAGCAGACCAAGGCTATGTTTTATAAATACCTGAAATTTATAAATCTGTAGAAATTAGAAAAAAGTGACATTTTCAAGTTATTACGTACTATATCTACAGGGGCAGATCCAGAGCTATTTACTGACAGTCTTCCAAATTATCTTTGTTAATTCATCCTCCAATTGTGACCGTCTTCCAACAGAAAAAACTAGATACCCGTCAATGTAAACTTGAAAATCTGACCGTCTTCCGGAAGACCCAGAAGACGGCCTAAATCCGCCCCTGATCTATAACTAAATTTGCAAAATTGTATTAGGATTTTTTGATGCAGAACTTTTTGGGGGCTGTAAAACATCAATTGCAACATATGTTCCATGGTTTAGATATGTATTCTCTTTTAAAAAATTAAGATTACAATCATTAATGCTATACGATAGTGCATACTAATAAACACAGTTTATATTCTGCCCTTGTGTTCTTTCACTGAATATTCCTCTACTTCAGTCATTGTGTCTTTCATTTATATGCAATATATATAGTCCACTCCTAAATTATGTCCCAGGGTGCAACATTTCATATAATTTATGATTCTTTATCATTTTACATTTTTCTCTCTTCATCTAAAGATTTCTTGCCTACTTTTTTGCCATTTCAGCCATTAATTCACAAATTCAAAACATGCCATTAATCTGTATATGCCTTTGTAAATAAAAGAGATTAAAATCAAACATTATGTCAATCCAGACCAATTTATTTCCATAACAGCATTCCTCTCTAAATTCCTAAAAAAATCAATATTAAGCTTATGGCTGACTGTGGCGTCACCAAGCAACATTCTCCTCTGGAAAAAGCAATATTTTCAGAAAAGTTCACGTTCACTGGTTGATTCACAAGAGCAAGAATCCTCATCTCTTAGACTAAGTTCCCATACCTAGATCAATCTAACAGTTTCGATCCATCTCCAAGGGGTTTCTCGCTAAGTATATTGCTTTCAGCTTAAGCGGCTTAATGTCTGGTACGCCTACTGAAGCTGCCAAACAATAATTGATTACAGCTTCAGTAGGTATGACAGACCACTAAGCCACTTAAGTTGATTGCAATTTAGTGAGAATCCATTTGGGGATAGATCAATCCACAGTTAGTATGACAGGGTCTGGGATTGGTCCTTTAGCTGGCACATTTAGATAGTCTTCAATGCAGGGCTTGACACTAACTTTTTTCAATACTGGCCCGCGATATCGGTAAATATTGCAAGGATGATTTGAAACATGACACTTTACTTGGTCTTTGGGCCAGTGACCCCATCGATTCAATGGCCCTAGGTTGGTTTTCAGTGGCCCAGGGCCAGTGGGCCACCCTTAATGTCAAGCCCTGCAATGCCATCTATTCTGCCCGTTAAAGGTCTCATGTTTTCATAGGCTTTGTATTGATTGTTTGTTTCTTATGGACAACATGCCTATTTGCTCATTTATGGACACAATAACTCAAAAAGTTCCTCAAAAATTTCAAGAAGAGGCTGATGGCACCTACAAGAATGCAATCTTATGTAAATCTTATATAACAGCACAGGAAGTCTGTGTTTATTCTTTAGACTTTCATTAATATTAATAAATCTGGTACTCTATTCCTGATTTTGTTCTACAAATTATTCAAGCAGAATACATACAAAATATCACTGCACAGGTTTCCCTGGACAATGACAGAGTTATCTACGCCAGGCAGGCAATACAATACTGTTTGTACGCAGTAATCAGACATGTAGTACACATGTACGCATTTGAAATTATCTCAAAACTTATCAACTTCTATCACACTTTTTGGTGTTTTTTATTTTCATGTACCATTTCTTAACATGGTTTATTTACAATCTTTGATATCATGCAAAGGCAGGCTGTAGAGCTTGTTTACTATATAATGCCAAATGTCTCGGAAAGATAACAATTCTTTATTATCAACTTTCACCATCACAAGTAGAAAAAACATCAACTTCTTTTCTTAAATGTGACAAACATAAAACCTCTCACTCCTCCTCTGATCCTTCACTCTTCTATGACACATGTATTTCGATGATTTTGTCCTCAAAATAAAATATTATTTTTCATCAGAGCTATCAATTACAGTAGCATGCCAAGAAATCTGAGACTCTGAGTTCTCCAACAACAACCTGAGGTTACACACAACAAACCAAAGAACAAAAACACCATTATCCGGATCATGCAATCCTCACACCTTCACTTTATTGATTGGGGAATCAGGCGTCATATCCGCAGAGATAATTATAGGATAGGCAGACAGCAAGAAGGTGAATTCAGCCCCAAATATGGCCTTAAAGAAGAGAAAAGAGATAATTATAGGATAGGCAGATAGCAAGAAGGTGAATTCAGCCCCAAATATGGCCTTAAAGAAGAGAAAAGAAACACTGGGACAAAGTAAACCCCCCCCCCCCCCCACCCCCTCAAAATAAAACAATCATAAACATACAGTATCATTTTCAAAATATTTTTTGGGATGAAAGTGTCTAGTAGACAACCCCCTTACTGCTACAACTATTAGATCTACCCCCCTCCCACTGCTCTTTTTTTTTTTTTTTTTTTTTTGAAAAAACTATACATAGGAGTAGGAGGTGAGAAGGTGTATCAAGTGGGCATTAAAGATAATTTGCTCTAGTTTGTTGTGAGTAACTCTATATACTTGTATTCAAACATGTCTTTTTCCCCTATTTTTTCTTTTAATCTCTATTAACCAACTGCAAGTCAATGTCCTAAACACACAAAACAGATAATTCCATTGAACCTGACATTGCTTTCTACTGCAGTTATTGATTTGTAAATTGCTGGGACAAGTTGGCTCCAGTTCTGCTGTGACTTTATCATGGCCAAAGTCAATGAATTTCTGGCAAACCTCTTTACTTGGTGTCTTTTGGCACACTGGATGTAAAATATTCAAATAAAACAGGTTGTTTTTACAGTATTAAGGCAGAGTTCATATTATTGTAATGGTAGTCAGTTATGGATAACTCGCAATTTCCTGTCTAGGAGACTTTCCCCATTTTGGATATAAATTATTCCAAAGACGACATCTTTTTTCAACAATACAGAAATTATTCCTGAATGGGTTCATGCCAGGACAATTCAGATGTTTTTCTTAGTGATCTTATGCACTTATTTCAAGACAGATATAGATATATTAACGAAGATGTTATATAGTTAGGCATCTAAAATTATAATATTTCAATAAGCATTAAAAAAGTGCAAATTCTTTTACATCTGATAGTCTGATAGAAAGGTGGGGGCAGTAAGTACATTGTAATGTATGGTATTGAACCATTTAATAGTATAAACTACAAAAATAAAAAATATATTTTTTCAATAATTTTAATAGAAATAATACACCTTGTACATCTTGAATAGTTCTTTATCTCCAGTAATAGCATGGATCTGATTTTATTTCTTTGGTATACTTGTTGATACTAACATGAGCACTGTACTAGTAACTGGAATATTTGGTTACATTCAGAACAGATGATTTTTGGATCTACTGGTCCGCAGATCAAATATGGCAGACCATTAATAAAAGCAAAACTGCTTAATCTTTTAAGGTCTCACCACCTCCATACAGATTAAATTTATGGCTTCGAGGTTTAATTGTTAATAGCCCCTTCAGGGAAGTCGCGTGTGGAGGCGGGGAGACCATTAAGGGATTAGGTGGTCTTGCTTTCATGTAGGGTCCGCCATATTTGATCCACGGACCAGTAGATCTGCAGATCATCTGTTGAGAATGCAACCTTTATGTAACTGAAATACACTTTTCAGACCCCTAATCCGAGGTCGCTGAATATTCTGTTTTTGGCTTTTTGCTAATGGGATAAATGTAATCATAACTTCAACATCAATTGAGGATATAGCTTATGATATAAAGGAAAACCTATTCCATCACAAACTACAGGGCAGCGGGTTCTGCATTGATCTGTGTTTCTCTTTCCTGCTCCCCAGGATTATCTCCGTCACGCAGTATTGACACAGGGCTTCTAAGTACTTCCTTTTACTTCTGCTATTGATTGACCACTTTTGTTATCATCTGTTAGCCTTAAGGAGAGTCCGCTTTGTTTTGATGGTACTGAGAACTTTGCAGAATTGTTCTGAAGTAAGATTGGTCTTTTCACATAATGCATGGTGTTGATTGCATTAGGCCATGTTGGGTCCATAGCGAGAGATCAAGCAATCAACAATACCCAGTCTCAGTTGGACTTGCATACTGTCCACTTTACACAATATATCCTATTTTTATTTTATCTGAGGATGTAAATAATGCTCTCTCTCTCTCTCTCTCTCTGTCTCCGTCTTCCTATTACCTGTCAAACAACTGGCAATTCTACTCAATTAAAGACGGAAATTAATGTTTTCATTGTAAAGGTTTTTAATTCATAGGTTCTGCAAATGATATTTTAATGTGCTTTAGTTATTGCTTGGGATATGTTCAAATAATAATAACAAAACTACTTCATGGAAATAAGCAATCATTATGATAATCATAACAGAACTGGGCTGGCATACTTGCATTCCGCCCTGTTATGTCGATAAGGAAATCAATGAGACTGAATTTATATTCTCTGACACGAAATGCATTCTCTTCACTCCCACACAGAACACAAATGCTAAGAAAATGAGAAATCGATTCTCACGATTCCCAAGATCATAAATAATGTTGAGGGCTTATATTTATGACATAAGTCCTCTGCGTCTGGTAGAAGTACCAACACGGAAAGAGTTTCACAGAAATGATTCCTTCATCTGTTTACTGAACCGAAATTCAAGTCACGTTGTGCACCAAAAATCAATTCTGACTATGCCTGCTGGATAGAAACCATCCTTAATAGTTTTGGTAAACGTAATGGCATAGCTGAAGAATTATTTTTGTATTGTGTGCATTGAATTTATACTATAATTCCTATTATAATTATTAAAGAGATGAAATTGCTGCAGTGTCCAAGATTTTTTGTTCTGAAAACAACCAGATATATTACATTTTATCTAATAATCTACTAGTAAGACTCACAATTCAGAGATCTAGAGAAACCCTGGAAAGAAGCCCCATTAATACAAGTTGTGACCAACAAATTCAGTTGTAGTTGTAAGGATTGCCAGGAAGAATGGACATGATTACAAAAGCCAGCGGGCAATAGCCCAAACACTCAGACTGGCACTGTAATCAATATTCTAACCATATTTTATTTTAATTTCATGATATACAGTTTTCCACAATTCCATTTTCCTTAACATGACAACCCTCTTGCAAACCCTCAAAAGCCAAACCAAAAACATTCACAGATCTTTCTCAAAATAGCCAAAACCGAGGCAAGTGAACTTAATTTCCATTCAATCTCTATTATCTAACATTCAAACTCATCAATCATGTCAATTAGCTTAACTTTGGAAGAGCAATTATGAAACAGCGAATGTCATGAGCAAACAAGCCAGACTAGGTGTGTCTGGGATAAGCACACATCTCACAATAATTTGCAGGATAGTTTCATTTGGGTCTACAGTCGTCAACATGCACCATGCCATGGTATCCTTCATAAGTCGGCTACACCACTCAGGGGTGGATTGAGACCGTCTTCCAGGTCTTCCGGAAGACGGTCAGATTTTAAAGTTTACATTGACAAGTATCCATTTATTTCTGTCGGAAACAGTCAAAAATGGAGGAAGGATCAACAAAGATAATTTGGAAGACTGTCAAAAAATATCTCTGGATCCGCCCCTGCCACTGGTCAGTTTGGTGAATATCTAAGTATAAACCTATATTTTGGCGTTTTTGCATAACCCGACTTATGCCATAGTAATTACCAGTATATTTTCAGTTACTCTAGATATATCTCTATAAATAAAACAAGCATTCAGGCACATTCAGCTCATGACTCCAATCTTCCAATTCAATAACAGCTTACATAAACTGATTTCTAACATAACCGAGCTATTTTGAACATTTTAAATATTATAAGTGAATGGAGCATTATTAGTGAAAGGAGTGTGACTGTTTTATACCAAAGGCCACTTTCTACTATCCATCAAGCATATGATAAATGAGCTGGGAGCACAAATGAACAGCGTATATCATGAAGTATCATGTGGGCACCATTATATCATTATCATTAAGTACAATGTTCTTACTAATGGCCAATTAGTTCAAACCTCTAATTAATGGCCAATTAATACGATCCTCTACTAGTAATTTTCATTCACTCGTACACCAGCAAAAATACTACTCTCAGATTATATCATCACGTAATTATCATGCAATCCTCTCTGGCAACACAACTGCTAATCAATATAATTATAATTCTTGATATCTGAGCAGTGCATACTACCATTTTCCATTTGGCTCACGTAATTCAGATTTGCAAGCAATTTCCCTAGAGTCATACTTTTGCATGAATCAATTTTGTGTTAATTCTGCTCTTAAGTGATTAGTTTATTTGCAGATTGTATAATAAATATGACTGCAATCAAATTAATGCTTGGCCATATAATTTGTTTTTAATCTCTGTATTCTCTATAATCCAATCTAATCCAAACATCGTAGTATCCACTCACATATTTTCGTTTCTACTTGAAAGAAAAAGCAAAGAATATGCAGTTTTTTTTTTCAATCACTCTTACCAGTATATTAACTTTATTGTAGAGTCACGAAAAGTCACACATTAATATCTTTGTCCTTTTTTTTTTTTTTTGTATTAATTAAAGATTTTTTTTTTTCTGCTTTTCATACATGGCCTTTGAAAGTGGACACACTTTGAACTTGCAATCATTTCATTTATGACGTGTAATTTTTTTTTAATTGCAATTATTGATAATATCAAGAAATTGACTCGCAGGGACTTTTTATTCAGGTCGATTTTGGACATTTTTGGAAGAGTATAAAGCAACTCACCGTAGTATGAGACCAGTAGGAGTAGTCATAGTTATATCTCTTGGTCTTCTGTTCCTTAGGACCTGCCTTGGGATTGGTAATGGCTACAAAGGAAAAAACATATCTATATTATTATCAGTGGCTAAATATATCAAGTTTATATCTATGGTAATCAATATAACAGCAATGGCAAAATATAATAACACTTTATCAATGGCGATTTTTTTTTTTCTGAAAGGACATCGCCTACTTATAAGAGAAGTAATAATAAATAGACTGGTACTTACGCAGATGCAATTTTTATTTTTCATCATTTCTGAGGACTGCGTGGTTTATTGTTAAACACTGATCACTATCAGCACCACATCGTGGCACAAATAATTAACCTTATCATTAACTTTGGAGGTGAGGGGGATGTATAGTGATGAACGAGTTGAGTACTGGAGTGGGTGGCATTACTGGCGATGATAACCAGATTGCATGAGGGCACATCTGGCAAAACATCAGGCATGTTGCAAACTGTAATTTTTTTATATTTTTATTCATTTTTCATTTATTTATTTATCTTTTAAATTCATTATTATTATTATTATTATTATTTATGTATTTTTTTTTATTTAAGGGAAATTTGCTGCAATGTGGCTGCAAATTAGCAGCAAGAAATTTTTTCTTAGAAACTCATTGCTTCAAACTTCTCATTTTGCTAAGGGGTACACTGCATGGTTCAAGGCTGCATTCTGGTCATTTTTATCCGAATCTGTTTTAGTCATGATTTTGGTATACTGCTAATTTTACTGGACACATACCAAGCAGCGTTCAGCCTGAAGGTAATTTGACCTATTACAGTTTCATAACACTGAACCATTACAGCTACCCACATTTAGATTTGAAAAGCTGCCACTGTCCCTTAAAAGCACAATGTACTTTAAAGGAATTAATGCATTCATGGGCTTCTGTTCCGCTATTTCATTATACACAACACATTAGGAACAGAACAATGTTCCAGGGAAAGCATCCTGCCTGAATAACCTGAATCTATTATTTAAGGACTTGTGGGAAAACTGCATCAATGGAAGTTTCAGAAAAAAAGAGGGAGTTTTAAGAGCTTGAAGCAACTGATGTACAAAGATCAAATAAAATCTGCTCCATTGTCAGAGGTCACCGAGCCATTAGGGTTGAGACCATTAAATATGATGCTAAAAATAAAATCAATCTTTTTGCTGATTTTTATGGAAAATGGAAACAGATACTCAACCCTGAGCAACTAAATGATAACATTATGATCATTTCTTGAAAGGAATTTGTGCTCTCCAGAATAACCACAGATACGATGACAGACTGGTTTGGATTTGAATGAAATTCAAACAAAATTTAAAAGCAACAAAAATTCAATGTTCCTTGCCTAATAAAAAGATGGTAAGCCATAAGCTGATAAAGATATGGTAATGGTAAAAGCTGGATTGCATTGCTTTTATTACAGTTACCTTCAATCTACAAAAATATTTTTAAAATATCATTTCAGACTATTTTGGTCAATTATCACTAGCTCCTCAAGCCAATAAAGGATCAAATTGATAATAGTCCAATGGGCATTTGTTGGCATAGGGCCAGCAGGTCAATGGTAAATTTGAGCACTGCAATTAAACGAACTTCATCAGAACAGTAAAGGAAAATCAACCTCGCTGTAATAGGATCGAATTAGTTACCAAGGCAACCCAACTTCAAAATGTATGCTTTTTCGTCAGTTCATTTGTCACTGATATTGGCAACCCGTCAGTTAATTGAACATTCACACTGAGTTTTTCCATTTTGATTTCTTTGTAAATCAGGATGCTGGCATATCTAGTTACTTTTGTACACTTTTTATTCATGATTTACTGTGAATAGACGTCAACACTAATGTACTATTTCCTACAATAATGTTAGGCAAAACTATTGGTCACAGAACCAAGGTCAGCTGATGAAAAATATGTAAGATCTCTCAAGTGTAAAAAGTATGTCTCTCTAACTTATTTCAATAAACTTGTTGAAAAAAACAGAAAATATTTCAAACTTTAAGTCTAATTCATAAATTATTTTACTCATTTCAATTTTTTTTTTTTTTTTTTTTTTTTTTGCTTTTCCCTCCAATACTAAAATAATTCATTAATCATTAACTTCAATTTTAAATACCAACAAGATGGGCAGGGAGTAAAACCATGAGTACTGCCAGCATACCCACTGGTGGTACTAATTACATTCAAGTAGGAACATCCCATTTATATGTAAAAGTTGCCATAGAGGAACAAAGGTGCTAGGGTCCATTTAAAAGAATACAATCTGGAAATTTAGGCTACACCCCTAAATCACTCGTCTTGATACCCCCGACTCCTGTATTTTTATCTTTTATAACTATATCAGCAGGTAAATTTCTGAATCGGTTGCTTTCAAACAGAGTTGGCTATGCATTAGTCATCAGTATAGATGTCATACTATCTTTTATCATACACAAATCTTAAGTAATAGTTTTTCTTTGGTATTAGCCGCAATCATTGGCTAACTTGAATATTTATTGCAACTTGAACAAATTTTTCACTCCTAAAGTGTCCAAATTTTGCATAGTCTGTGCCTAAAATGTATGCCATTACCACACCCTGTCACCACTTTCACAAAAAAACTTCAAGTCAGTTCCCCAGCTTAGCTGACTTGGATTTCCATGAGAGTGCTGTTACACTGCTCCTGATAGGTTAAGATGTGCCCATGTAACCTTGGTAATTAAGTTCTTAGCCAGGGAACCTGTTGAAGTTTTTTTTGTGAAACTGGGGCCTGCTGTCAGCCATGTTGGGGCAGCGTTACTCACTTGTTGTGTAGCCGTCCATTTCTATAATGCACTGGGACTGGTGCGCTATCTCCCTGTTGTTGAACGGGCGAACCCGCACTGCAACCTTCACAGATGACATGGTCTGAAATTGGGGAAAAAATCTAATGTAGTTTGTAAATTACTAATTTCAAGATAAAAAGATATGTTGAATTGTTTCTGAGAACTACGTTATGTTTGTAATACCTGAAAAAATGTCAAGAGGAATTTCCAATTTCACAGTAAGGTGATTAAGACAGGGTTCCCACAGATTTGGATTGACCTAACTCCCTGGGGGTTCACGCTAAATTGCTGTCAGCTTCCAGGAGCCGAGCGCTCACAAAAGTTTATTACCCCCTTACAGCTTTCAGTAGGCGGGACAGACATTTAAGCCAATTAAGCTGACAGCAATCTAATGAGACTCTACAGGGGGATAGATCGATCTAAATATCTGTGGGAATGGTCTCTAAGTTAAAATAGGTGTCCCTCTTAGTACTGAATTTAAATCTAATATATCAAGACATGGTTAGGAGGTTGGAATATATGCAGTGCCCAAAAGTTGAAAGATATCTAGTATTCAAAAGCCAAATCCTCTCACTGTGACTCAGAACCATGGCCAAAGCATATATAACAAGTGAATCACAGCAAGTGGCACTTAGTCGAGTCACCTGACTTATACTTAACATTTCTTTTCTAGCATTTTTCATTCTGCCGAAGCCATTTTAAAAAAAATTTAAGCTTCAAAACAACAAATGGCATTTGCAAAATCATTCAACAGCGACTAAAATACTTTCCATCTTTAAAAATATCTTGAAGAAACCAATGAAAAAAGTTATATCATTATATGTAATATTACAATGGATCAAACTGGAGTCTTAAGTTTAAATCATTGGATTCTAAAAGTCTTTCATCCTTACCTCAGTTCTGTGTGATAAAAATGTGCTCTTGTTGTGCTGAGTAAAAAGTGAAACTTTAAAATGAGTTGGAAACGATCTTCATGTTTTGGTCTTCATCTTGTTGCTTTCATTGTAACTGAAAGGAAAATAATTTTTTATCAAGTTTTATTGCTAATTAAATGTTTTTATAAGAAAATTGATATCACGATGAATGAATGAAAGAATGAATGAATGTATATTATTTGTCTTTGTCTAAGCAAATTTGCATGTTTGAAGATTCAATTCTACAAGTGACTGCGCTTGTGTGACCGCACACGAGGGGTCTCTGTATTAGTATATATGTGATACGTGTCTTAGTATTATTGCGAAAAAAAGACGTCATCGGCCTACAAAACATACACTGTACTACGCACACAGTTACAATACACAGGAAGATCACAACAGAATAGAATTTGCATCCATCACCACCCATATATAACCTTTCAAATACCATACAAGACGGCCATCACTCCATTTTCATAATGAAAAAGGTGACAACTTTCCTTTAATACCTTGAAGTAATGAGAAGATGGCATGCTGTAAGGCGCGTATATATATATTCAGAAATGCCAGCGGGATTCAAATCATTCATCAAAACATGACATGTCACATGAACATGCTTTCACTTTGTAAGATGAAGGCAAAAAGGAGTTCAATCTACTGAACATGTATCAGTAAATCATGGCTAATACAATGACTCGTGCAGGGTCTAGTATCCAGGAAACAAAAACATTCACAATATTTGGCAACAGACAACAGAACATAATTGCTGGGGTAGCGCTAACACTCCGTGACTCGCCAATTTAGCCAAATGCTAAAACTGCCTTTAATTGGCTAAAGAAAAAGGGCTTGATTTGGCATGTTTTAGCCAAGTTATAACCATTTTGATAAAACATCGACAAAAATGTGGTGATTTGGCTAAGCGAAAAAAATTGCTAGTGCTACCCAGAATCGGCATACTAGTAGTTACTTATTCAATCAATGTGTCTCTTGTATATATAATACAAAACATGATAATACAAAAGGTAGCACCTAAGAGGGAAGTTGGTTTTAACTCTAGGACAAAAATCTCAGTGCACTCCGATCTACACTAAATATGGAGAAGCCTAACTAAATTAGTGTCACTCTTAGTCTTAAAACTAGAGCATTCCTACTTTTTTGTAAAAGAAAAATTCAAGTACATGTAGATACATAGTGATTTATTCTGTTTAAAATCCAAACCACAACCACTACCCAATCCCAACAGTTAAACAGTTTATCTGTCTCTATATATTTGATTACTCTCACTATGTTACTGTCAGCATCTATCTCCATTCACATCCTCAGTACATCACCTCCAATTTTCATAACTTTATGTTTTCTATCTCCATTCTCATCCTCAATACATCACCTCCAATTTTCATAACTTTATGTTTTCTATCTCCATTCTCATCCTCAATACATCACCTCCAATTTTCATAACTTTATGTTTTCTATCTCCATTCTCATCCTCAATACATCACCTCCAATTTTCATAACTTTATGTTTTCTATCTCCATTCTCATCCTCAATACATCACCTCCAATTTTCATAATTTTATGTTTGTAAACACAGTATCATTAAGTCAATAACACAATGGCAATCAACTGGCAAAAATGTCTAATACAAATAATTTACCACTCTGTCTTTGAGGTAAACGCTAATTGAGGACTTCATGTGTCTGGCTTCTTCTTAATTGAATAACAGCTGTCATATAATTGAACAGTACACGGAACAATTAAAATATGGTTAAGATTACAAAAGAAAGCGACCGTCTTGTATTCCTTAATATGTCTAGGAAAAAAATGCTTAGTCAAAAAAAATTCATCTATCCTTTGGTAACCTGACTCTCATCTCTGTTTTCTTTACATAACTAATGAAATAACAGCTGAGTTCTTACCAATTTCATTGAAGGTCCCATCCATTGTAATTCTAGATCATTATAATAATTATTCCCACCTAATAATAGGCCAACAGAATGTCAAATGGCATTCCTCCTGACAGTAATCTGGATTAAAATATGATTCCTCTTAAAAAGCTTTTCATCGCCTCTTACCAGTTCCACAAATGAATCCATCCATTGTGCGTTAATTGACGTCTCTAATTACGTCCTATCCAGTTCAGCTACTTCACTCAATGGCCGACACTTAGATACTTATGTTGCAGTAAAGGTGAAAAAATTTCCTAACCAGCTGCCCGCTCCAGAAAACAGAAAACAACGTCATTCTGTGCCATTTCACCTCGGCCTAGACGACGTCATGAATATATTTCTGAGGATAATGTTATGCACATATACAGACTGTGGTAAGTCTTTGCCGAGAGTCTGAGAAGTTTCCCCACAGTATAAAAATCGACATTCTTAGCAGTCATCGTTATACATTCTTATTCAAGCTTAACTGAATTAAGGCGGTTTGCGGCAGTTTCCAGATATAAATGAAATGTACATATCATTTAATATGCTCAAGACTGTATACATGGGGAAACAAACCATGACTTAAATTAACAGATTTCCTTCAACTTTTGATCAAGAGTACATTTAAATATAAAATAACTTAAATGAAGAGCTAAGTAGCAATTTTTAAGCAATTTTTTTGCTATATTTTATCCATTTTAATCATAAAATAGAGGGAACATTCCAAATGTTATGTGCCACTAAAATGACATTTTTCATACTTTAAAAATAATAAAACATACATGATGTGGCTTGTTAGATCATCATGCTATTTTATATTAGATTTAGGCTTCTGTTAAGAAATCAATTCACAGACTTTGGGGTGATTAAGAGTCTGTTTTCTATTGACATCAGTGAAATAATGACATTGTCCCTATGATTCACACACAGGTCAAAATCATAACATTATCATAATGACATTATTATCAAAGTCTTCTAGTTGTTGGCATAAAAGCATGAATTATAAAATAGAGTTCATACATTTGTAATGTCAACACTTCACACTGCCACATACTGATGGCACAGAGTTAGGCGTAACCTCAAATCACCCTCATATTCGCATGCACGCACTGATACACACCCAAACATGAACACACACTTTTTGATTCATCAACAATTCTTTAACACATACACTGGTCCAGAAATTAGTACCAACCCACTTCCCCTGGGACAGGTAGGAATGACCCTCTAATGACCCATTCTCACTGCATTTTCTTTTCCTCCTTTGCATAAACCCAAATACTAGTACAGTGTACAGTATTCCCTCACTCTTGAGTCCACTCTAACCCAGGCTCCTTCCCTTCCCCCATCCTCATTTCACCCCCCTCTCTCTCCCACATATCAGCGTAATCAACCCTTATTGCCAAAACCCTCTCTCCTGGAAAATTTAATAGATAAGGGGATGTGTACCATCCAAACACAGTGGCCCCTTGATGCTGTCACACAGCCAGGCAGCTAGCACAACCAAGAACACATTCCATGTCACAACTAACACAATCCACGACCAGGGCCACATTATGATGACAGGGATGCTGAATGCTGTATTTTTTTGCAGTACAATAGGCCCCTGTGGCTTTATCATGGATGGGAAATATTTCTAGACAAAAATCAATACCCCGCAGCCAGCTCTCCCATCTATGCCTTTTTGTGCTGGAAATGTTCATATTGACTCAAGTAATCAATAGATTCCGATTCTCGGCTAATTCCAGAATTCATGCAAACTCCATGTTGGTTTAGACAAGAAGTTACATTTTGCATCTCAAATTATATAAGTATTTTCAGGAAGAGAAAAAAAATACAGATTATATCTTATTTTCCACAAATAACCTTTTTTAATTGACAATAAAAAAGCTGTGTTTATAAGGCTCTAAAGGCAGAGAAATTGGACTAAATATCTGTAATAATGATCTTCTAAAGCATACCATTCTAAAGTATATTATTTTTCAGTATAAAAATTTCGTTATTTCACACCAACAAGAAATGGTTAATCTGAGAGGAGAAATGTACTCATCTCAAAATTAACAAATAACTTGTTTTCTTTTAGATTTCTTCTCTCTGCCTTCTAGTAATGGGAGCAATTATTTTGCAAACGCAAACCTTCGTGTTTACATTTTTCATTTTGGTTTGCCATTTCAGATGAAGTTGTTGTTTGTGGTTAGCTATTAGTTCCTGAATGAAGACAGGTGACAGATGCTAATAATCCTTCTGGCTGTTTTCAGGGTTAACTCAAGTGTGAATTGAGAGGGCGGCGGGGGTAGATGTCAGTAATCACCTTCAACATGCAAACTTGTATAAAGCTACAATTCACGTTAGACCTTTCTTTAGCAAAAAAAGGGACTGTCCTGTACAATTCAGCAATTTTCCTTTATACTATCCAAGCCATTGAAAAAAGTACAATCTATTCACAATCTTGAATTGAATTTTTTTTACCACCCAGAGTTAAAATCACCAGCCTTCATCTCCATTACAAGAGTCTTTCAAAAGCAAAGGCACTCAGAACTCAATAATCAGGTCACAGACAGTAATTTGTGAATGGTTTATGTAATGGAATACCTTGGTGATTCAGGGGAAAAGAGTTGAAATTTCCAGAAAATTGATATTTTGCTATATAAAGGTTCAATGTTCACTGTGTAGCTTTAAGACACAGATCGATCTTCACTTTTTAAAAAAAATAATTTTTTGGATTAATAAAAAGAATAAAGAAATAAGTTGGTATGAGTTGTAGGTTTCTTCGTTTCATCTTTTAATCAAAAGGGAAAAATATAAAAATTAACACTGCAAACATGCTGTGAATGCTAGCTTCACTAGAATTACAGATACTAGTATACAACTCATTTTGGTCCTCATCAAATTGCAATGGGTAGTATCTGAGGCATTTACAGGATTCATGTACATTTCGAAGTCATGTTTGAAGAAGTACGTAAGAGAAGCCTTTTCAACTTGAACATGTCTCTCTCTTTGTATGCAATCTCAATATCTATAAATAAGTTTAAGAAATCTTAGAGAAGCCCCTTCAATTTAAACATATTTTTCCCTTTGGTGAGTCCTCTACCCTTTCCATTTAAAGTTCTAGTAATGTTTTTCTTTTATGTGGCTTCTACCCCTTTAATTTAAAGAAATGCTTCCCTTTGGTGCAGCCTGAACCCCTTCAATTTAAAGAATCGTTTCCTTCTGAGGATCCCAAGAAAAATAAATCAAACTATGAAGAATTTCAAATTTATTCCGCTCAGCACTACACTGTCAATTTTGATGACAACTGTCATTTGTATGAACTTGTACACGTGTTTATGAATTCCCAAAGGCATGTGCATCAGTACAGACATTAACGTCACCACTGCTAGAAATCACTTTCCAATCGCATGATATGGCTAGTCAGTATATGCCTTTGTGAAAATAGCTAAATGAAGCAGAAATCACTTTCAAATCACATGATATGACAAGTCAGTTTATTCTTTTGTGAAAACAAAGTGGATTTTAACTTCAAACTTGCCAGCACACACCAAATGTTATAAATATTAACTTCATATGCATCAGGCATTTTAATATGCATATTTTGTTTACAATATATATATATTTTGGCTCAATGATAAGAGACAAAGTTAGATACAGCAGGTTAACACAAAAATAGTCTGGTTTCAGCTTCCATAATTACCACATGATAAGGCAACAACATCTCCAGGACTCATAAACGATATTATCATTTACTGACACTACCAGCAGATCTTTTAGCACTAACATCCACATTAACCACTCAACCCATGAATTACCCAACACACCTTTTAAGCATTTACCATTACCATAGCGATTCCTAGCACTAACATTCACCGGCTTATCTACCCGATGTTCCGATCTCCCCCCACCCTGTCCCCAGAGAAGCTTTAATTCAAGAAGTGACAGGTTACAGTGTACCAGTTATGTACAGGCCACAAATCATAACCACACAAAATAGTAATAATCTGAAGCTTATAAATGCATAAATACTGAAAAGCTACTCATTTTAGCTATTGACATTTTTTTAAATAAAAAACATCAAGAATCTTTTAAAACTTAATAATCAATTTTCTCAGCCATAAGAAATATAATGACCTTTTCAAAACTTCCATTAAATGCTATTCCTCCTTGTACCTAACTACAGTTAACCATATGTGAGAGGAATTATTGAAGGATAATTTGTCATTAATATATAAAAGATTTGATATGCCAGTCATATAACTAAAGTTATTAACATAATTTCAAAACAGCTGAAGCCAAGTGGTGTATGCAGTATCCATTCCCCCATATAGAGCTCTGCCTAATGCCTATCCTATCTATCATGTAGATTAGGTATCTCTTTAATTATTGATTATTAGTGCTTTGTAGCGCCAGTCATTGCCTCTTAGTATGTTGGTGACGACACTTGCACTGTGTCCTTGTATGAGACTACAATTGTACATGGACTTCTCAGTACACTGTATAATATGGAGTGAATAGTAACCTCTAGTAAACGTATATATATATGCCAATGCTGATTACTATAAGTATTTGTGTATTTTTCATTCAGGGTTTCTTCTATAAAACAGATACCAAAATATCATTATTGAAATACAAAGGGTAATTCTGATTTTTGCTGTTGTTTATAAGAAACTGTTCTTACATATGCTAATGAAATCTTTATGTAAATATATACATTTTTGCTCTCATATACATCCCACCCCATCCCACGCTAAATCATAACTCCACCCTATCCCACATCCCATCCCAGCTCACTCTACCCAATCCCAACCCATCCCACAACATGGCCTATTCTCTCCTATAATAATTATATATTAATTCAGAACATGTCTGAGTGACCAGGATATCATGATCTGCACACGGCATATGAATTATTGAACACTGATCCACAGTCATCAACATAATGTACAACAAACCTGTCAATACCACAGGGCCAGGCTGACAAAATACATCACCACTGGACCATAACAAACCCATCGGAGATAATTATAATGTTTACCAAGCTGGAGAATATCATGATTTTGAGTTAAATAAAGTAAAGACTATATGTATTTAAATGGAAAAAGACAAAGAAGAACTTAGACACTATGCCCAACAAAAAAATCTCCCCATAAAAGACACAAGTGCAGGTGGACAGGTATGTTCTGAAGTTACAGGTCTTGTTCCAAACTGTCCAGGGGCGGATTCAGTGATATTTTCTGACAGTCTTCCAAACTATCTTTGTTGATCCATCCACCATTTTTGACCGTGTTCCGACAGAAAAAAATTAGATACCCGTCAATGTAAACTTGAAATTCTGACCGTCTTCCGGAAGACCCAGAAGACGGCCTAAATCCGCCCCTGCTGTCAGCAAGCAATGTCCATCTGGGTCAGTGGTCAAGCACAGTGGATGACAGCCTGCAGGTCTTTGCTCCAGCAGAGTGTGTCACATATCTTTGATCTATAAATTTATCACTGGATTATCCCCACACTTTAGAGCCTCCCCCCCTTACTTAACTGTGATAGGACAATAAGATAAGATAACATCAGATTGGTTTACTGTAGCTATATTAAGGCATCATATACACCTACCACAACAACTGATTTCAAACCCATACTTCAGGGGACCACAGACACAAGCTTCGTATTTTGTCAGAGACAGTTAGGAAACTATATTATAAGCCTGAATCTTCCTATTATCTATTAAGCTACCTGTGTCAGGCCCGTAGCCAGGGGGGTTCGGGGGGTTCGAAAGAACCACCCTTTTTGCTTGGAAAAGGTCCACTCTGGGTAAAATTTGATCTATGTACTTGAGGATTTTATGGTAAAAGGTCCACTTTTTCAGAAAACGAACCCCCCTTCTGAAATTGCTGGCTACGGGCCTGTGTGTTTATGTTTCACAGATGTTACAAATTGATTTCTGTGTGTCACAGCTTTCCATGCTGTCCCTGTAGATAATAACAGTTGCTTTGCAAAGCTCCAGATCCACTGAAAGATAACCCCAGGGTGTCATAAGAACAATATGCATTCAAAGCAATGACACAAACTGAGGTTCTGCTAATTCTCATAAATTCATCTTTTCAGTAAAAGACCTGAAAAGTGTTCCATCTTCCACTCAACGAAGTCTCTTTTCTCCAAGATATCTCACACAACTGTGGTGCTAAAATATTTCAGTAGCGGCTAATTCCATTGCCAGTCCTTCACCATATAATGTGTTAAATAAGAAGTCATAAATTGAAGTAATAAAATTAGCTAATACATCCATATGAACATCCATATCCAAACATTCATTTCTTCATCTAATTGTATAATTTAATATACACTTCTTTATCCTCTCACAATATCACAATTCAACCACAAAGTGCAAACATCAACCACATTTGTTGAAAAAAATTGTAATGATCTGAATCTCAGTAATATCATTATCTCTGCCCAACCAGTCAGAGCCAGAAGCAGAAAAGCTACAGCCACCTTTCCGCCTTTGACGCCACAGGCGCGACATTCCTCTATTTGTGAACGAAAAACACTCTAGAGAACCAAAGCATTGGACTCAACACAGCACTAAAATGCACTTTTCTTTTTGCTATACATATCATTTTCACGACAGCGGGGGGAATAGCAACACATGATAATGACTCATCCGACATCAAACATATTCAGAATATTTATTGATTGCCTTGTGAAAATGCCAAGCAGAGAAAATAGAAAATCTGCGGTGATGTTGTAGAACGTCCTAGGAACTTATTCCTGATAATGCCCTCTCTACTCAAAAGAAATGTATTAAGCTACAAAGCTTACCTTGAATCTCTTACATCGTTGTCCAGTGAAGACTGAAAATTGAGAAACTGTTTTGACGAAGACCTTCGTCCCACTACTTTTCCACTACCGGAAGTAAATTGTCAGGTTGATCATAGAAACAAGATGACCCCGGCATGACCATGGAGCATGGAACGAACCAAAACTTTCAAAATTAAACAATCTGTTATAACCAATGAAGCTTCATTTTAAATCTTATAAAGCCTTTGGAAATTATACAAAGAAATTCTGTAAGGTTTGACAAAGCGTTTGACAATCGTCTTTTGGAAAATCTTAATTTCAATCCTGTCGGAAAACACCACTCACTTGTTGGGGCATGCATGGCGGGCCGAGTACGGACAGCCGTGCAACTCTAACCCTAACTATTCTTGTGCCTCGTCTCGCGGCAAACCGTGCTGTTTTCCGAGACAAGCTTTCATCACGGGGACTTGGCATTCATTTAAACTCAAAAAAGCTTGTTTTTGCTCCGGCAACTTTGCTAAACGGTACCGACGGCTCTATCGCTCTTGGCACGGAGGCCCTTGTTGACCGCGATGGGCGACCGGTGCTAGGGTTCGTCCCTACTCGACGCTCTTTGTTTGGTTAATATTGGGCCTGGGATGTCTCCCAAGTTTGACTGCCAATTCATTAAACACCAGTGCTTTTAGAAAATGCTGCTTGGCACGAGTTTGGCCTTGTGGCGTTTTCTTACATGCGCACATATTTCTTTTTAAGGAACAGAATCTCGCCTGGGTATCAGTGGTAACTAGTGCTTTTCACCATTTCCAGATATGATTTTTTTTTTTTTCATTTTGTATCTCTAAGTCCAAGAAAAATCTATGCCAGTACTCCTGCTTATGTAGATTCCTGAATTTCGCCACTGAGGCTATTTTCCTTCTACTTTTTTAAAATTTAAATTTCTTTACAATTAAAAATATTAATAATTAAGCCCTTTAAATAGTGTATTCAAGATTTTGTTAGTTCCACTTCAATCGATCCCAAATTCTATGAATATTTTACCTAAAATAAGTTCGAACTTTTTTTGTGTGTGATCAAACTCTTTAGGAGGGAGTAATTAGAATACAACTACAAGGAAGGAGATGATATCAAAATAAAACGTGAGGTGCAGCTTATTTGCCTTTAAAAGACAGAGCATACCACTCTGCCAAAACATCTAAAACAGTACACAAAAACTTCTATTTAACACATCATCAGAAAATGTTTTATAAAAATAAATGAAAATTTATTTCAGTAAAATATGTTAAGATACACAAATCAACAAATTCTTTAAACATATTTTTATATAATAATTTTAAAGACATTATGTTTTAGCAAGTCTGCTACAGAAGTTGTTTAATAACCATTGATAATAATCTAGTAATGCACAAAAAAACAAGGAGATATTAATTATACACATGAATTGACATCTTCAGACATGAACCTAGGTTTAAAAAAACCTCTAAACATGGGATCCAACACCTAACCTTGACAAATCTCAGGAACAATCAGAATTGAATTTTTAAAAAAGCGGTATTCTGCTTTTCCGCAGAAAAAAACAGTCTGCAACTATGGCCATTGTCAGCAATTTGAAATTAGACTCAGAGATGCAGAATTCTTCAATGGCTTAATATAATTACAAATACTCCAAACTGAAGAACCACCAATTTTATAAAATGAAAAGTAGAAATAATTTAAATATAAGCAATATTTCCTCAAAATATCTGTGATAACATTTCCTTCTGACAATGGCTTGTTACAGGTTGCAGTATCTGGAGATTTAAACAACTTTGGCAAAAATAGTAAAAGAGAATTTTATCAGAGAAGTGAAGCCAAGAAAAGCCCATAATCTCCAGTAGTCCAAATCTTCAATCATTATCTTTCAACTTTTTCTTCCTTGACTATTTATAAAGCTAGAGATCACTCCAAGTGGGTACACTGCAGCCGAGGAAAAATGCAAAATATTCTTTATAAAATATAATGAAAGTCAAAATCAGTTGAAATTGTAACAACTTTTATCCTCAATTTTAAATCAAAATTTTTGAAGAGCATTTATGATATCTTGTTAAAAAAAACATTGCTAATGATAACATAAATCTATGAAAGGTGTAAGTAATAATGGTAGGAATCATCCAAAAGAAAGTTTATTCCATTCCTCTTCTCGATGTGTAAAATTGTAACAATATTGCTGTGCCAAAAAAGTAAAAAAAATCTCCCAAAGTCATTTTGGTTCAGGTGAAACAAACCTGCTAAGTGTGGGCAATGGTGGTCTTTTACTAGATTTGTTAAACGTTTTAAGTGAGGGTCCCTTGGAGGACTTTACTTTCGCAGTGAGTGGTCTTGGAAGGGGCTGGACAAAGGTCATATGACCCCCGAGTCCGTTGTAACCAGTTCGAAACACAGAGGACTGACTACCAGCTTTGTTCTTGTTAAAGATGGAGTACTGACCAAAATCTGGCATGTTGCTAATGTCCTCTAAGTCACATTTCAGTTTTTTAGCAGGATTATTTGTGGAGTTTGTAGCAGCAGAAGTAATTTTAACATATTGTAAGTTATTCTCATTGCACTCTCGTTTGGCAACAGTATTTGGACTGGGTTTGACGGGTACAGGCGACTGAAACAGGTCAGGGGTCACATCAAGGTCAATGGCCTCAGTGTCGCCCCCTACAGGTGTGGATAGTTGTGGCGCTGGGCTCTCGTGTAAGAGTCTGTGCGCAAAACTTGCTGCAGTGCTATTTGGGGAGCCGATTGCTTTTTCCAATTTCTCAATTTTCTTTCTGAGACTCATCCTCTCTTTCTCCGCGTGTTTCAGATCCTCCTCTGACATCCTCAACATTTCTTTGGCAGATAACAACTCCTCCGTTCTGTCCTGCAAAAGTTTCTTTTTGGACGCTAATTCTTTTTTGTGCTTATCTATGTCAGTGCGCAACTGATTCCTCTCCTGTTTGATAGTGGTCTGCTCCTGCTTGAGGAGGGTAACGTAAGTACACAGCTGCTTGACCGCCCCCTCTCCACTGCCCCAGTGGTTGACCAACTCCTGGACATCTTCTTGTTGACCTGAAACAATAAATATGATGTAGAAATTATGTACCTGTAATAATATGGACACTGCTAAAGTTATCCTTAATTGAGTAACTCAATTGTTATCAAATTAAAACTTGCAATTGGCTATCACTTACACAATTTATTCAAGAGCAAATTTCTCTGACTATCAGTTTTCATCCTAATATTTTTATTTTCTATTTTAAAATTTTCAAATTAGCTAAGGAAAAGATTATGTTTGGATTTTCTAATAACAGTATATCAGTAAAAACTGTATCCATTTAACAGGCCAGGTAGAAAATATCAATGCCAGTACCTTTTATAACCAACTCTACACTCTGTAAATCCTGAAGTTTCTTCCGCAGTCTCTTGGTCTCTTCTTTACAATTCTGAGCCTCTTTCTGCTGATCTTGATAGTAACTCAACTCACTCCTCAGGGACTGGTTGGTTTGCTGCTCTCGTTTATACATATCATGAGTCTTACGCTTGTTCTTTTCCATCTCAGCAAGCTGTTTTTGTAAAGCTTTAAGCTCTTCAAAGAGTTCATTTTTCTCACGTTCTTTTTGTTTCACGACCAGGCGTACTGTATCCAGCTCATTTTTTACTTTTCCTACATCGCAGTTGTCTCCCTCATCCTCGGCAAGGTCAAAGAAGAGTTTATGGATGACACTGCGCCTGTTGACATTGAGCCGGCACTGTGGACAAGTGTTGGACTGCTCCATCCATCTCATGAGGCAGCTGGAGAGATAACAAGTATCTGGCCATTAAAGATGCATAGGGACTCAATTTTTCGTACAAAAGTCAACCAGATGTAATTTCATCATTTCAAACAGTATAACATAGAGAAATGCCAAAAAGACATCATTTCATGTTACTAGTAAGTTTACAACCAAAAATTTTAAGAAGATGCAGTTAAAAAACTCTTTTATGGGTGATAGAGTGATTAATACGGTTTATCCCTTGGCATGTTGACTTTATTTGACTGGTATAAGATGGTAATTCTTTTATTGTAAATTGAGATTAACAGAAACGGACATGGGATATGTTGCTAAATACTCACTGATCATGGAAGGTGTGTCCGCAAGGCACGGCCGAGACATCAGCCTCGCGGTCAAACTGCTCAGCACAGATGCTGCACACAAAATGCATGGCTGTTTTCTTCACAGCCCTAAAATTTTTAAAACATGAGAACACACTGAACGTAAATTTAAAAACAAATCAGTAAAATAGGTGTTTTAAACAATCATACTAAAACGCGTCATTTAAAATGTGATTTTCCAATCTATCCATTAAAGCAATTCGCAGGGGCATCCATAGAGAAAAAATACATTGTAAGGTTTGCATTAATTTAAGTTTAGAGTTGTAAATTGAAATGGGCAGCCCCACTATTTTATGTGATCGAGTCATGTATATTGATTTTAGCGAATTCACGGTTTATAGAAACGTTTAAGTCGTTTTTCTTACCTTTAAAAATAAAGTGGAAGAAGCTGTAAGACAGCAATCCTTGCTATTTCATGATTTTAATTAAATCATTAAGTCTAACTCAAACACCTGTACAGGATACGAAATCCGCGCCATACATTTGCGCCTGCGTGAATCTAATCCAAACTTCCGGTTTGTAAACCTTGTTTGTGCCTTGCTCTTTACATACGGTGTCACATTCTGAGTTTGTTTGATAATTATAGATCAATCTAAATTCGTTTTGTCAACATGTTTAAAGCATTTGGAGTGATTAAATGGCTTGAGGTACCTTTTTGAAAGGGGAATGGGTCGTGTTTTTTATGCTTTTCTTTTTAAACCCAAAAGCAAATAAACTGTTAATAGTAAACTACCCCAGTAGCCCCGGCCCCCTCACACACACATAAATATTCTTCACTCTTAAATTTTAATCAATTAATCAGTAACAGAACCCTGTTAGTGATCTTCTTTGTCCTTTTTATTTATTTATTTATTTATTTATTTATTTATCACTTTTTTTAGTTTTGTCGTCATACTAGTATCTCATAATTTCTGACATTGTAATTTTAATCAGGGAACAGATTCAGCAGATTGTTTATTACTTGTGTAACTGAAAGGAAAACTATGTAGGCCTACCATACAGACCAAAGTCATTCTCAAGTTTAATAATAGATTAATTTGGATGATAAAATCAAAATCTGAGAAAGATTCAGGAGGCTTTATAATTTTGGCAAAGAATCTAAGTCGGTTCGAACCAGAAAACTCGTTTGTTTTTTATTTACTGTAGAAGGGCGAAGCCTGCGAGGTTGCTATCGGTATAAGCCCCTATATATAGGCCTAATGGAAAATAACACAAATGAAATAGTCCTGTACATTAATATAATTCATCCCAAGTGGTTTTCATTTTTGCCAATTAAGATCATTTCATATTATAGTAATGAATATACATAAAACATATGAGAAGAAAATTTTGAATTCTTTTCTATTATTCCGGTCCTTTGGCATCCTGAGCTGGTTAAAAAAAACTTTCAATGTCATATAGACCTACTGTCATATAGACCTACTGGGGGGTCCGGAACGACAGAGATCGGATGCGAAGCCGACCACCGCTCCCTTGGTGTGGGGTTCGGGGCCCGCTCAAGGGCCCCGAAATTTTTGTGGTGTTTTGGAGAGCAAACAGTCGCCTTAAGTACGTTTTAGAACTACAGTTTAGCTAGTCAAAATTCTAAGAAGGGAATATTGGTGTGATATATCTTTCAGAAACCGAAGGGGGGGGGGGGTCAGGACCCCCCTGATACCCCCTCTAAATCCGCCAATGACTTACTTAAGAATTGTGACAATTTAGAGTCAACACGAGGTTATTTATTACATGACACAAGCTTTGAGGAAACATGACGAGAGTCTTTAATTTAAAGTAAGTCTAGCTTTACTTGTGGGAATTGAACTGAGTAAGTTTTGACAACGTAACGCGACTGATTAACAGAAATATCATCATCGAGTCCCATAATTTGCCCCCTGTTCGTTCTGTGTTGATATAGTGAATTGCAGTATTACGTTGATATATGTTAAGTTCGCAACGTGCAATGCCTTTGCCCCAGTTATCAACATGTGCCCTCTTTAAATCTGTGCAAACAATGATTTGTCGTTTTATGCTAGGTCTCTTCCTTTCTACCCGGTATATAAAGGGCCTACATGTAGTCTGCACAGGTAACGCTGTTTTACGTGAAGTTTGAGAACACATGGGCGAGGCTGGCTGAATGTGAGGTGAGGGTTACTCTCTCTCTATCTATCTATCTATCTATCTATCTCTCTCTCTCTCTTGGTTCTTTAGACTTCACTAGACAGAGTGTTATGAGGAAATGCAGACTACAAACAAAGAGATTACGCAAGAGTAACAGAATATGCTGGTGAATTTTTGAGTATACGAGTAAAGCTACAGGGTACGCGTACATGATGCATTTAAATTTCTAAATTTCGGATAAAACACTGCGCACTTGTTGCATGATGTGAATGCCTGTGTTAGTGCATAAGTATACGTATAACTAGGTGTACATGATTCATTTCATTTACAATATTTCAGGTCAAATATTCTAACGGCATGACTGGCACATGTTTATTTGCACAGCGCCACAACTTGAAATAGACGCTTGGGCCTGTGGGTTTCTTTTTGTGCGGTAATATTATAGCTTACAGGGTAAGTTTCTTGCACAAAGAACATGTAATCATAGCTGGTTCTCCGGGCGTGTATGTTTTGCAATAACTGTAGCATGCTGTCCACGATTTACAGTGTTTCAAGAAATAATTTTGGTGTAGAGTTGACATGTTAAGCGATCATTTAATTAAAAAAATCATTATGAAAAACCGGGCCCTATTTATAAACATGAAAATCCACATATATACATGAAGGTTATTGTACATGTCGGCGCTTCTTTTTAAAAGACTTCATTGTTAGGCATACTGTGGAATACACTCCTCTTGTCTATTTATCTATAGCTACAGAATTGCAGGTGAATACATGGGCAATGGGCATACGGATTCGTTAATATGTCCAAGATGAATGCGATAAATCTTTTAAAAATCAACGGGAGGGGGATTTGGTGCCGCGCTTAAATTTACGATGTATAGACAATGTAAAACTCATCAACTCACAACTCAAATTAGCTCCATCATATCTACTGGAGCTCAATTTTACTTTGTTACGTGTATTAGCTGAACTCAGTTCGAACAATGCCGAACTTGAATCTCTGTATAACTCGAACTAATTCCCCACATCTAAAGTGCCCTAGCTATGGGGACTGTACATGTGCATGCTTTTAACTCACATCAACCGAGGACCCAGCTTCAAACAAAGGGACACTAAGCTCTGGTAGATGTACGCCTGTAGTACCTATATTGTATCTGAGAACCTCGTCAGGTGAAAAACTGGGACACGAGACAGCAAATCGAATCGGTATGTCAAATCGATGTTTATTTATACATGTAGGCAGGACTAGTGTCAGACATCGATAATAGCTGTCTGTTTGACCTCTGAAATAAGGTCGAGCCTTTGCTACTGGCACATTACAAGGGTTTTACAGCTTCATGATACCGTTAAAACATTAGCTGCCTTGGTTATAGAGAAAAACCCCAAAACCGAAAACAGAATTATTCCCCAAAATGGCGTACAGCGTCACCCGTTGGACACTGCACTTAATCTCTGTATTTAAATGGTCTTTTGGGAAGTATGCTTTATTTTTGACACAACATATATGTACAGGGCATTGTTTCTATGATTTTATCCGTTTTGCTTCATCTGGCCTTAAATCAGCTATTTTTCTTTGAATCCAAGTTAGATAACATATGTATACCTGAAATTGTTTTTTCCTTTCTTTTCTATTTGTAATGTATTGCGCGTCAGAAGTATGGTTTGTGAAAAAGATACAGAATTTTGAAATTTGCTGACTTAAATTTGGTGAATACGAAATATGCTGAATATGCTGCTCAGTACTACAATATATATATATTTTAACTTTAGCGTGATTTTGGTAGGCCTACCAGTTCTTAAGGCGTGGTCATTATAATTCTAGTTCTTATCATTTTTGTTTTCAGCGCTTCGGGCTTTTCCCATTCAAAATGCCTTCACTTCCAAAAAAGATGGTGAAATTCTTCGTGATCAGCATTGAAGCAGCGTTCACACTGATTATAGGCCTTTTTATTCCGAATTTTGTCAAACGTTTCATAGTGCGACGCAGATTTAGGAATGAGAAAAACCCCAAAATGGTCGAAGTTTTTACAGATATCGATGGCTTAGCGTCCTCCTTGTTCACGTGGACACAAGTCTCTCAACGCTGGCAGAGGCAGATGCAGTTTCTTTTCTCAACGGCAGACAAGGGTAATTACGCGCCTAATGTCCCACTTTTCCGCCTGAAAGACAGATCGAAATGTCGTCTGCTTGATTTTGCCAAACCAGGGCGCCCTCTGGTGATCAACTTTGGAAGCTGTACCTGACCCCCGTTCATAGCAAAATTGGACGCCTTCAAGGAGTTGGTGACCAAATTTGCCGATATCGCTGACTTTATCACTATCTACATCCAGGAGGCTCACCCATTTGAAGGATGGTATGTCGCCTCAAAATATAACTTGCACCATCATAAAACTTTGGAAGATCGTTTTCAAGCGGCGGCCATGTTGGAGGGAGAAGATCTGCCCTGCCCATTACTTGTTGATACTATGGAGGAAGCCGCGCAGATAGCTTACGCCGCTCTGCCTGAGAGGTTGTACATCATTAAAGATGGGCGGGTTGCATACGAAGGGGGGTTTGGACCTGAAAACTACAAGTTGGAGGAAGTTGAGGCATGGTTGCAATCACATTAGGCGATGCCTGTTATATACGTTGTATGCAGTGTATGTCTATTCAAGTAAACACAGAAGTTAACTGATAGATTTCAGTGACAAAAATTTAAAAGAACGATAAAATCCCGCACCGAAAGTTAGCACAGTACTGACATATTCCAGTACCATTATATCCCCTAGTGCCACTAGATCCCTGTATCAAAAGATACTGTACCGGGCGGTGTTACCAGTGTTACCCAAATTCTAAAATACACCGGTGCCAAGGTACCCCTCCCGTGGGGGCCGTAGCGATAGTCCGAAGGTTCAATAGTCCGAAGGTTCATTGGTCCGAATGTTCACTATAGAACCTTCGGACCAATGAACCCTTGATTAAAAAATCGATGAAAATGTTGCCACTTTTCGGACCAATGAACCTTCCGACTATCGAGACGCCCCCATCCCGTGGTATCTTTTCCCACGTCATTGGCACCATGTTCCATATGATGAAGCATTTTCAACTCCTAATCCCCTCCCCACCACCTCAACACACACGAACTGTGATATATCGGCCAGGGATATATCGGTAGGGGAATCTATAGCTATTTACAATAACCATCCATTATTTGCTTGGAATTATTTTAAGTGGCAAACCAAACAATGAGTGAAAGAAAAAATAGAAGATAGTTTTAGTTAGCAGTACTTCTTGATGCATGAAAGTTAATATGCAGGCCAAATGCATTACCTTGGTCGCATGAAGAAATAGCTCAAAAAGACACATGGGGTCACTAATTAAAAATTATAGCAAATACAGAACAGTGTATAACATTACCATAACGTGTTTTGGGTATTATACAAACGTTATGGTAGCGTTATAATAACGTTCTGTGTTTGTTTGGGCGGTATTAACTGTTATTATTATTATTATTATTATTATTATTATTATTATTATTATTTTGAAATGAGTTACAATTTATGCACAATATACTCTAAACAATGCATTTATAAAGAGCATTTAGATCACCTTAAAATTGAGGGTGTGTACCGAGCATTTACATCAGCAGCGTGTTCCAAGGAATGTTTTCCAAAATTAAGGCAATAACTCGCTTAATTCAATGTTATCAAATTTTTAATAGGTATACTGCTTGAAAGTATTATTTTAAGAGTAACAAATACCGAAAATTAATCGTATAAATGAGAAAAAACTTGATATTAGTGAGTATTTGCCATATTGTGTTGATTCCTCCATGATGGTGATGTTTTAATAGCCGTCGGCAGAAATATCACTTGATCTATCGGCATCAGCGCAATCATTGGGATGCATTCTCTTTGCTGTATAAAAGTTTGGTTTTCTGTCAAATTATACACCATGAATAAAAATTAACTATCAAATTAAAGAAATACTATGCAGAAGACCATCACTGGTTGTTTTCGGTATTAAAAGGTAAGAAAAAAAGAAATGTGTTGGTTTTTATTTCCAGTACAGCATTTCTAGTTAGGAGGCGTCTCGATAGTCCGAAGCAGTGGCCGATTTAGAAGGGGGGTCAGGGGGGAGTCGGCTTCGCATCCGCAGACCCCCCTTCAAACAATCCTGGATCCGCCCCTGATCCGAAGGTTCATTGGTCCGGAAAATGGTAACATTTTCATCGTTTTTTTAATCAAGGGTTCATTGATCCGAAGGTTCTAATAGTGAACATTCGGACTATTGCTACGCCCCCCACAAGAAATACCAAGGGTTATCATTCTAGATTTAAGTAAAAAGACGATATTTGAACAGACATTTTTCTGCTATCTTTTTATGCTATATATTTTAATAACCCTCGTTTTCGCCAACTTTGTTACGCTATAAAGCCTGTGCAGCAGTAATGCATTATACATTTCTATGTCATTTTGCGCACTTTTACAAACTGGACGGACGGATAATTTGGTTAAATATACGACCACAAATTCGAAGAAAGTGCAGTTTTAAAGGTTTTTTTTTGGGGGGGGGGGAAGGGGGGGAATGATTTATTTGGCACATGTGCAAGCGTCTCGATCCCATGGCCCCGCATCTCGAAATAGAATCGGTTATGGAATCGAGACACTTGCGCACGTGTGCAACATAGCGAACCTTTCGAGATACGGAGCCCTATACACTATAACAACTCTTGTCGTTTCAAGTTACAAGGTTTGTTTCAAGTTACCTCTGATACACAGGGTGGCGGTTTACTGTCCGTCACAACAGCACGCTGGATCCTCCCCGCTTCCCGGGAACTGAACAATTAAGACGGTCCACAAAATTTTGGGGAGAGACATATGAAGAAGGGAGATGCCATAATTTCGGCAAAATCTTGCAGGGTGAAACTGGAAAAGTGGACCAGTTTCTCGTCCCTCTTAAAGTTTAGAATATACTCTGCTTTTAAGTGGGAGTTTTTATGCACTCGGAATATTTTGCTGGCAATTTTAAAAGTTTCTTGTCTGTCTCCCCCTCTCCCTAAAAAATTCGACCCTAAAAATCAATAATCGTATGGTAATTTTATACAGGCAATTGACTTACTTTGTAACAACGCAGTTATCGTCGCTATTTTAACAGATTTATAAGTCTGGAGTGTAAACGTGATACACGTTTATGATAACTGAAGGTAATATATTAAACGGTCAGCGCATGTCTATCAAATGTTTCCCAGTAAGTGAGCATAAACGGAGATTACTTTTGAAAATAATAATATAACACTGGACAATAGAAGTGTCACCCCTACTGAACCAATACTTTGGAGGAGATAAATAACTGTGGAATAATATGCTCCTGGTATCATTTTATTAACATCATATTTCACAAAAGAAACGATTCTGGCTGAACAATTCCACTCTATCGATATTCTGACATTGCTTATATTCCGCCTCTTCAGGTTAATAACTTTGATTACTCTGATTCAGGGGGTGACACTTCTATTGTCCGGTGTGTGTATGTGTTTACAAGAACCAAAATATCTTTTAATAAAATTTGTTTTGTTTTAATTAAGAATAAATTAAGAACGGTAGAAAGCAGTTTTTTAATGCAAAAAAAAATTAATAATAAAGTTCCGTTTTAAAAGAAACTAGCAAATTCAGTTTTAAACTGGTAATTAATTAGCAAACCATTGAGTTTGTTTCAACAATGGTCTCTAGCTCTGTTGCGCGCAAAGAATTGGTCCACTTTGCCCCGAGTCAACGGGTCCAACTAGCCCCGGGTGCATATTTTTCATTTGAAAGGATGGCAGCCTTTTATGGTGCTAGAATGAGCAACGATGATACATCTCTGTGAAACTTGAAACTTTTTTTTTACCTCGTAGCTATTTTTTCATAAATTGAGGGGCCAACTTACACTGGGGTCCAACTAGCCCCGGGCTCCGTATCTCGAAAGGTTCGCTATGTTGCGCACGTGCGCAAGTGTCTCGATTCCATGGCCCCGTATCTCGAAATAGAATCGGTTATGGAATCGAGACACTAACGCACGTGCGCAACATAGCGAACCATTCGAGATACGGAGCCCAGGTCTCCCCTTTCACAAACATTTTTAAGAAGCGCGTAATCGGTTTATTATCAATTTATACAATTAAAAGTTGTCTTAAAAATTTCCCCGTGAACCACCACGACGGAGAATTGTAGTGATAATGAAGATGCGCTTTGAAATTTTGACTGCTATGCCTAATTTTCACTTAAAAGAGAGAGAAGGAGAGAGAGAGAAAGAGAGAAAATTTCCCAATAAAATTCACCCTTGTCGACACATATAAATAGAAATGCAGTCAAAAGTTTAATGGAAACCTTAGATACGCATTTTTTCACATATATATCATAATTATAACCTAATATCTTAGGCGTGCGATTTTCAACCAAACGGCATGTCGTCTGCAGCACAACTCTGACACGCGTTTACTATCTATTCTTCACTCATGCAATGATTGTGTTAGAGCAGAAAATTTCTTTCTTACCAGATGACAACTGAAAACTTTGATAATATATTTTTTAATCACCATTAAGATCATCAAGGCCATCAAGATCATCATCATTACAAATCTCTGATGTGAACATCACTTCCGGCCAGTCATATATTACTTCAGTGGACTTAATTTGCATGTAAGAGAAAAATTAATTTTTTTCCGATTTTGTCTTTTCTCCAATTTTTTTCATTATTTTCAAAAAGTAACATTCCGTTTTGCTCACAAATTGAGACACTTTTGATCTACACGAACTGTTTGTAAATTATGTAATTTGAAATAATTTTCATATCACAGACGTGTATCACGTTTTCACTCAACAGCCATAAAACTCGACGATAGCTGTATGGGTATAAAAGTAGGTCAATTGCCTGTATAAAATTGACATGCGATTATTGATTTTTTAGTTTGGACCGTTTTAGGGGGGAGACACAAGTGGGAGATGTATCAACATACAAGCACAACATTTCGGTTGCATACGATTACTGAAAGGCAGAATATATTGCAAATTTCCACAGAAAAGAGGAAAAACTAGCCCACATCTCCAGCTTCACCATGTAGAACTTTATAAATGCCACGGTACCTATCTATTTCATCTGACTCTCCCTAAAATATTTCAGACCGCGTTAACTGTTCAGGTCCCGGGAAGCGCGAAGCACCCAGCGTGGTGGCAGACGCAGGTGCTCTGCAGACGACACATTGCATTCACGCAAGAGGGGGGAGGGGGTAAAGGTTTTCTAGGGAAATGCTGTATTTTATTACATCTGACAATATACGTGATAAAGGAAGGAAAACTGACTTTTTTAACATTTATATTGACTAAGTATAAATATATATAATATAAGACATTGACATGTCTTCTCAAAATTGACAGAATAAAGAAACGCAAAATGACATAACCTATCTCCCCTTACATGGCATATCCTATCCGTGAACTTTTGATTTACCTTAATAGCTTTCACACTCCTACACACGCTGAGTTTGTATGGTATCAGTAGAAAGGGGGCGTATTGTGGGGGGGGGGGGGGGGGGGAGAAGAAGGATTTTTAGTGTTATGGTTTTACTCATGTTGTACTCATCGGGGGGGGGGGGGGGGAGAGAAGAATTTTGATTATACTGTAGTGTTATGGTTTTACTCATGTTATATTTTGTATAATAAAACATTTTATTTTCAAGGATAGATCTGAACTGAGAGCGTTGACAACGGTTTTATATCCGAGCCCACGGCTGTTAATTATGCTGTTCTGCACATTCCGTACCTTAAAGTCATAATAACTCTTCGTTTCGGCCAAAAAATTAATTTTCCTGGAGTAAACAACAATTTTCCCATACTTACCAATGATTAATGAATCCATTTTTACATTCAAAGTTAGTCCCTGGTTTTTTCTAAAAAGTTTGGTTTTTTGTTAAAATCTCTTAAGAGATTTTAACATAGTATAGCCATCAATGGAGGTCACGTGGTCTAAAGACAAGCTCAGATATCAGAATAATAGCTATAACTGCCGTTTTTGTGGTAAAACAGAATATATTATATTTCTATGAGTTATTCACAATGTTTTATTTGCGAAATATAGATCTCATACAAAGAGTTATTATCCCTTTAATATAATTTTGATCTGATTTGTTTCTTTGATGGATTTACCAACCTACAACTTTGAGCATTGGATTTGCCCCCCCCCCCCCCCCCCCCCCCCTCCCTCCCTCTTCGCACCTGGCTGTAGGGGAGACGGGGCTAGTTGGCCCAGTCAATATATTGCAGTTAATATGCATCTTTATAAAAACTGTTATATTCGATAAAATATTCATCATCATTCTTTGTGGAAGAGGGTAATTGTCTTTTTCAATTTACAAAGTAAAATGTTTTAAGTATTTTTTATTTGTATTACTACTACCCATTTGGTACAAAAATAATGTGAAAACCAGTGCATGTTGTGATATAAGATGATTCTGTTACATATAATTGCAGTGAATTGCAGGGGTATTCTTCTTGATGAAAGTCACCCAAGAATCGTTTTTTTTTTTTTCCAAGTTGGCCAAATGATTCAAACTTGAAATTGGATTAAATAGAATAAAATGAATGTTGACAACATATTGCTCTTCCTTGTGTTTGAACACATAAATGGACATCTTAAATAAATACTTGAACAGAACCATTTGTATTTCAGTATTTTTTTAACGTACCATGAGCACAGTGGTGGAATGACAGGCAAAAACAACAAATGCCATCATATTTTAACAAATATTTATTGTTTATGAAACTATACCATATATGACAACATTGCCAGTTAATATTACACTAGAGCTTATACCAACATTGTCTTTGCACTGTCCAACATATTGCAACTGTTACAGAGACTACTAAATTTTTTATTTCTAATTACAAAAATGTCATTTTCCAATATTGCAAGCTAGCAGGATTGCAGCGTTAACAGAAATATATCTTAATAATGAAAACATATTGGTGACTTTGCTCTGCCTTTGATTAGTGTGCATCTTAATGAAAATCGTACATATACATGACAACAGAAGAAAGCTATGTAAATACGATACAAAACAAAGACTAACAATATGCAGAAAAACCAATCCAGGAAGTCTTCCAACCAATAGCAGTTGCACTGAACACCTCATTATTAATTAAATCAGCCATTAGGTTTTCAGCTTACAAGTTTGAATGATAAAACTCCCGCCAATACATGTTTAATTTTATACATGCATTAATTAGTGCAAATTGTGTATGTATAATAAATACAGAAATATACAGGTTTTCATCAAATACTGATACTACAGTCCCCGTGGAGATCCATTTTACAGGGGCCTGTTGAACAAAGAAAAAAAGTTCAAATCGGTCTTAGCGAAGTCTGCTGAAAATTTCAGCCATCAAAGTAGTTTTTTTTTCCTCAAAGAATTGTAAGAGCTGCTAATTGCATTTTGTAAACTCGGCCCACAGGCAAAATTGTTATTTCCTTGATCTTAGTCAAATGCTCAAAGCCTAATATTGCACAGTCAATCTTTGCTAATTGACTAAATTTGTTTAGAAGACTTTGCTAAGTACAATTTTTGTAAAACAGGTCCCATGTGAGATTACCTAAGAGAGAAATGAAATAGTAAAATTGCTTGCATCTGACATCCTCAACACGATTTGAACCTTAGTCTGAATCAATACTGTAAATGATCAAATTTTGCCCAAAATGTTACCTTATTGGGATTAAGGGTCAAAATTAACCTTCAGTCAGATAAGACCTGGAGTTAATCAAAGTCACATTTAAAATGTTACAATCATCAGTTTTGTGAGACCTGCTCATAGGTCAAATGTGAAAAATACATACATGATTACAAGCTGAAATAATTGCTTAAGTTAAAAAGACCTGTTTTGTAGAGCAAGATGTGAATATCTTCTTAATTTACGTGCTAGATTTATAATATGTTTAAGATCAATATTATACAAACAAATTAACATATCCACAACTAGCCTATCCATCTACCTTTTCTTTTAGATCTGTAACTCAATTTTTATCAATCTGTTAAGACCTGTCACATTTGATCCGATGCTTTGATAGATTTGTTACATTGTGCTTCGATACTGCAGGAAGTAACAAAATGTACAGTAGAAATAAATACCTAATAAGAACAAATGAAGAAGACAAATCCTGCTGCAGTAATGTCTAAGGTTTTACAAACATGTAAAACAGTCATACATTTTTATATTCATAATTTACCATGAAGAAATGGTACAAATATATACACATAACATAAAGTGAAAAAACATAAAAACATCTTTAAAAAAAAAACTGAGACTTGCCACATGCAATTAAAAAAAACTGAGACTGAATTACAGGTTAGGAAAAGCATTACAAATGTTCTATATTCTATCAAAATATAACAAAGTATATGCAGTGCCATTCAGCAAGGACCAGATATTATTTTACCTTGTTATCATGCAAGCCTTCTTTGCAAAAGCACCCCAGCAGCTGACCTAAGCTTTATACACTCATGCTTCAGAAAGCTTTCATCAATCTAAATTAAAAAGATAAATAAATAAAAGTAAAAAAAAAAAAGACTTCAATGAACTAAAAAAAAAAAATCCCATACCCCATTTACCAAATAACAATTACCAGATTTGAGGAAATGTAAAATTAAACTGATGGGTTTCTTAAGAAACAAACAACACATGCCATGCAAATAAAACATAAAAAATTAAATATATAAATAAATAAATAAATAAAGAGATACTTGCGCTAGCATTTCCAGTAAAACTAAACTATTCACATTGAAATTTTGTTACAGGTTAATAGGTACAAAGTTATCATTACTCCTTGGCCTCTGCTATATAGCATCAATGATATGAAAATATCCAGAACTGCCTACCCCTAAACAAAATACAAACCAAGACCAAAGGGCCTGCTGAAGGGGGCAAAACGTGTTAAATATTACATGCATGTTACAAGTGTGCCCCCACCCTCCCCACCAAATCATGACTGCTCCAACAACCCCGGCGACTTTTGACTGAAAATGGGCCAAACTCCAGTCATCAGCAGTGTTTGCCTCTTAGGAAAATTAGTTGCTGGACCGAAAGTCCAGCCATTTTAAAAAGTGGCTGGACTGAATGTCTGCTGGGTGGGAAAACTTCTCAGCCCGTTCTGAAAGCTGTCAGCCACGGGCAGACGGTCCAGCCTTAATTTCTAACACTGGTCATCAGGCACCATAAGTCCAGTCTTGTAGTCTGAGGTCATTATTCAGACTTGTTTCCGGTCTAAATATGTCCTAGTCTGACAGGAAAATCTGACAGGATCCCAAAAATTCAAACGCCAACAATTACTAATTTTTGTTTCCATGTTGCTCACAAAGCTCATTTTGTATATGAAACTCTAATTCGGCAAACTAATCCCATCATGCAATGTTAACTTAACAAACCTTTCACAAAACATGTCTCTGCTTTCAAATTCTGAAAGCCCCTCCCAAATCTTCCTTCTCAGTAAAGTCATCTCATGATAAATCATTGTGAATTTGACTGCATAACGAAATGAAGAGTTTGCAACCCTCGACTTTGTTTATCTGATTACCGAGTACAGAAATTTCTGAAGCAAAAAAAGATCAGATACTTCATCAGCAGTGCCTGAATTTTGTCATATCACGTTGCTGCAGAACAGGGTTAGGAAGAAATCTTTAACTAAAAGTTTGTCTGCGTTTACTGGCAGGTAAAAACTAAGCACTTGACAGGCAAAGCATACAATTCATACCTTTTTCCATGTATTACAAAATATACCATTTAGAAAGCGAGCACCTAGCCACTTCAACAGAACTATACAATTAAATTTTAAGCACTAATATACATATAGATATATATAAATACATGAAAATACAGTCAAAAATGAGGTAAATCTAAAGTTATGATTGCCATAGCACCCAATTATGAAATTGTGTATAGTCCCACTGACAGGTCTCAGCTCATTAATAAAACTAATAGTATTACATTACAATACAATACTTATGTCCATGTGGTCTACACATTAAACTAGAAACTTTTAACAACATCATGTCATTGTTATTCATTGGTCTAAACTGATTATTATTTTCATAATAAAATATATTCTTGCCAATAACTTTTTTCTTAGTGGAGATTTCTGTACATTTATCCTCAGATTGGCAAGGTTAACAATTTCATGGTACCAAGCTATAAGCGCCATCTATACTAGCACAGAGTACTATTTTTTTTTAACTTGGGGGTTGTCTTACTAATGCCCCAAACTACAGCAAGCTATGGGTACAATGGGAAAAATATATCTGGGACTTTTATTTTCATTTTGCAATTAAGTTGACTGATACCAGGACCATTGACTCGACTTCAGTGATATAGAAATATTGAAGATTTGTTTTGGGGGTACATGAGGTTAACTTTAACATTGAAATGTGCCCAGTAGAATATCCAGGCTTAAAATCTTACTACGAGCACTTATGATTTACACAAAAGTATGTGAAAATTAAAAAATATGTTAATTTTTATGTGCTCTCAAACACATTGTTTAAAATAATTGACTTATGTGCTATTGAATCCTAAAAAAAATCATACTTCTTGTAAATGTTTCACACAATCGGTGTAGTCTGTCCACATATGTAGTCCTTTGTGGCGATATCATGTGGATTTTCAAGGTCAGCAGTATTTAATGTGCCAATGTTTCCATTTATTACACAAGATGTACCACTCAGGAAGCAATTGGCTGCCTAGCATCCTTGCCACTAATTCTCATCAATAATTTCCATCAAATGGTTTTAGAAGAACCTTGTTGGGGATAGAAATTCTAGAGAACGTGAGCGAAGCTGGTCTCAGAGCACCTCATTGCTTTAAGGGAGAGCCAATAGACATCAGTGCCATCTGCTTGTGCTGATATTAAGCTTATTATGGTAAGCCTTTACTGACTTTCATTCAATCAGGGATGCGACTGGGCCCGAATAAAATCTTTAGAAATTCGAGAATTCCCCATATAATGAAATCCATGTAGAAACACAGTTCTGTGTCTATTTCAGATCTATTTGCCCGAGTCGTCTACTGTCCATGCCTCTCACTGTTGTCTTGGGTGGAGACCACTCACAGCAATGAATTCTCCAAAGTATCAAAAATAGTGTAGCACATTTCCAGTAAATGTTTTCAGGCAGAATTTAATCTCTTCAGTTTGGACCTCTTCCTCACCATTAAATATTATGTTTTTGGTCACTGAATTCTTGTCACTGTTCTTTACACCTCTTTGTATAAAGTGCAGTTTGTAATTCTCATCAACTGGTACATGTCTGATATAAAGTGCAGCTTACCCACAGAGATCTTCTACTGTCACCTACTTAGTTTCAATTTCTCAAAAGATGAACATTTCCTAGTTCAATTTGACCTGCTTCATATTTCTTCCCTGTCAGGTCCATTGGTCGACATTATAAATTTGTGTGCTGTTGGTTGACGAAATGCAGCGTAAACTCATTGCGATCAGAGCACATCTTGTGACATATGTTACACTCCCAGGGATTGGTTGGACTATGCAGAGAAGCATGGAGATAGTAGATCCCACGCTCGAAGAACAGAATGTTGCAGTGTTCGCACTTGAATATTCGCCCCTGCATTACATAGTGGTCAATGACATCATCAAGATCAGGAAATTCTGGAGGCTGGGCGTTATGCTGAATGGCGACATCCCGGACCTCCTTTTGGACCGTGAAGCGTGGATCTCCCAGCGTTGTTAGGGCGTGGCTGGAGGGAATAGAGAGAGGAGGACTAAGGGGGTTCGTGTGGAACCCCAAGGAATATAAATCTCGGCTGTAGAGAGTTCTTTGGTTTGCGAACTGGTCCCCTGGTGAGAGTCCCGGTGGAGAGAAGGCAGCCGCCAGCCCACCGAAGTTGAGATTCTGAACAGGATTAGAGATGGGAGCTTGAGGGATTCCTACGACATTTGTGCTACGAGATTTGGAAAAGATGGCATCGATCCCAGGTAAGGGAGTTCTCTGGATCACACCATCTCCTGTGGGGGTAGAACGAGGAGGAGGAGGAGGAATAGGTGTTCCCTGTCCTTGCTGTTGCTGATGATTCTGCTGATGTTGATGCTGTTGTTGCTGATGTTGACTTTGCTGTTGCTGATTCTGATGATGCTGTTGGTGGTGATTGTGTTGTTGATGATGCTGATGCTGGGAGTTGACGAGTGGCTGCTGATGTTGCTGATGCTTCTGCACTGCATCCACACCCCCCTCCAGCTCAGCCCTGTGATTGTGATTTGTGCTGCCACCATCCTCAAACTCCTCCATTTCCTTCTTCACAGTCAGTTCCATGGGGAGAGAGTTTTGAGAATTATTCAATGCTGTGTGGTCAATGTCGGGACGCGAGGACGATGAGGAGGCGTTGGCAGTCGCGCTTAACCTCTCTGCAATGTTGTCAATCCTCGTCCCTGCTGAGGAGGCAGCAGGCTGTTGTTGCTGCTGTTGCTGTTGTTGATTCTGATGTTGTTGTTGTTGTTGTTGTTGTTGCTGTGAAATATGGAGATTGTATGGAAATGACTGGCCGCTGGTGACTGGTGGAAATGTTTGCCCACTGGCCACTGCCTGCTGGACCGAGGCCACTGCATTTAATACTGCCTGCTCCGAGGTTGACACATGCTGTAACTGCTCCTCCAGCTCCGGGGACACCCCGCTAGTAGGGGGGCTCTCCCGCGACCCCGCACTCTCCGTGCTGTGACGGTTGGGCCGCGTGGTGTCTAAGAACTGTGGCGGGTGGAGTTCCATGATGTGCTGATTAAGCTGGCTGGGGGTGGGTGCAGTAAACGAGCAAATGCTGCAGTGGAGCATCACTTGGGGGTGGGCGAATAAATGCTTCTTCAGCTGCGGCTCAGAGTCAAAATGTTTGGCGCAAATTGTGCAACTGAATGGCTTCTTGTGCACGCTCCGGTGCATGACCCAGTTTGAGCGCGCCGCAAAGCGCTTATTGCACACTAAGCACACATAAGGTTTATTTCCATAATGCAGATTCTGATGTTCCATTAATGTGTGTTTGTATCCAAAGCGTTTTTTACAAATGTTACATTCAAAGGGTTTCTCACCAACGTGGATGAGTCTTACGTGACGCACTAGTCCATTGTTGAACTTGAATGTCTTGTTGCAGATCTTACAGCGAAAGATCTTTTTTCCATCCTTGTCCTCCTCCATGGCGCTGACACTGTCTGCTACAGTGGGCGACTGTCAAAAAGAGAAGAACAGACACAATGAGGACTAGGATCACCTAACACAATTAATATCAGGGAAATTCAAACATGGCTTAATTCACCCAATCCACAATATTTTTCAATTATTATTATTATTATTATTAAACATGGAAATTTAAACATGGCTTAATTCACCCAATCCACAGTATTTTTCAATATTCTACCCCCAATTATTATTATTATTATTTGCTATATCATAATTTTTATTCCTCACAATTTTAATCAAGAAAGTTGGGAGGACCAGTTGCTTATTTCCTTTTCTTCATGTTTCCACAAAGAAAAGATCAATGTTTTTAAGGATCAAATGCTTTTAAGGTCAGGGGTATAATGTGGAGTGGTCCCTTACAGAAATAACACAACATGCTGATTTTTTGAAAAGAAAGAAATGAAATATGATCAATTCCGAGATTTGATCGTCTAGCAGTGACAATGTCATACAAAATAGTTTATATTTCAAACCCTAAACATCTGAATACAAGAAAACATCACCTCCCCGGAAATGATAGCCCAGCTTAATAATTAATCCTCAAATGATTTTGATACCAATTTGCAGACACTCAAATTTATAAGTTGCAGAATACTCATTGATTCAATATCAGCATTGGGCAATCTTATATAGTAAACATTTCTCAGATAATGTTAACTTTCAAATACTACATTTGAAATTTTCTCCCAAGAGCACTTTAAGCTTTCAGCAATGGATTCAGCATCCAAATTGTCAACCTTTTTAGATTAACTATATACAAAATATTTTTCCCTGAATTACATTAATTGTTTATTCACCTCTGCTTTGATAAAATATTCAAGCAGTAACCACACATTCTGCGGGCAGAGGATATAGGGAAAATATCTCAAGAGTGTGTGTGTGTGTGTGTGTGCACGTGTATGTGTATGTGTGTGTGCGCACGTGTGTGTGTGTATGTGTGCATGTGTGTATGTGCGTGTGTATGTGTATGTGTGCATATGTGGGGTGTGTGTGTGTGTGCGTGCGTGCATGCATGCATGCGTGTGTGTATGTGCCCGTCTTTTCATACCTGGAGAATTTCTGACTTAACCATTCCATCCTTGTCATCTTTAACTCCCGGACTGACACTATCGGCCATGACAACGGGATCCTGCAAAGACAAAGTAAAAACAAATATAACAACTATAACACTATCTGCCATGACAACGGGATCCGGCAACGACAAAGTATAACAAATATAACATCTATAACACTATCTGCCATGACAACGGGATCCTGCAAAGACAAAATATACCAAATATAACACTATCTGCCATGACAAAAGGACACTGCACATATAAAGTGTAAACATTTATACATAAAACCATCTGTAAGAAAGACCAGGACAGGTAGTGTTCAGAATTGACATTGATAAGTTTGTCTGCCCGTCACAGCTTAACCTCAGGTCTGAAATTTTTCATTAAAAACTGTGCCCCAATGCAGGGGAACACTGTCCATTTGTGGACATCATCAGTAAGCACTAAACGCTGGGGTAGCGCTAACACTTGCCAATTAAACCAAATGCTAAAGCGGACTTATGTTGGCTATACAAAAAGGGCTTGATTTGACTTGTTTTAGTCAATTATAACCATTTGGAAAACAAATTGACAAAAACAGTGGTAAGTTGGCTAAGCGCAAAAATTTCTAGTGCTACCCCAGCAGCAGCTAGCCACTGCTGGTTCATTAATGAGCTAAGGAAAGGCCTCCACACACCCACTTCCCCAAGACTCCAATTTCCTCTCTTCTACAGTAATAACCTACCTTTCCATGGTAGACCCCTAGGTAGAAAATTTAGTTCTGAGCTAAACTAGGTTTGTTTATTTCTCGACACTATTAGGGAATCAAATGCAGACGTTGGCATGTGCAGGTGTGTTCTATGACTAACTTTTCAAGGCTGTCATTTCTACATGTGTTTAAATAGCAAAGTTCTTTGCTTTTATACGATATATTTCAAAATCTGCTGAATGATACACTAAACGTATCCCCGTTTCTGTAAAACATTTACAGCTGACAAATCCAATAAGGCAACCAAAATGCATAGATCTCAATTTCAGGTAAAATCTCCCAGTCTCTAACCACTGTTCACGAAGGTAGAGAACATAATACCAGCATTGCCATGCGTGGATCAATCTGCTGCCATAATTCACACCCAGCATGCAGTGCTAATCGTGCCGTTCACATTCAAATGAGGGTCTCTTTACTTCAAAGCTGGCAGGTGGAGAAAATCTTAATGATGGCTTGAAATAATACAGTTTGGCAATGGAATCAAAAAGTAAAGATTTATTTTGTTTATCTGCTCTCTCTCTCTCTCTCTCTCTCTCTCTCTCTCTCTGTATTACTCTCAAGCTTCGTAAGCTAATCTCATAGACCACTGTTATCCTGCCTGACCTCACATTAGATAGGGCAGATATCTATATACATGGCTCAATTCCATGAAACCTGAGCTACTGACCATGTTAGACATAGCACTAGCAGTGGAGTAAACAGCGGACCCCCCACCCCTCAATTAAAACAGTAACATCACATCAAGATAAAGCTGAAACTGCATAAATAATTAGGGACATCATCTGGCTCATAAGGGTCAAAAATTGTACTTAAAGCAATTTCGTGGCTTGGTTAGATCATTATCGGTACCCATCCTCCTACTCTCTCTTTCTGTGTGTGTGTGTGTGTGTGTGTTTGTGTGCACATGTACAAGTCCGCGTTGATCTGTCCCTCCCACCCTGTCCACTAGTCCATCAATCTGCAGGTACACTGACAAACCTCACTCACACAGACAGAACACACCTGTCCCATACTGCCTGCGCAAGATCCTGGTCCAAGACAGATTTATGACTGATTGTATCTTATAAAGGCAGCAGCCATGTTCACACTTGGCTAGGACCTGTTCAGATGGAACTGTACAAGTCAAATGTTAACACGCCTGAACCCATCCAGAACTTGAAGATATATAGCATTTAATATCTTGGAACCAAGGTGACAGTGCCACACATGAAGGATGACTATAATTGTGAAAATACCTACAAATGGACTGTTAGCATGCTAGTCACCGATTAAGTGCATTCACTCAATTCATTTGTACTTCATTGCTCTATAGCAATGGGCACTGTGCGCATGTAATAAAGACCATATATATATCTGAAGGGATCAATCTTGTCTCTCTCTCTCTCTCTCTCTCTCTCTCTTTCTCTTTCTCTCTCATGTTTAAATCGCAGAATAAAATTATAGCGTCATATCAACAGATTTTTATGAAGAATGTTTTAATTTTGACAAATAAATCTTTCTATTTTCTTTTTACAGTAATGGAGTTCATTTTCATGATTACAGCATTTGGAATAAGAAGTGGTTAGTAAGGGATAGTAATGATAAAAAAGCAGAAAAAAATGTTTTCTTCTTAAAAATTTCAATTAAAAATGAAACTAAAGCCACATTATGGAATCCTCAGTATATATGACCACTAGTACACTATAACTACATAGAATTCCAAACCAAAATATGCCTCACATTTTTCTCCACATGGATTATCATTACTAGTACACTGAATGAACAATTACAATAGAATATCTCCCTTGAATTTAATGAGCTGAGCTTTTCATCACAAAAGTTTTCCGATATTGAGCAAAACCTATGTACATAATTAAAAATGGAACAAATGCCTTCCTTTTAAAATAAGTATTAATTTAAATTATAGTATGGAAACTTCTTGCCTTTAAATGGATCATAATTTCGCAGTGTGACAATTAATTGCTTCCTTGCCAGCTACTAGTAAATAATAAATCAACAGAGATTAGACTCCAATGAATTTTCACCGCCTGCTCATAAAATATGAATGCTGATTCTCTGCATACTCCGTGATATAATACAGGTGATTCAAGAAAATTGTCAGTTTTAGAATCACACTGGTGCGAATACCGAATGCAATGAAAATGTAGACAGCAAATTTGTCACAGGTGACATGAAAGGTCACAAATGATTAGGAGTTACAGAAATGCAACAAATATCAATGACTGTGTCAAGGTAATGCTAGATTAACAGAACAGTGAGACATTTGTAATTTGTCACTAGCAACTATGTCTGCGGCAGTGGCAGGGCAGGGGGATTGGTAACCTTGCGTGCAGCAATTTCTGCTTTTCCCCCCGAGAACTGGAGTACAAATGCTTCATGGGAGTGTGGGCTGAGGGGAGAGGGAAAAGGGAGGGGTGTAGCAGGGGCTGGGGGGGGGGGATGTGGAGGAGCAAAATCAGCGTCTACAATGAAGCTATCATATGATTTTTACACAAAGATTTCTGCTGAATAAAACCTATTCAACCATCAAATAAAATCAATGAACAAATACAATTTTAAAAACCCCGATAAACAATAACCACATTATGATTTATATTATTATCATCATTTTGGCTCGTGTTCAAGTCTCAACTTTCCATCACATGTTTATAGTGTTCTACCTTGACCTGTGACAAAATTTACCTCATTGTGTGACTGTTCCATGACTCAAGACTATGCACAGCACATGACAGGGGTCCCAGCCAGCTGTCCGCATCTGTCACCCTGGAAAAGAACAGACACAGTTACAACATCTACATGCAGTACTAATGGGACTGATCTCAAGGACAGACTTCCAGACAGACTACTAGACTGTATTGGTAAATTGTGCAATTTAGCTAGTATTTTTTCAGCAGGAAAGTCAATAATATAGTCATCCAAGCACATAAGTGTGGTATCTTTCTATAGTAATTTAGACTTTTTGGACTGGTGAGAAATAAGAACACTCACTGTCTGTTCTATATACTTTTTATTGTATATACTAGTACATATATTGATTTTCTCAAAGAAAGTAAAATGACAAGATTGTGAAAAACATTACAGAGATTTGTCTTTTTGTCTATATTTCAACACCATGTAATGTGTGTGTGTGCCCGCGCATGCACGCATTGGGGGGGGGGGGGCAGAATACTTGTTACTTGGCTCTTCCTTTTGCACTTTTTCCAAAAGTATAAGTACAGTAAAGCCCCCTTTACACTGGACAGCATCCTGTATGGCCCCTTTGAGAGTTAAAAAAAAAAAAAGAAAAACTGCCCAACCATTCATTCTGTAACCAAAGCAATGCTTGTGACTCTTTTCTGTGACCACAAAGACGCTACTTTCATGGTTGAACAAAAGAAGCAAAAAGGACACCGTCCAGTGTAAAGGGAGTTTAAGAAATGCATTAAATACATTGTGTCTTCCATCGAAAAAAAAGGCACTCTTGTCTTTGAGTACATGCTATAAACACACATGTAAACAAATTCACTCTAGTATACACACACACACACAAAAACTAGCAGTCCTGCACGCCTTTCTCCCCTCCAATTCCTGACACTTCACTGAAGATATATATAAATATGTCCACAACTTTGTACTGAGGTGACCTCAACTACTCGATATATACTTTGCCTATCCTTGCTTCTATTTGTTATACAGCTGATCAATAGGTGAACACTACAACACAGTATTAACCTTCCGCACACATAGTGATACACCATTCTACCGTGGCCATTTCACAGTATTCTTCCTCCAATGACAGCTTTTTTCCATCATAAAACATTTCTGCTTGGAATATTTATTTCTACTAAAAGGGTTTAAGGTTGGTTGATAAAATGATGTGCATTTGCCCTCTCCCTCCCTCTCTCTTTAAACAAGGCAGCAAAGCTGTCAAATGTACAGACAAAAAACAGGAAATAACTATGCACAAAATAGGCTACTGTCAATTCTGATGCAAAAATACATTATGTTAAACTGCAAATTCAACATCAAATTTTAATTATCCTCAACAGGTAATACCAATGTAATTAAAATATGTGACAAGTTTACACTTTGAAAATGTATAACTTCCAGAAAAAGAAGTCACTTAGACTGCTTTTCCAACTCAGACTGCATTTTAGTCCTGTATTTCTTTTTTGAAAGTTTGGCAATCATAAGTAACATGGTTTTCCCATAATGGTCATCATGGCAGCAGCACCCAAAATTGTGTTTTCTTCTATTCGGATGCAATATTACATAATGGTTAACAGCATAATGAACGTCAATTTTTAATAATAAAATATACGTATCATGGATTTTCAGAAAATGTGACTAGCATGGGTCTTCAAGCCCGTGGAACTTCAAAGTCACACCTTAAAAATGCCAATATGTGAAAAATTAAATTTTCACAAAATAACTGTTTAACTGGCAGTAAGAATTACCAAACAGACTATTTCCTACTGAAGCTGTATTTTAGTCCCATGTTTCTTTCCTGTAAGTTTGAGAACAGTAAATGACATGGTTTTTCTTAAATGGTCATCATGGGAGCAGTGCCCAAAATAGTTTTTTTTTTTTTTTCAAATTTTGATGCAATATTACATAATGTTTAACAGCATAATGACCATCAACTTTAATAATAAAATATTGGTATTATGGATATTCAGAAAATGTGACTAGCAAAGGTCTTCAGGCCCATGGAACTTCAAAGTCACAACTTGAAAATGCCAAAATGTAAACAAGACAGCACTGTTCTGAAATGTTTTTTTTTCCATTTTTAACAATTTTTAACATAAAACAAAATTAACAGTTTTCTGCCGTTTTTATATGATCAACTAAGAAAATTGATGAGATGGGAAAAATATCAACAGAGCAGTGTTAAATGTCCAATCTCTTCCATTCTGAGATTCTGAACATAGAGAATGATTGAATTTGACAAACTGCAATGATATGAGTTTATTTCCATTTTTGAAACTTTATTACACAATACACGATAACAAGTTTACCATCATTTTTACATAATCAACTAATAATGTTGTAAAATTGCAGGAAATGCCAAACAAACACTTTTACGTATCTTATTAGTTCAATAATGAAACTGTTTACATGCCTAAGAATTGAATCTGAGGAAATGTGAAAAAACTGCATTTCTTTAAAATAATGGCCCGATTATGCTGATTTTTGAACTCAACCTGCGTTTTAGCAGGAATGACCACTCCTGTGAGTTTAATGACAAATGGCCTATCTGTTTTTCTTATATTGTGTTTACAGTGTTGCATATATGCTGAAAAGTGAAAAAAAAAAAGCATAACTTCTACATTAATGGCCCGATCATGCTGATTTTCGAACTTGACATGCATTTTATGAATATTCATCAGCTCTGTAAATATACAGCCAAAAAGTAAAACTGCCTTCCACTTATTTTGTTTACAATGAAAGTGCATGGCGCCGGCGACAGCGACAGTGACAGCAACGACGGCGACGACAGACGCAGGTGATGGCAATATGTACAGACACATCTGTACATATCAACTGTACTGTTTGAGAACAGTAAGTGACATGGTTTTTCTTAAATGGTCATCATGGGAGCAGTGCCCATAATAGGTTTTTTTCAAATTTTGATGCAATATTACATAATGTTTAACAGCATAATGATCATCAATTTTTAATGATAAAATATTAGTATCATGGACAAATAGTAAACGTGACTAACAAAGGTTTTTAGGCCGATGGAACTTCAAAGTCACGACTTAAAGATGCCAAAATGTAAACAAGACTGCACTGTTCTGAAATGGGTTTATTTCCATTTTTAACACTTTTTTAACATAAAACAAAATTAATAGGTTACTGCCATTTTTATAAGATCAACTAAAATAATTGATGAGATGTGAAAAATATCAATAGAACAGTGTTAAATGTCCAATTTCTTCCATTCTGAGATTCTGAACATAGTGAATGATTGAATCTGACAAACTGCAATGATATGAGTTTATTTCCATTTTTGACACTTTATTACACAATACACGATAACAAGTTTACCATCATTTTTACATAATCAACTAACAATGTTGTAAAGATGCAGGAAATGTCAAACAAACACTTTTACGTATCTTATTACTTAAATAATAAGGCTATTAACATGCCTAAGAATTAAATCTGAGGAAATCTGAAGAAATGTGAAAAAACAGCATAACTTCTAAAATAATGCACTGATTATGCTGATTTTCGAACTCAACCTGCGTTTTAGTAAGACTGACCATTCCTGTGAGTTTCATGACAATAGACCTAACGGTTTTCCTTAAAATGTGTTTACAAGGTTGCATATATGCTGAAAAGTGAAAAAACAGCATAACTTCTACAGTAATGGCCCGATCATGCTGATTTTCGAACTTGACCTGCGTTTTATGAATATTCATCAGCTCTGTAAATATAAAGCCAAAAAGTAAAACTGCCTTCCACTTATCGTGTTTACAAGGAAAGTGCACGGCGACGGCGACGGCATCGGCATCGGCATCGCCATCGGCATCGGCATCGGCGACGACAGACGCAGGTGATGGCAATATGTACAGACACATCTGTGTCTGTACATAAAAATGAAAAGAGATGAAAACAATTTAAGGGGGATACCATAAAATGGACCAAATACTTTATGTATTTTACTGGGGTAGCGCTAACACTCGCCAATTTAGCCAAATGCTAAAACTGACTTAAATTGGCTGAAGAAAATGGGCTTGATTTGACATGTTTTAGCCAAATTATAACCATTTTGATAACAAATTGACAAAAATGTGGTGCTTTGGCTAAGTGATAAAAATTGCTAGCGCTTCCCCAGTTATGCATTACGAAGGGAGATTAAAACAAGGCTGGTGGCTGACAAGTAAAACACTAGACATTGTTGTCCAACACTGTCACAATGAATGTTTATCTGCCACCAGAGCCGAAAATAAGTTATGATAATATATAATTCATAAATTAGTCTGCACAAAGACGCCCTGATTAATGTTCATGCAACTCCCCCAAGAGAATATGTGAACCAGTGGCTGTAACTTCAATCAACAAAGGGAATGACATGAGAACTGATGAAAACTGATATTTTGTTTCTGATTGACTTAAACTCAGGGTTAAAATGTGTTGGTAATGGGGGGAGGGGGGGGGCATCCAAAAATATTCTCTCTGTCTGAATCTCTCTCTCTCTCTCTCTCTCTCTCTCTCAAGCATACATTCATGGCTGCAATTTGACACCAGAAACTTTCAGCCATCTCAATAATAATCGTGCGAAAAGAAAGAACCCATCCAATTTCCTTTAGTACACTACAAATCATACATCACTCAAAGGCATTGTGAACAATCTGCATCAGACTAAGGCATTCAAACCCAGGGTTTTCGTTAGTTTTTTTCTTTTCATTTTTAATTTATTAATTTTTGGGGGGGTTGGGGTCTATGAAAAAACTTTATAAATATGAACAGATACTGACTAAAGAAATGACCCATCGTTTGTCAGTTGACATTTAGATAAATCCACCTTAAGAAGAAAATCTGCCTTGCTGAGATCTCTGCCGCCAAATCACATGTTCTACCTAAACAGAAGCTAGGAAATCAATTACAATCAATTAGAAGTGGGTCGCATTATCTCCGACCTCATGTGGAAATCAATGTTAATGTGTTATTCTCGTCATGTTTTTCTGTATGTCCTAATGCACTTGTTGTTATTTGGTCCCCACGTGAATTCTCTATCCGCAAAGGAGGGGGGGGGGGTTCGGAATAAGAAGAACATCAGTCGGTGGGCTCATTCCAATCAGTTTTGTTACAGCCAAATCAAAAATTCCTCACTAGCAAGAAATGGCTGAAGGATCATCATAATATCCTGAATTAGCCACAGCAAGTGCTGGCGTTGTGAGGCTTTCTCCTTGGACTGTACTGTGTGGCCTAATGCATTGCCAGCTTCATTTCCTATCATCTTGGATGTATGTGTGTGAATCAGTATAAATCACTAAAAAGGCAGCGCATTCATCTCCAGACAGAACGACATAAATTTCATTCTGAGGCAGTTTGATGCAGACAGTTGTCACAAACTGCATTTTATTTCAATACAACAGCAATATGCTCAGACAAATTTGTAATTTAGTGAAATATTCCACCGTCTTATTAGCCAAAATAAGGAATTATTTTGTCATTTTTCACAAGTTGGTCACTGCCTGGAATGACTCAATGGGCCAAAATTATCAAACTTTCAGATATGTAATTTTATAATCACAGATTAACATTTCTATGTAGCATTTGTGGTGCTTTCACTGCAAAGAGTATAACTATAGATTTGCCTTTTTTTTTTTTAAATTTATAACCATATTATATACTGCCCTTCTCCCAGACAGACACCTAAAGGTCTTAAAAAAAAAAAAAAATTCACAGCCTTTGAGTCCAATTAATTTGATTTTCATGAACAACGGAAGTTCATCAGTTTTGGCAAATAAAACATATTCACTGTTCTAGTTCCTAGAACCCATTATCTCACAAACTTAAAACTAACTGTCTGAAATCTTTTAACATCCTGGTGTGTGCGCAATGATGAGGGCGGTTTATCTAGGTCAGCATTGAAGTCTTGGTAGGCGATTATATAACCCACCTTTCTGCCAGCCCACACACTAACAGCACTGACGCTTTTTATGCTAAACATATGCTGCCATTAGACTTTCTCTTTCTTACCTTCCTCTTTAAAAATTTCAAAATAAAATGTGGAGTACTTTACCACTGTATCAGTACTTTAGTACGGTTATTAAATACTTTTAAAGCAATAAATGAGAAATTGCTAAGACTTAAAATTGTTACGTTTTAAGAGCACAGCAAAAAAGAAAAAAAAATTGCACAGACTAAAGTGACAGCAATTTTATGGTTCTGCACTTGATATAAACCTGGGTTGAAAACAGTTACATCACGCAACTGTGACAGAGACAGGAACAAATTGCACAAAAAAAATAAATGCAGAGGTTAAAATGCATTTTCATACAGACAAAAACCTTAACAATCACGTTCACTTCGCTTGGACCAATTCCAAATTCCAAAATATATATATATTTTTTTTTTGTGATAATGTCCTTGGAGGCTTATTCATCATATTCCACAAAGAACACTATTAAATGTACTTAAAAGCAATGGTCAATGTTTTTAGGGATTAATGTCAGTTTTTCTTTAATGACAACATGTTTGTACAGAGTGACTATGGATTTTGCATCACCCAAAGAACAAAAACAAATCTCTTCCTTTATTAAATGAAAAACAATTGAAAATATAATACATATCTAAAATTTGTCCAAAATCTAATATTTTTAAAACTTTAAAGCTTAGTTAATAATTTACCAATCTATACACAGTACATTTCATGCCATTTCAATTTTTTTACTAAACACACGAAAAGACAAATGAAAATGCTATGAGGAAATAGCAAAACCATTTGTAGGTATTACATTATAAAAAGATAAGGGGAACTCTCGAAATTACACTAATATTCTTTTACAAAACTGACCTAAACCCCATTTCTTCGGTCCTTTTTTCATGCTAGTGTGCACATATACCAAGCGCAGTTTTTCCTATCTCTTCATCAGACCTACTTGTCAAGATTTACAAAGATTGAAAACTACTCAGAGGTCTAGCCACATAAAATACAACTTGTAACAGAGGTATGACACACAATTTTTTTAACCACTCAGAAAGAAATGATAAACAACTTATCTATTCCACATATGATATATACTGGTAGAGCATTTATACTGGTCTAGACACTGAGAATGCATAAAATGATAATTGCATAATACAACTACAAAGGCACTCAGAGAGGGCTTACCTTGGCCAAGACAAATAATTTTAACAGATAATTAACCATTAACTTATTAATTAATCCATCTCCACCAAAATCTTAGCCTGTTTCTGACTTGTCTTGAAAATCTCATCAAAATCCATCCACAAGTTTCAGCATAATGTTGCTAACAAACTAGCTACTTGTATAGTAGTAACTAACTAACTAACTAACAGAACCAAAAACATACTAGTTACCTCCCCGGTGGAAGTAAAAATAAAGAAAACAGAAACAAATACAATTATCTGCTCTCTCAAAATATATACAAAATCCAAAGGCTCATCTTTTTTAACTTCAAAAGAAATAAATCGTCCACAGAGACAAAAATGTCCACATCTGATACAAGTGTCATTTGACTTCAATGGCACACTCAGACTGCCTTTGATCCATATACCATATACCAGAACCATCATCTCTGCACACAAAATATCAAAAGATATTAAATATTTAGTGAACTTTTTTGTGGTGGGTTCAAGGTAAATGTGCTCTGCATCCAGTTGAAGCACACGCAAAATTTGTCCATCATTTATACCCGAGTTTGACATTTAATTTTTTTTATTTTTTATTTCTCTCGTCGATATACCTGTTTCACTTTAACATTTACATTAAATCCTTTACTCAACAGAAGAACTTACAACAGTTAAATGCTAAAGGTATGAAATACCAAATCAGTAAATGATATTCCAGCCAACAATTACAGTTTATATGCCTCTGCATTAATCTAATGTACTAACACAAGTGCCCAAATATAAATATGACACGTTTTAAGATAAATCATCACCCTGCAAAAGCCAATCACTGTGTTGAAATTCACTTACCTTTCTCATATGATTTATTCAAACAAAGCCAACTATGTATGTATACTCTCAATCTAAACATTTCTTGGAGAAAATCATACCATGACAGTCTAAAAGTGCTTTCCATATGCAGTGAAGTACTACTGGTAATTTATTTATAAGGAAACCACATGCCTGTATTCCTTAGAACTACCCTTGAGGTTACTTTTATTATACCATAATCTGTTAATGAGAAAGTAACTTGTGTCGAGAGAAAACACCGTAGTCAGTCAATCAATTCAGTTTGTTATTATTGTAATTGAAAATAGGATCAAAGTGTCAAGGGTCCCTGCTTATTATGGTCGTAGAAATCAAGACACGGGCACGTTTTCCCAAGTAAAAAATGCTCTGTTCAAACAGCAATTGACTGTCACGATAAGCAGCGATTAAAGGGCGCGCAAATTGACTACAATGACTGCAGATGCCTCTTAAAACACCTGCCTTCGCAGGAAAAGATGCGAGATGCCAATATTTTCTCAAACATGCTACCTATTTGCAAATGATTTTTTACACATTCTCATTGGCAAAGTTCAAGCAAAATGCGTGCATTTTAACCCATGGGCACTCCGGTACACCAAGCCATGCGACTAATTATTGATCATGAGATACACTTACCAAATTTCGCATAAAATACCGGCTCTTCTGACCCAAATCTTGTTTCCGAACAAAAGATTACCACTGCGCATTTCCATGCGCATAATTTTGCGATTTCCGGTGATTATGAAAGGGCTGAAAGGATTGATAAATTGATACTGTTCGTTTCAACGATGGGGATTTATAGGGTATAAAAACTGACTGGTAAAAACATTTCTTACATTTTATTACACATTCGATGAAGTCTTAAATCATTCACGCAAAGACCTTTAGAATTTTAATGTTTTGTCTGAGATTGAAAGTCTAATACCTTTTCTTTTTACGCATGCGCGATGGAACAGCGGTCGGTACGAAAAAAGAAAACAAAGCAACTTTGAACAAGAAACTTTCAAAATAGAAAGAAACTTGGGCTGAGATGAGTAAGTATTATTTCAAAAAAATAACGGGTTATACTGTACGATTCTCACAGTTTACAATTGTTGGTTTTATATGTATTTCCCGGTACTTGCCGTGTTTATCACTCAATCCTAGCTCAGGCTATGCAGCTTAGTACTAGTAGAAGTATTTATTCACAATATAATTCACAGATCGAATACATTTTCCTCACCAGCCAACACAGTTAACAAATATCCACAAGTATCAGTCCTGCTCTCTCTGATGCGGGTAAATATACACATCAACTATTTAGAATATATGCATCAGGGTGTCAGATGTTTCTCAGATGGCAGAATAAAATTGAGAATGGTGTGTGTTTCGGGGGGGGGGGGGGGGGGGGGTACAGACACATAAAATGCCCCCTCCCCCTGTTTCACTGTTAATACCCAGTTTTTGTAGATGAGGTAAAATCAAGGCCCATTGACATATCATCTCCAAGAATAGTTGGCAATATTTATGATTAAGAAAGCACAACTGGGTAGTTATCTTGGGAATGGCTTTGGCAACACATTGCCTTGTCCAATTACATAAGATAAAATTGGAAAATATTGCAGTCGCAACACCTTACATATTTTGTCTTACTTGTCAAAAGTTTAATGACACATGCATCAGCATTGTGCAATTGATTTCCAAGGTACAATGCCACTTACGCAAATGCTGCATTCTCTGTGAAAAATTTGTTTCCACGCATTGAATGTTTTAACAAAAAATCCCTCGTTCCTCAATCGCTGTCCTACATACAGGACATTTAAACTGAACATTTAAACTATTTCCATGCAGTAATGTTCTCATTATTTTTGTGTAAAACATGAATCAACAGTTGTTATAACTGACCTGAATGTCTTGAATAGATTTAAAAAGTTTTTCATTAAAAAAATAAATAATTTATATGTGGACACGTTAGGTGGGGACTTGAAATATTATTATCAACATTATTATTATTATGTTTATAATTATTATGTTTATTTAGGACCAATGGCAGATTCAGTCAGAGAGTTGAAGGAAAACTGCCCTCCAGCTGTGCGACAGGGACACAGACCTAGACATTTCTGTGGTAGTTCTAAACCTTTGAGAGAATCAAACACAGGAGATATGCCAGTATTGAAGAGTACAGCCTCCAGATATGAAGAGGGGCAGTCATACCAACAAGCTAAGAGAGTGGAGAAAGAGGAGAAGGAAAACAGGCCCAGAAAACCATCAGGCAGAAAAACAAGACAGAAAACAAAACAATCAAATTTAGATTTTAAAATTTTTCATAATTATACACAGATGTCAGCACCATTCATGCAATCCAATAATATAAAAAAGATGAAGGTGCCTCAGAGGCCAATTTCAAAGACTTCAGATTATGTTCCAAAACCAGCAAACCATGACTTTATGCCAGCAAGTAGAGACCATATGATAAAACTACAGGGACCTCTGCCTAGGAATCTCCAAGGAAGCCCAGAATCTCAACTCTCAAACTGGACAGAGAGGAACCGTGGCACATGTACATCTGGTTACCATAGCGACACAGATACAGAAGCCATAGCAACCAGCAGTCAAGTTGATGATTGCAATGTAGCAACTGAAGTCATGGTAACTGCAAGTAATTTTACTGTGTCTCAAAGTGGTACAGACACAGAAACTGTGGTAACCAACAAAATGGACAGTTACCATAGAAACACATTTAAGAGAGCCATAACCACAGATAGAAAGGCTTGTTGCCAAGGTGATGCAACCATGGCAACCAAAAGGACAAATAGCCACTGTAGCAGTGGTGACATTCATGATTCTAGTAACAACATACAGCATTTGTCACCTTTGAGTAACATTAGCTCGACAATGTTTGTTTGTCACCGGAGTCCGTCTGGCCATCCTGTTCAAAGCAATGTTAGCGAACAAGCTAGTGTAGACTACAGAGGTAGTACCAGAGCTAGTGGGAGATCAACATTTGGCTGCAGACTATCCAGAGGGCAACAGACAGCTAAGACATCCCATATCAACTCTGATACCCACTCTGCATCAGGCTATAAGGTCTGTTGTAATTCTGGGTGACTTAATTTTTTTCTCTATATTAAAAAAAACATTGCAGTAGACCAATGCCACAGACAGAGAAGAGTTTTTACAGCTATTTTAGAGAAGGATATATTTATTCTTGCGATCCATTAAGCTCTGTCTTTTTATTCTGAAACTTTTTTCTTTGCCATCTTATCATGCCAGAAAGGAATTTATGGTAATCATTTTTTTTATGCATTAATAGTTTTCATACATACTTTGTCTACTAGACCAGTGATGTTGGGAGTGCTAGCGACAGTGTGACATTATATTGTCAGTCAGACAACACCCTCACAACAAAGGAATTAGAGACCCCCTACACTGCTGCCCCCTATTGTGAAAATGAGATGAATGAAGCAGAGAAAGTGCAACACTGGTTGAATGTCTCATCTTTTCAAACTGAGGTAAGTGCAATTTTATTGCTAAGCAATTATTTTTTTCTCAAAAAGGTGTCTAATTTCTTTCAATTTTGAAATTCAGATATTTGGACTTGTACTTATCTACTAGTATGTTCCTGCCAAATTTGTACTATACATGCAATATAGTTTTTGTAAAAAAAATATTAGAGTCAAAACTCAGCCTATAAGACGAAAGGAAAAGCCATAGAATGCCCCAAACATAATGAGATGGTATCAGCTGGTTGAGATGTCTTCTCTAACGCAATCCATTATTGCTAGAGTCAATATTTGCACCCAGAGCATGATGGCTCTGTTTGTTTTCATATCATGGCAGTTGAATTGCTATCTGACCCCTGTGCTTGCCATCTGCCCCAGGGAAGCAGGGTGCACTGTCATAGGTGGTTTATAAAAAGTAGGGGTCATGTTTTTATACGTGTCTGCTGTATAAAATATGGCAACAAAGAAAAAATTAAGGTTGTTTTCTCAATGGCAAACTTTTATGCCAACAATTTATCTGAAATTTTGGAGCTGGACATAAAAATTTGTAAAACAGTCACAAATTAGAAAAAAGAGGAGCAATATAAAGTTAAAACAGGCACAGAATTAATGTTGCACATACTTGTTGAAAACAATTTAAATGTGTCAGTTTGATCCCAATTTGTAGGTATTTTTGAATACTTTTTCTTTTTCGTAAAGCATGTGGTAACATTTGCTTCTTGTTAAAAGTGTTTACTTTTTCTTAGCATGAGAGAGCACTTTCAGAAATATTACAGTGAGACCATGGTTAATTAATTGTGTAGAATGTGATATAATGATGGGAGTATATTTGTTGTTTTAAAGTGTAATTTGCGGTGATGTTTGTTGTTGTAGTCAAGTCAAAGGTCGCTGTACTCTTCCATCAAAGGTTTCCACCTTTTTTTCTTTATTATATCTTGAAAAGAGTTTATTGTTTATTAAAGCCTTTCTTAGAAATGCTAGTAGATACTAAATTGTAAATATTGGATATTTAAATGAATGTGCAAGTGCTGCAGATAGCTTATTAATTGGAATAAAAATTAAAAGGTATAAATAGTATACAGTAACCATCTCCAGTTTTAACAAGCTCATATAGATTCTAATGATCATTTAATATAAAAGAAACTGATTGCTTATCCCACTGATGAAGTGCATTCTCCAAAGGAAAAATCATCAGGATTATTTATGTTAGTAAGAATACTGTCAAACTTCCCAGACAAAACACTGTAGCAGTCAATCTCTTGCACAGTCAATTGTGCCGAGACTGAAGAGTGTTTTTATAGGAAAAAATCCAAATAATGGAGAGAGCTATTTAAGATCAATTAAGCCCCAAGTGTGAATAGATTGAGAGGTAATAAAGGATAAAGTAACCATTTAGCGCACAATGGGTAATGATGTATTGATTGCGATTAGTGCTGTGTGTTGTGGGTATTGTGGTGCAGCGAGATGTTATGTTAGGCAGAAAGGAGGTCGTAGTGCTTCATTAGGCTTTACTTTATTACAGAGGTCCTCAAAGGAGTATGAACTTCTGTTTTATTTAGCATCGTGCCATTTGTGTTATTTCACCCTAAAGTCAGAGGTATCACATTGACCCGATCACTTGGTGCGATAAAAGATATTGGTAGAGACTGATGCAGATACAGTCAAGCATATTTTTTCCCCCCAAATACATGGTTTGTGAAAAAGGTTTTCATGGGTCTACAGTTTGGCAGCTTTTGACCCACCCTGTACGGAGGCAAGGCAAAGATCTTTGTTACCCTTCCTGAGTGTGCCAGTACATAGTGGATTATCAGGTGATTTGTAATGTCTTGACACCCTACAGAGCTCTGTCTGCATGTCTGCTGTCTAGTTATCAGGGAGCCAGGGATTTCACAGGTAAGCTGCATTGGGATATCCGTTAATGTTGGTATAACTGTTGCAGAGGGGGAGGGGGTCCAGGCCCGTAGCCAACAAATTCAAAAGGGGGGTTCTTTTTCTGAAAAAGTGGACCTTTTACAATGAAACTTACGTGTATGTAGATAAATTTTTACCCAAAATGGACCTTTTCCTGACAAAAGGGGCGGTTCTTTCAACCCTCCCCCCCCCTGGCTACTGGCCTGGGGTCCTTTTGAGGGTGCATTCATAAAATCCTACCCCTTTACAATACATTGCCCCAAAGTGGGTATTAAATCCTCCACTCTACCTGCCTTATTTAGAGGTATTATTTGACTTCTAAGGTGTTTTGGAAATTGTGGATCAGCATGGATGAAGTCTTATTAAACTTCATGACTGTTAGTTAGTGTAGCAAATAAAAGACAGGTGCTGCATGGTGGACTCCTACCTGTTTATCATAAGGTATAATCTTTCACCATGAATCAATATAATCTTTCACCAATATATATAAAGGTGAGGACTCCTTCACCACAGTTTGCTTTTTTTATGCATAAAAGGCTCAAAAAATAAGAATTTAAAGATTTTTTGAATTTTAGATGAATTTTTTTCAGTGGAATGAGCTTGGTGGTGAGGGTGTTATACATGTGGGAGACGAGCCGGGGGGGGGGGGGGGGGGGGGGGCGAGGTTGTCGCTCTTATGTGGTCAGTGACATAAGATGACAGTTAAGTTATCATCTCGTGTCAATAGATCATGTCTGCCCACTATCTGGAAACATAGCTCAAGTGGATGTTGTCCTCTGTTTTTGTTTGTGTTTAGAGTTTGCGAGATACGTTTCATGAGTTAAATCCATACAGCTGTCTTTCCCTCTCTGCTGGGGAGTCCCCAACTCAGTGGTTTATCTTATAAATTTGGTTGTTTGTATTTGTTTGCCTCTGTTGTCTTACAAGATCAGAAGCTGATAGCTCCTGAAAATTATGATAAAATTAGCGAACTAGGACTGAAAACTGGTCATCATTGGTTGAAACTGTTCAGTCCTAGTTCGCTACAGTTTTCATATTAGAACTGTAGTAACAAGTTTACAAAATTTCCGTGCATTATTTTGTCACCAAAAGTGTTGATATTGTTCACGTGTGTGTGCTTCAGTGTGAGAGAGTTTGTACATGCAGTCTTGGTCATACACTCAAAAAAGTCTCTAGCTTGATGTATGTAAAGACACACAATCCTACAGTTGCCATACTTTCATGTGTTCTGGTGTACTGCATGACAGTGTACATGTTGTGGAATATGCTACTTATATGTTCTGTCATCTGGCACATTCATTATTGAACTCAGTGGGTTTGTTTAAAAAGAGAGCAGATTAGAGCATTTCTGGCATTTTCACTTTTAGCAGACAGGTATTCTGTATTGATTTTATATGTACTTATTAAGGCTGAACACAGCTGTAATACGCAAGCGAAATATATATGTATAAAAAAAACGGGGAAAAATCAAGAAGAACACGCAGCTTATCACAGTTAGTTTGTAGCCAGCCAGGGTGTGTACATGTTGTTAACCATGCTACGCGTATCATGAAAATACTGTAGGAAGCGTGATGCATCATATGTTTTGAGCCCATTGTACATTACCTGTAGGTACATTACGTTGAAGATGTACATTTTTGTACACGCTCTGTGTACGTTGGTTAATACAAGTGCAGTGGGTAAGCCCTGATTTCAAACCACTCCATAATACAGTGTTGATACATGCCCCGTGCTCTACGTAGAGACATGCGGAGTGTGCGGGGGAGCATGTAGAAAGGGCAGTGGCAGGGTTATCTCTGCTTGCTTAACTGCTCAACTTAATGAAACTTTACGATTGCTCTGGATTAAGGGGATTATGGACGGGATGAGTCGTAACACGTTTGAGGCATGTGGTCGAGTATCTTCTTCATGTCCAAGTTGATAAGTTAAGAGACCCATTTTTGCTTTGGTCTTGATGGATTAAGGTAGCAATTTACTATCTAAGGCTGTATTCCCAGAGCTTTTAGATCGATCTATCCCCGCGGGGAGTCTCACTAGATTACTGTCATATAATCCGGCTTAAATGCCCGTCCCGTCTACTACAAGCTGTAAGGGGGTAATTGGTGTCCGCCCGGCTGACAGCTATTTAGCGTGAACCCCCAGGAAGTTAGGTCGATCTAAAGTAGATCGATCTAATCACTGGAAATGGGGTCTAAGCTGTCATGATGGTTAGGACGTGTGACTTGAAGGGGAAAAACTCAATACCACTGTTGTCCAACTCATCACTGTTGTAATTGATTTAAATCACTGACATAGATGGGGAACTCATTTTGTTTTCCAGTGTTAGTTTAAGGTCTACTGAGATAGTGATAGTAAAGTAACAAAATAAGCCTCCACTAGAGAACTCATTTTGTTTTCTAATGTCAGTAATCTTTAACAAGATCCGTGAAACAGTGATTGTGAAGAAGTGAAATGGCCCTCCACAGCTGGTCTGGTCATGTGGACTGAGTGGTACATTAGGGATGTCGCAGCTAACACATTCTACGATATCCAGTATTGGATAAGGCATAATATTCTGGGGTAGCGCTAACACTCACCAAATGCTAAAACTGACTTTAATTGCCTAAACAAAAATGGCCTGTTTTGTCTAATTTTAGTCAAATTAAAACCATTTGGATAACACATTAACAAAAGAGTGGTGATTTGGCTTAGTGAAGAAAATTGCTAGCGCTACCTCAGACTGTATTGATGTACCATCGGCTTCTTTTCAGGATTTTGGCAAAATTGCATGTTTATTTTTTATGGAAATTAGCATTTTTGTTAGAAATAAATGCTTAATTCCTATGTTTTGTTGAAGATTACAAATGATGTGACATAACAAATATCTGTAGAATTATATTTGTGTTTCTTTTAATTTTACGTCTTTAATTCCAAGTTGAATGAGATACAGTAACTGTCATCACTTGTTCTCTGCCACAAAAATATATATCTGATCAAAAATATGAAAAATATTTTACCCAGATGGGGAAAACTTAGCCTGCTTCTTTGTAGAACTTTCATTTTAGATGTGTATTATAGATGAAAATATTATTTTAAAGTTGCTTCAACTGTCAGCATTCATTGAACAATTCATCTTGCATGTCAGTATTATACATAACATTCAGCCTGATTTTTGTCAGTTAGCATGACTCTTTATGAAAGAACCTTGAAAATGAATATATAAAATATAAGGCCAAGCATATTTCCTCACTATCATTAAATCAAAAAAGCTTGTTATGTTACAAGAATTTTATAAATGAAGCAAACTATTTTGAAATATAGCAAAGAAAGCTACTTTAATATGTGTAGTAGAGGAATTTTGAAGAAAGTCAGGATTAAGCACAGAACGCAATCTTGACAAAACTGTAGCCCCTTTGCAGCTATATTTTTGTTATTGTGTCTTTCTAAGATGTGATCTAAAGCATGTTTTATTACTTTTCCTTGTCATTTCCATGGCAACCTTAGATATTGTTATGCAAGCGAACCTTGTCTTTTAAACAGTAATAACATGTCAGCTTGGTTCCCATGGCAACAGTGCATACTCGCACAGTATTATGTAAACGTCTCTTGTCAGGCAGAGAGATTAGAGGAGTTGTAAGCGGTTATTTGCAATTTTCTTTTCACTGATAACATTTTGAACCTATGTGGAAATGGTAGTTAGTTCACCAGATATCAGCTTTCTTTGGTTCCAATTTTCTCCAGTTTCCGATTTGAATTTGTTTGTCCTGTAATCGCTACTGGATTTAATTGGACTGCATTTTGGGGGTCGATTGGATTTCATTGAGATAAGGAAAAGCAGAGCTTGACTTTTATAAACGAAAAAGGAGAAAGAAAAGAAAGAAAATACATTCATTAAGTCAGTTTTGTTAGCTTGTCTTTATGAGTATGTGAACTTACTTCAAATTTGGACTTTTTTTCTTTAAGACCGCCTTTAAGAATATACCATACAAAAAAGGATTATTTCAAAAACTACACTCAGTGAACCCGGACTAAAACGAATAACTCTCGAGTTATAAATTTTTATTTTGTCAGATTCAGATAAGATATTGAGTCAGAGCTTATTCAGCAATGAATATATCAGTTCTTAAAATAGGAGCTGGCATTGAAACTTCTGACAGCTTGGAGACCTGAGTCAAGAGTCAAAGTCTTTAAGATGACAGGGAATGAATTGGGCTAAATTAAAGACTAGGATCAGGCTGGTGGTGGTGGGACTCAAATATATAGGATTGGATGTGATTGGAAGGACCATGATGAGAGAGAGAGAGAGAGAGAGAGAGAGAGAGAGAGAGAGAGATGAAAAACTGGGCTCTTCTTAAGAGAGAGGGCAGATGATGAATGAATGGAAAAAGAAAATAAAAGAGTAACACATTATTAGAGATAATATTGTGAAATGAATGTTTATATAGATATGTATGGAAAAAAGATACCCCCTTTAGTATATCCATACTGAAAGTCAGGATACCCCTTTTTGTATATCCATACTAAATGTCAGGATACCCCTTTTAGTATATCCATACTGAATGTTTGGATGCCCCTTTTAGTATATCCATACTGAATGAGAGCACAAAAAACAGCAAATGTAACAAAATAGTCAGCATGAAATTCTTAATAGCAGTCCAAGGCAGGTCAGAGGAGTCTGAGGTGACCCAGTGAGACCTGCTCATAGAACTTTAACCATTTGGCTGAGGTGAGTGGAAACTGCAAGAAACCTGAGAAAGGAAGGATTTTTTTCCTGGTGTTCAGAACAGTTTAATAAAGTAAATGTTTTAGTTTTGCTAAAAGGTAGTGCACTCTAATTGGCGGGTTGGAGTACACCTGTGCTCCGTATGCTGGCCTCTTCCTGAGGTCTCAGTTTGAGGGGGGGGGTACAAAAGAGACTGCTCGGGAAGACAGTGGAAAGATGAAAATATTGTCTTTGTTGAAAAAATATTTTTATAGTGATGTGTCTTTCAGACATGAACTTGAGGATAGGTCGAGTAAATACATAGTAACAAATTTATAGGGTTTAGTCAACCATCCTTTCTCTCCATACCCCCCCCCCCCCCACACCCACCCACCCACCCAAATGAAGAATAGCAGGGGTATTTTATTGGTTTCCATCCTGATTTGTTGTATTGGTCATAAAGTTAATGTAACTAGGCAGAGCAAATCCTTGTTGTATCCACTGCAGTACATTACCCTGACTCTGATAAAGGACTTTCTTTCCCTGACAGTGACGTGAATGAACTGGCTAACCGTTGTGGACTGAAGGATTTTCTCTAGAAACTCGGAGATTACAGGCCAGTCTCTATTGTAGATACTTCAGGGTATGTAAATAATCTTGTGAGTCTGAAAATGTGACAGTTACAAAGATTGGAATTTCATGGCTTTTGGATAATTAGTTTTTGTTGACTGGAAAGAGAAGATATGTGATTTAAAGGTACTGATTTAAAAGAACATTGGAATTTTATTGGAGACCCTATGAGGGGTAGGGTTTCTTCCTCTTTCAGTATTTTTTTTTTTTTTTGATATAGAGAAGACTGCATCAGAGATGTTTTAAAGCCATGGGAGCCTTTTTTGTATCAAATTAAAGCCATTTTCCTAATTGATAAGGATTATGTGACAATGATGCAATAAAAAAGACTTTGAACATTGAGACAGAACAAGTATGAAATGTTATGAGGTTAGATTTCATTCTATTTCAACACAAGAGAAGTGATATAACGCTTGAGCCTTTTTTCACTGGTGAACAAATACTTCATTCTTCTCTCAAAAGATTACATAGTGTATCAGTTTCTACACTGAATAATAATAATAGGAATTTTATTACTGATATTTTATATGTCTAAACTGAAGTCTAGTAGGAAAATGTCAAATGATTTGACAGTAGTTGATGTGAAAATAAAGCCATTTTAGTTTGAAGCAGATATCCTCTCCCCTGATCCAAAGATTATACGATGTGTCACATATATGGCATTGAAAGTCAAGAGTCTGGTGGAATTTGTTATATAGACTTGGTATTTTTAAGCTGTCTAGTCTGGAATATGTAATTTCAATAGTTCCAAGTTGTGACAAACTTTGACAAGAACTTTTATTCACACTGCCCTTACACAAGTCTGCAGTTCTTCTTTATCTGCTTGTGGGTGTTACCAAAAACATGTCTGTTTCTTTCTGTGATCAATAATATAATCTGCTTCAATAGATTAATGCATGAGTAGACCCGATGAATTTAAGTTTTTGTATGCTAAAATTAACTCTTTCTTCTGCCTTCTTCCATTTTGAACTGATGTAGTATCTCACTCAGATCAGGAATCTTAGTGTAGGCAATGTTGTTTTGGAGGTGAAATTCAGTGTCAATAAATTTGCTGCACTGTAAACTTGCCTCTGCTCTTTATGCTTCCTTCTGACATGCTCAATCCAGCAACCGACCAACAGTTCTTCTGAAAATTGAAAATATTGTTTAATAAGCTCTCAACGGATTATGCCAGCTCCGTCTCCGCAAATGACAATATCAACTGTGTTACATCACAGCCATTTGAAGTCAAACCTGATACTTTTAGAAATTGGCTCTCAACTTTTGCGTCATTGTTAATATCAGAAGGTCTTAACAGCTCACTGATAAAGGCGCTGGAACTTTTGTGTGGTTTATGGAGTAGGGGTTCTTAACTCATTACCCGAATCAATCAATTAATCCGGGATCAATTCAGAGGACGTCAAAGAGAAGAAAGGACAGGTAAAGTGACCGTTATAGGCAGCGCTAGATTGGAACAAGTCAGTGAGAAGTGCTGCTGTGTATTGTGACATTTTTTCAGCAGAACGACATCAGGGTTTACTTTCTTTTTGAACTGCTCATGTTTTCCAGCTGCATCTCAGGGTTTTTGCGCATTTGATTTCTGTGGACTTTTTCAGGGCTTGCTAAGTTATTTTTATTGGTCTTAATTTTTTTCATTTTCTCTCTTGGTTTGAGTTGACTGATGCTGGGCAGAATTTGAAAACTTGGTACTTAGTCCTAAGTCTGTCAGGATTGCCTGATCTTTGGATAACTTGGAGGCATTCACTGAGGATAAATCTCTTCAGCTTTTATTCAAGATAAATATGTTTACTTGGAGCGCAGGAAAGTTACTGGCAGTTTGTGTATCTGCATGGTAGGAGAAGCAAGCTGATACCACAGAACTCAGTGCAGTGAGAGAAGGTTGAAGATATTAGGATTTATTCAGATTAATTGGATTACTGTTCTTATTTTAGAGGTAAGTGGGGCACAGTAAAATTCACTCCTGGTAAAAATTGCTAAGCTCCCTGTTTATTTCATATTTTAGTTATTTATTTTTATGAATAATGATACACTTAAACGGACTATGATCAAGTTTTAATTAAACAGCTTTAGTTAAAATTGGATTTATAATAGTAATGGTATAAAAATTATAAAATTATGAAAAGAAAAAAGATAAAAAAATATGTTATATATTCTGGTAAGAGTGATCTCATCTTTTTCAAGTAAAAGATAAAGAGGATGCAATTTTTTTTCTTAGAAAATATTAAAGCTTTAATTTCTAGCCTAGAATCCCACAGTTCAGGGTCATAAGGTATTTGCAGATAAAAAGATACCCAGGATTAAAATGCAGTTCTAAAGACCTTAAATGTTATTATGGAAAACTTATTAAATGTGAGATGGAATTTATGATGAAATTGGATTTCTGGAATATATTGAAAATTTTTTCATCTCTAAAAATACCAAGATAACCAAACAAGGGACTTTATCTTAGATTATCCAGAGGTTCCCATATTTCTCTGATGATTTTAAACATGAGAAGGTGTTTAGTCACTCTGTTTTGATTAGCAGTTAATTGCTTTCTAAGATGTGATCTTTTCCACAGCAAAAATCAATAATGTGTACAGTGAGCATGTGAACACAACATTTTTTAGTATAAAAGAGGTTAAATAGGTGAAAATAAAAAGAATGAATAAATATAGATGAGGATTAATCAAATGATAGCTAAATCCGAAACAAAATAGTGATTTTTTTTTCAAACTTTCTTGTCGCTATAACATAAGCCATTTGCAACTTATTATTGCATTGGTGTGATGGGAAAATTATTGCTTGTGGCAGGTGAAATCTCTGACAAGACAAAAATCAATATTGCATGTAATGAGAGCTGTATTAGACCTCTGAGATGGCTGTTAGGAAGATACAAATAATGGGGAAATAAAGACCTCTAGAGTTAGGATTCATTTTCTAGCTGTAATGGAACTGGATGTGTGTGTGTGTGTGTGTGTGTGTGTGTGTGTGTGTGTGAATGGAGAAACACCATGCACTGATTTATTGTGGGGAAAAAAACATTGGGCAGAGACAGGGAAAGGATGTTTTAGCCAAAGAAAGTCAATGTTTAAGATAATTTTAGTGATTATTTGATGGAAAAGAATGGATCAAGTTAGAAAAGAACACCATTTACCTCCCATCAAATTTGATTAAAATCAGCTGATTTAAGAAAAGGCTGCCAAGTTATATAAACTCTTCCCATAGAGAAAGCCTTAACGAATTATTTAAGATATTATAGCAAAATTGAATAATTTAGTGTAAAATAACATAGAAAGAAGGAAAGTTTAAACCCTCAACACACTTTTGCCTAACTCCTCTTAAATATAAATAAAACCAACTGTAATTAAGGCAAAAGTAAACTTTGTTCGTAGCAGGCATGGTTCCAAGGTACAGCTAAAACAATAGCGCACTGCTGCCTCCTCTTTTATGGTGCATGACGCAATTCATGGGGCAAATATGTGTTAATGGTTCGCTGGTGCTCTGATATACAAAACAATATGTTGACAAGAGATATTCTGGAATAGTTCAGTGTTCAACAAGTGAAAATGTTGAAAATGTTTCCAAAGAAAAAGTGACAGGACGTAAAAAAATTGCCTGCCAGATGTGGTTTTTGGTTGATTGATTTACCAGGTTTTATGATATTTATAATTGTTGGCATTGAAGTTTTCAAATAAGAAATATACAACTTTTTCAAATAAAGATATAAACAGGACAAATTTTCATAGATTTAATGATTCTACACTATTAGTTCATTTTTCTGGTGAAAATAAAATGACAATATGTATTAAATTTAACTCTTCAAATTGTTATAATTCATCCCTAATTCCAAATGAAATTCTGTGCAAACGGTATGATATCATAGCATGTAGTCACTTTTAACTACCGGTTCAGTCAATCCAGAATTAAAGTTCATAATTACGGTAATCAACACAATTATCCCACCCTTACTGCTGCATAGTTCACCAGTTAAAAACAAGGAAAAAAAGGTGCAAAGGTTTACCATTCAAAACACAAGCCAAATGCTATCAGCATCAATTCATGTTTCTAATGCGGAAAACCTCAACAACTCCACTCTTTGCATCTTGGACGCGTTGGAATGTCCCGCGACTCCCGCACCTGTAACGAGGCAGCACGCGAGCGTCACTTGATGGTCTTGAATGGGGCGTTATCTCCAGAGTTTACAGTGCTGATTGGCAGGCTTAATCCCCAGATCAACTCAAACTTGATTTTTAAATAGACATAACAGCTCCGAGCTGTGCGAAGTCAGAAGATTGGCTTGGGACTTGGTTTGGAGTGATTTGAAAGTAAGATAGTGAGTTAATTGGATTTTTTTTTCTTCAAGTTTATCAGTTTATGGTTGTATTTATATTGCCAGTGTGTATAGTATTATATTTACATTGCCAGTACATGTACATTTAAAAGAATATGTGTCCTTAAATGTTGAACATGGTGGATAGCGTGATGCTTTTTGCAGTGTTTACTTCATGAAATCAGTTTTAAATTGGCTCTGATAAAGGATAGGCTAAATAACCATAATACTACCATTTTTTTCACAAGGGAATTTGAAACCACAGAGTTGAACAGGTTTGTCATTTGAGTTTTGGCAATGGTAGCATATTGTTATTTGTTTAATTAAAGCTTTGTTGTAGATTATTCCTTCCAGTGCTCACATAGATATATTTGAAGAAGTTGATATTATAAGTGTCTGGCTAATATTGTCCACATAATCCCTAAAGCTACTTAAGGCGCGTCCACACTAGGTGTAACTGAGACTGGAAGCAGGTTAAAAGTCATCTGGAGACTGGAAGGCTCAACATACACTCAGTGGAAGGTGATGTCATTTAGTCTCCTTTAAGTCTAAGCTTGTCCTGATAGGAACACGATATTTCTAATAACATTTCAGCGATATTCGTATTAGGTCAGCCTTTACCAAGTTACCTTTTACAAGGTAGATACTGATGTGTGTTCCAGTATATTTAACCAAACATGTTTTGCTTTGTTGAAAGGTGTGTTCAGACAAGGAATATGGAAAATCGACAGTGAAACTAACTTGCAACATTTGTTGACTTTATTAGGGGAGACCCCATTAGATGGTAGAAATTTTAATCCTAGATTAATCAGTTGGGGTCACTGATATTAGTCAGAACTTAACTCTCACCTGCTCACATATTTGATGTGTTCAAATAGAACAAGATTTTCTTAGTATCAGTGTTTTGATGGACACCAATATTTCTACTCTTGAAACAAGTTAATTTATGTAAATAAAAGTTGTAAATGACTTGTAACATTCTGTAGGATTTTTCCAGTTGAGATTATTGATGTGCTAATGGGTCTCAGATTCCATTCCGTCATCACCTAGAACACAAACCATGCCACCTGAGGAAACCAAAAATTTCCTTAAAGCCCTGAGCTTAATTTGCCGTGTTGAGAAACTTTAATTCTGTAGCTTTGTTCTGAAATTAAAACATTTGTCAGAACTGTTTTATTTGAGTTATTTAGCAGATTCCAGAATTGCACAATGATCCTTAGATTGTTCATCTGTCATTTTTATTAATAGTTTTATGATTATTGTTAGTGTTTTTATTCAAATATTGAAAAACTGGATCTTCACTGAGTTTTACTGATGACTTATTGCTGAGAGATCACTGAATGATAAATATTTAGTTACCCTTTAAATGTCATAAATATGTTCCACCAGGTTTTGGATATAAAACTTTTCCTTTTTGAAAATAGTCTATTTTTGATATCTAGAGTATTTTTGGCTCAATGGAAAAGTAGGGCTTATAGTAAAAAAATACTTTATCCCAATCAGCCAAGGTGACTGAGTTATTCCAAGCAAATGAAACATGTTATAGCTGTTTTTGTAATTTGTCATTGATCTGTTAAAGGATTTGTTATTGACTGAAAGAATGTATATGACAGGGAGAACTCGGAACAGAGGGCAAGGTTGACATGTCAGCTTGGGGTTTGTCCCCTCTGGTAGGTAATCCATAGACATTGCCTTGGTCTGTCACCGTCACCCCGACATTGTCACACTTGGTGACAAAACCAATAACGCATTTCACAAATGAAGTATTTAATCAATTTTCTCAATTGTGACTTGTCACGATTTGAGCCATTATCAAAAAGCGGATTGATGTAGCAACGCTTGGTTATTGTGAATGAGCAAAATTTATTTATCAACCCTTGTTGGAGGTTGTTTCTTAGATGTTTGATACGTAGCAAAGATGCCCTGGTTCAAGAATTGAAATTTTTACCTGCAGCACAGCCAAGTAGGTCTGTAGGAAGTAGATTTAATCTTCTTATATTTTGAAGAGGCTGTTTCTGTGGCAGCTTTTAAGTTTGTTGACATGGGAAATGAAACTCTTAGAGAAACTACTTTCATTTGGTGACAGCTTTAAAGTTTGTCTCACAGAATAAACAATTATAATTCCCTATTAATAAAGAGGTGGTTGTGTCAGACTCAGAGAAAAAAAAGATATATTTGTTAAGTATTTTTATCTGTCATTGATGAAATTTATCACAGCCTTAGGTAAAAAAATGGATAGACACTTTCTGTCAAAGACAAAAATGGTATCAATGACAAGTTAGAAGAAATTCACTTCTAACCCCCAATCTATTTCTGTAATAATAATAACAATAATACTAAATGGTCTTATTAATGACAAATGCCAGTCCTAAGTCAAAAATAAAACAACAATTATTTATTTATTGGGAGGTTTGTCAGTGCACAGGTGCTAAGAAAAAACACGCGGGATCAGCCCCCTGACTCTGATGTTTGCGCACAGTGAAAGCGTTGTGCCCCAACGGGTATTGTGCTCCGCCTGGCTGAAAGCGACAGCCATTGTTTGTTTGGTCCTCTTTCGGGTTTGCGTAAATAGTCTTTTGTTGGAAAAGTAAGCGTTAAATAAACAAGAGGTAAAAAGATGAGAAAACACATTTGACTTTTTGTGGTGACATAAGAGCAAAAAGAATCGATGTTTCTTGGCACGTAGATTTGGGATTAAGAAATAAAGGATAAGCTGACGACAGTTGCTTTATCAAATTAAACCGTCTTAGACTACTATGAGATTTGCAGCCTGAAGCGGTGAAGGTAACAAGACAAATTACTGCTGTCTTATTGGGTAGATAGAAGGACACATTGTCATTGTAAACTATTACTGTTGTTATTGTTACTATAATCATTCAAAACATCAACATTAATAATAGGACTGTAGTTGTAGATAATTTGACTTGTTATGTCTGTTTATATAACAAGGTCAACAAAGTACACCATTACAGTTGATGCATTTTAAGTTCTGATATTAATGTACTTTTTGGCACTGTCTTTTAGGTAACATGATCAGGTTTGTTTGGGAAATGATGTAAGTTTGATACAGTGCTTAGTATAAACGTTGCTATGGTGAAAGGGTGTTATTGCATTAAGACAAGAACGTTGGGTTACAAGAACGTTATTAAGCTAGTTTAGTTGTCTTGTACACAGATAAAAAGAAAGATAAAATGAAGATAAAGGAAGGAATGTTTTTTTAGGTAGGAGAAGGATTTGATTTGCCAAAGTCTGATGTAAATTTGTTAAAAAATAAAGTTGAAATGGTAACAATTTTAGGAATGTGCTTACAGAATGCTCTGATATTTTGACAATGCATCATTACATTTCTTAGCATTATGAACAGTGTTTTGAGATAAGGAACTAAGTATTTGAATTCAAAAAGAGAACAGTTGAGTTCATGTTTCTTTTCACTCCTTCCAATATTGCTATGTTTAGATGACTTACTGTATCAAGGCTGGTAATTCAGGATGCGGACACAATGGATTTTAGCGGAAGGTTTACACAAAATTCACTCTACTCGCTCAGACTGTTAAAGTCTGTTATGCTGTAAGATTACACCTGGGTAAATAGCGCAGGGTTTGAAGAAAGGATACAGGTGCGCACGGTTACAGCATCTTATTTCCTCAAATGCAGAAAATTAATTACAGCAACATAAGAAAATGAGAGACAACTGAATGTTTTTTTAGCATAGTGATCGTTGAGTTAGTGTAAGAGTATTTGTTGGTGAAATTAAAAAGGGAATAAACTGAAATGCATAGCCTCCTTGGTTTTATGAGAAAGTCGTGTTATCACTATATTAGTTGCCGAGACTACTTTGTTTAAATGCAGTTTAAAGAGAAGACTTTTCAAAAAGAAAAGAGGAAAAAAAAGCTAAAAATGTTTCTAAGAATGTATTCATATGTGTTGATTAGGTTTCATAAAGTAATACTAGTTTAGAACCCCTGTGAATTGCTTCGTCAAAAAAGATAATGTTGCTTGTTGCCCTTTTTTGGATGAACTTTTGAGCAGTGAAATGTTTTCTAAAGAATGTTTCTCATCTTGGCAGCAATGTTGTATAAAATACTGTCAGAAATTGTGATGAAGTTTATTGGTCTGCTGTGTTCGTTCTGTAAATGCTGCATTAGGAAAAAAACAAATAACAAATCTTTTCTTTATGACAATTGGTTTCTATTATATTATTGACAATGTACCAATAAAAAGTATTAGTTACACATCAGAAAAGAGAGTGGTGTGCCGACACTCATGTACACACCCTTTTCATGGACACTTTATCCCCAGAAAGCAGGTCAAAAATCTTCAAGTGTTTAAAAAAAAAATTCTGCCCTCTCCATCAGTCTGTCAGTTATATGAGGGGGTATTGACACTGTTCACTTTATTTGTAATCTGCGGAGAAATTTTGAAGTGATCTAAGCCTAGTGAAGCTTGTCTCCTGCCTGTTCATTGGTGGGTCCAGAAAGGCGTTCTTCCAGAGAGCTTAGGCGGTATTTATCTTGGTGTTAAGGCATGACTGCTGCTGAAGGAACAGAAAGAGACAGGCGTTAAGGAGGCTTAAGATAAGAGTTACTGCCGACTGGTACACGCTGTGATGGAATCTAGGGGTGCTTTCCCAGAGATTTAGATCGATCTAAAGATTAAATTTTAGATCGACCTAACTCCCTGGGGGTTCAGGCTAAATTGCAGTCAGCCGAGCGGACACCATAGTTAATTACCCCCTTACAGCTTTTAGTAGGCGGGACAGACGCTTAAGCCGGCCAAGCTGACAGTAATCTAGTGAGACTCCCCACAGGGATAGATCGATCTAAAAATCTATGGAAATGGGGTGCAACACTGGGTATGTGATATTATGTAGATGTTTTATGCTTCTGTAATAAGTTATACAATATGTAAGTCGTACATCATATTCAGAACACTTTATCAAAGTTTTTTCTCTTCTGGTATAAGTGCCAAGTACCAATTTGTCTTGGTGCCAAGCAACATAACTTTTTGATTTTACAAAGGGCAGTGTAGTTTCAGTGTGCAAATATTTAAAAGATTGGGGGGGGGGCTAATAACTGCCTAATATGTTATACAGTGTTCTCTATGACCTGTTTTTATATCAACATTTGTAATGCACCTGTTCCTCTTCATGGAAAAAAAATTGAAATTAGGATTATGATTAAGATCATGCAAATGTAAACGTGCTTTAGCTGAATACAGTGTGCCAGTTTGGAATTGTAATTTATTCTTAGATGGGGGAGACCTTGTAGTTTTTAACACTAGATTTCAGCATGCTCACATGCTTGGCACATGTGGTGAATATAAAACCCCAATAAAAACTGTTCTATAATGTTTTAAATTGGCATTTGGAATATATTTACAGGCAGTTTTCACTGGTTTATTATTCTTTTGAATGCTGACCAACAGCTGGGGCATTCCGTGTTTTTGTAAGTCATGTTTACAAGTGGCAGAATATTCATCACTCTCTGTTCATTTCTGGGTCACATCCTTTATAAGTTTGAAATGTAAAGGAAATTTTTCCATTGTATATTACAAAGTGCAAGGTTTGTAAATGGAGGTAGTGAAGAATAGTTTTTACTGTTCTATTTAGATACACAGTGGTTCGATCATGGTTCGCCTTAGGTCTTCACCGTGTGTAAATGTTCCTATCAGCAGGTGCCTGTCCATGTATATATTGGTGTAAGACCAGAAGTCAGAGTGGAAATGAAGTTGTTGTATTAACCCCAGCCAGTCAATTTGAAGGTCAAATGCCATTGCCATGTTAAGATAGCTAAGAAGGAGCTGGGGCATAATTGCTACAGGAAAAATACTATTGTTTTAGAGTGGAAAATCTAGATGCCTCTGCATTGGAGCTGGTTTTGAAGGCAGGAAGGCTGAAACTCAAATGTGTGATGTTGCAGTCAAGTAAGCATGTTAAAAACAAATTTATATGAAGGTAAACATATTTCTCTTCTAAGTTCTTTTGCTTAACTTTTTTGCTAGCAGTGACAATAGGACAGGCATCCACTTTGACAGGAGTTCAATTTCCAATTGTGCTCCACTGCATACTTCGGGGTACGGTTACCAGTACCCCCACACTCCTCTCTGTTAAAAAAAAGCCTTGTGTAATGGATTTCATGATAATAACATCAGGATTTTTGTCCTTTTTTTCACAACTAACAAAGTAACTCAGTCACACCTGTCAGATAATAAGGTGTAGATGGCTGTCAGGGTTGCACTGTGTTTTTAAAGGGATCAGTGGATCTCGATGGTTTTTCTCTTGGCGTGGAATCCTTGATCTTACATTTTGATGATGTAGGCGATTTCAGTGCCCTGAAGTTCAAGAGGATTGAGAACATTTGGTGGATAGAAATGAGTCACTGTCAGTGCTGAGGAATTCAGGGTAATCGTGATCAGGGTTAGAAAACATCTGCATCTCTCCATATTTGAAAGATCTTTGAAAGCGGCATGGTTGTTACTGTTGCCATGACATCCCTGACTTAACAGTGTAATGTGATGAGGTGGATAGCTGATCCCCAATGAAACTGTAGCTGCTTGGATTTTGTAACGTCTGATGACCAACAATGGAGCTTCCAGTTAGAAAAATGAGATATAAAGTATTGGAAGTGTCAGCTATACGAAGTCCTGAATAGAAAAACTTGAAGAAGGTCGGCACTCTCCGTGATCTAGTGACACCAAGTGGAAGCATTCTGTGTGGTCACACTGTCTGCTATGATAGTACGGACTTAGTTAAGTCAGTACAACTTCATTGGAAATGCGTCCCAAGACATAAAATGCACTGATATTGGGAAATTAACTGATAGAAGTTGTGGACATGCCCGTTATTATTTGAAAACCTGCTGCGCGGAGGGAAAAACTTCGACAAGATTAGATATGTCAAATATGTTTGTAATACTGAACATGTGGTATACACAACCTGTACTGGTTCTTATAAACCCTGACACTGTTGTCATGGGCACTTTTGAATTTTTCTTCTGAGTGCCTTGTTCGAAAAACTACTCCAACAACGAAAAAAGTCTATCCCTGTAATGATTTTAAATCATATGATATATTTTTGAGAAGGAACTCCTGGCTGAATTGACTGATGTGTTTCTGCATCTCAGGTAAGTGGGGAGCTCTCACATCCTCAGCTTCAATGATTATTTAGTTTTATCCAGTCTATCAAATAATTATATAAAGACCTGCTGCTGAGCTGAAGACAGCTAAATTACTGGCCAAGGTATTAGTGGTCCCAGTCCCATAGACACCATTGGTCTAACAGATCGATCCAACTCTGTTGGGGCTCTGGCTGTGTGCAATCAGCTTAACTCAATGACGCGCCTCTTCCTAGCATAAAATACAGTAAAGATGCTGATTACATGAGTACATTGCAAACAAGGTATGTTATTCAATAAGCTGATGGCACTCAGAAAGACTCCCTGCAAAGTTGGATTGATCTACTTAGGCCATTGATGTCAATGGGAATGGGGTTTAAATCTAAACTAAAACATTTCATGGTTAAACTTGATGCCAAAACACCATCGCTTTTTCTTTTCTGAAGGAAACATTTAACCAGTGCCAGCGTGGGGTATAATAATGTAATCAGAACTGGACTTTGGTGATTAGGATAATTTTTCTTCTTGTGACAATTTAATTCAGTCTGTCTAATGTGGTTTGCTGTGACACTCGTCAGGGTAAAAGATTTATGTCATTTAAACAAAAAGAGCATTGGGTTTATTTCACCCTAAGCGTTAGAGGACATCATAGGGTCGGTGATCTAAGACCTCAGATCTTTTAGGAAATGAGATTATTTTCTACTGGAGGCTAATGTTTTTCCCCATAGTGGGACAGACTCATGAAATTACAGATAATGATGTTAGCGCATTGGGTTTGGAAAATTTATTTATTATTTTGTTCCCTTTTTTTCTGTGGGAAAATATTGATGAATCGGGGGAGGGGGGGGGGGGAGTTTTGTGAAATTTTGCCATAAGGTCATCATGATGTGACAATAGAGGCCAGAGCTCTGTGAAAAGTTTGGTTTTCTTTGTCTGCCATTGTTGAGTATTATTTTGCAAATTCAATTGGATTATAAAAAAATTACACTAAGGTATACATTGCTTAAGCCAAACAACTTTCTCTTCTTCAGTTCTGAAACAAAAAAAAAAAAAAACATTAAATATTTCTTTGGCAATGAATCATTCTTGTGTTACAAAATATGTGCTTTTACTCGCATTACCACATCAAGTTTTTTTTCCAGTCACATGTTTTCAATTTGTAAAATCCAATTTTTATTGAACTTTATCCCTTTGCATGCCACCCTCACAAAAGGAGCGCCATTATCTGTTTTCTGCTCAAATAATCTCACTGATCCATGAGAGTCGGAGCTGTTCTGGTGTGTGCAGTGGCAATGCGTGATTCTTTGTCATGTCAGTAATGTCATCAAGGGTATCCTTCCTTCCCTTCTCCTTCCTTCCTTCCTGTCCCTGTGCTAATGATCACAGATTTTATCTGGCTGTTGAAATGGATAATAAGTATGTTAGGCACAGTCATGAACCAATCTTGTATGTTTGGTTATCTTTTTGTTTACATATATGTGTAATAGTATTAAAATATTACTCATGGTCTTTATACATATTTATCCTTTTTTTTTTTTTTTTGTTTTTGAGAGCTTGTTTTGCTATTGATCATTTTAACTGTATTGGATTGGGTATGATTAATCATTTGTATTTCACAAATCTGAAAGACATCAAGGAGGCTGATTTGTATGTAAAAGAAATTATATAAAACTGGTAAAAGAAAAAAAACAGGTGGTAAAATGTTGCAAAATCTACTTTACAAGTTACTCTTTCATTTCATTTCATAAACCTCATCATTATAGAGTGCTTTGGAAGCCTGTTAGTGGTATTTTATGAGAGCATTACATTTCCATTAGCACATTGCTTTTTGATAGAAGTATCTTCATAATTTCATATTTTATATTCATTATTACATTTTACAGAGAGTTCCTGGTTGCTGAAATTGCATCTCCCACTTCTAGAATATTGCAGTGTAGAACATATATGGTTTAGCATAGGACAGCATTAGATTTTTCAAAGGAAATAGATCATATAGATAGGGCTTATCTTCCAAAATATACCTAAGATTTAATATACATGGAATTGACTGCTATACACAGCTTTCTTTTTCAGTTCATTAATTAAGCGTCTTTGTGCAGATTCCCCGAGCAAGTCATTGTCGAGATGGTTACCTGGTGACATTGTACACCTGTTCTCAGCTCATTAACAGGTGAATTAACACCTGAAGAGCAATTTAGTCTGTACTCTGGACCACTTAGCACCACTGAGTGGGCTGTGATTGAATAGATTGAATTGGTGAAAATGCTTGTGACTCTTAGATGTGTAATAGAAGAATTATAGTATGTTGAAAGTCAGTTGTATATTTACTTTCTCACTATGGCACAAAATGCAAAAAAAAAATGACAATATACATAAATATAGTGAAATAACAGGGTAAAGAAAATGTTAAATATCATATCAACATTTCTGCCTGCAAGACTGAGACTGTGTTAAAGTGATACAATGTGACATCCAATAACTACATAAATAGATGTAATATCATCCTGAAGATGATAACAATGCCTTATTTTGCTGTGATAATTTGATCTGATGTCCAAGACATGGACAGTGATATAAATCTCCTTGTCTCCAGGAAAGATGGAGGTCCTCTACAGTGTATTATCATCCTGGTAATTGGACTTCAGTTTTCTGTGATTCATGGCCTCTCATTTCCTGAAGGAGGAAGCTGATAGGATACATAATGAGTTGGAGGATAGGGTACTCTATGGTGTAGTAAAGACAATGTGGGGTTAGTTTGCGTTGTTAGAGACAATAGCATCAGCATATGAAATTGAAAAGATGGTGATGCAACAGAAAGGCTGAAAAGGAAAAAATGTGGTGAGCAAACAAATAAAAAGAAGACTAACAGAATTTTTTATCCTAAATGTGTTTGAAATCTTGAAATTGTTGAAGTGATTCTGATGTCATAATGGTAGATATATTACTGCTGCCTGCAGTCCCCATAGGAAAATGTGTGTGTGTGTGTGTGTGTGTTGTTGTTGTTGTTGCTGTTGTTGGGTTGACACACTGAGCAGAAGATGTAGAAACTCATTGCTTTGTGAGGCAGAGGAGATTGTGTGATCTTGCTGCACGCTATCAGATGACAGCCTTCAGCAAGGATTTCATATGAACATGTGACAAGATTAAAGATAACTAGATCTATATGACAGATCGGCAGGAGAATACAAAGATTTGGTTATCTGATTAGAAAAAAAAGACATTGAAAGGGGATTTGACTTGAGAGAAAAAAAAGTTCAGCTAGTGATTTTTGAAAGGAAATAGAAGAAATGTGTTAAACCTTCTATCTTCTTTAACACATTGAAAGGTTACTTGAAAAGGATGGAATGCAGAAATGTGTGATATTTTAAGTGTTTCTCAGTCTGTGATTTATGGAATATTAGCAGGGAGTTTTTAGAAGCAGTATTCCAGGGATTTCAGACAAGATCTTGTGTAATACCCAGAAATTAGCTCATACTCCCAGCATAATTAGCGCAGCAGATGAGGAGTAATCCTATTAGCCAATGGGTCTTACTCTCGTTCTTCAAGTCATGCCTCCATTATGACTGAGCTGAAGACTGCGGAGGTTCTGTCAGGCGATCTTCCGAGACTGGAGAAGAACCAGTCTTTGTGTGGATCTGCCAGGCTTTCACCACTGGCTTATCATACTGTGGTAGGGAATTTATGCAGCTTTGATTAAAGGGATAATAACTCTTCGTATGAGATCTATACTTCACAATAAAAACATTGTGAATAACTCATAGAAATATAATATATTCTGTTTTACCACAAAAACGGCAGTTATAGCTATTATTCTGATAACTGAGCTGGTCTTTAGACCATGTGACCTCCATTGATGGCTATACTCTGTCAAAATCTCTTAAGAGATTTTAACAAAAAACCAAACTTTTTAGAAAAAAAACAGGGACTAACTTTGAATGTAAAAATGGATTCATTAACCATTGGTAAGTATGGGAAAATTGTTGTTTACTCCAGGAAAATTCATTTTTTGTCCGAAACGAAGAGTTATTATCCCTTTAATTTTACAACATTCAGAATTCAACTTGACATTTCAGTGACTTTTGTTGGGGCTGGTGATGGATTGATAGTGCTGCTGTAATTGGGTTTTAAAAAATGCCAAAAAAAAATTGAAAAAATAGGAAAATAGGAATATTTCTTGCACAGTTGGTGACACACTGGTCAGCTTTTATAGCAACTTGCAAGTATAACTTTTGAATCAGTATATATGTGTTTATATTTCCGAAGATCCACAGAAACTGAAGACTTGCATTTGTATTGAATTTTGATCCAGTTTTCACAGCAGCTATGTTATTACCTTGAAGCAATTACGTGGAATGAGACTCATTGCCTGACAGCAGATGTGACCTTATGTCTGAGATGATGTGGAGGAAATGGTTTCCTGTGGCAAAACCCCTCTGAGAAACCACACGGCAGAAACGCACGGATTTATATGAAAACAGTGCCACAGAAAGCTGGGCTTGTTTTTACCTTGAAAATTGCATTAAACTCAAAGAACTAGTGTCTCTGAATGCTCTTCATGTAATATGACCTGATACCAAGGAGTTGGAGTAGAAATTTTCCTGGAAATACGTTGTTGTGAATGGAAAATTTATCAGAGCATTCCTGGTTTTAACCATATTGCTTAGAGAAAAAGCCAAAATTAAGAAGAGGAGATTTCTTGGATATTAGGATTTCTTTGTGTATTGAACCAATAGCAGGAAAAAACATTTTTAGCAGAAACTCTTTAGAATGATCTGTCACTGAGAACCTCTAGGATTTCAACTTTTAGATTTATTACCAGTAAGAAATGTGAGAATTATACGGGCTTTAGTATGAGTTGAAGAATCACACTGGTTCTAGAAGGCAGGAGGTGCAGCGTTACAACAATATTGGAAAAACGTGTTGTAGAACCACATGATACTGTATTGAAGTACCACAGATGCCTCAGTAGAATAATATTAGACTACTTACAATGTGGAAAAACCACAAGAAATAGAAAGCTGGGCGTTCAATGTGATTCGTGAGAATGTTAGGGTGTAAAGTCAATGTCAGTGATGAAGAGAGACTCATGGTTAGGGAAACGAGGAAGAAAAAGGTCAGATTTGATCTGCCTGGAGAGAAGGAGGAAGCAGCAGAGACAGAGAGGTGTGAAGGTGACGGCAAGGAGTGCAGAAAACAGGCTGTAAGTTGTCTTCAACGCTGGTGGAGTTATCCTTTTAAATAATAGACTAAAAAATTATAAATGAATGATGCTGCAGATTTACTATGTAGTTATAAAGGGAAATTTTCATTTGAAGTCTTATTGCAAGAATGTGTTTGTTTTTGCCCAGTAGCAAATTATTTATTTATTTATTTATTTATTTATTTATTTATTTATTTATCAAGTATGATATCTTGAAGTAACTCTGGTGGTATAAATTTCCCCTTCCTGCTCCAGTGAAAGAAAGGTCAGGGTTATACCAACCACAGTCCTACACCCCATTCTCATAGATTAGATCGACCTACATTGGATCGACCTAACTCCCTGGGGGTTCACGCTAAATAGCTGTCAGCCGGGCGGACACGAAAGTTAATTACCCCTTATAGCTTGTTGTAGGCGGGGACGGACACTTAAGGCGGATTATCTGACAGTAATCTAGTGAGACTCCCCGCGGTGATAGATCGATCTAAAAGTTGTGAGAACAGAGCCCTAGTTCATGTTGACTCTTGTCTTGATCCTTGTATGTTTTTTAATCAACCTCATATTATCCTCAATAATCCAAACTATAAACTAAGAAGTACTACTGATCAGGACAGGTAGAACTGATCAGTGGCCTGGCAAACAAACACCATGTTCTGCTCAAACCTGGACTGGATTACAGGTGTGTAAAGACTTAAAGGTGGATCAAACTGATTAAGAACCTACATTTATCAGAATAACTGATCTTGGCCTTTTAATGGCTCCTAAAATACTGTAAAAATATATGTTTACAGTCTGAATAGTCATTAGTGGTTTTGTTGTGTAGGCAGTTGCATATAGACCTAAACTGGTCTGATTTTGTTTTGTCTGAGTGCGCCCAGTACTGATCTTTTTGAAACTGGCGGTTCAGATGCTTGTAGCTGTTGTTCTACATTGGAGTGTCTGTTGGCTGAACAAGAAAGTTGCATTATTTTTAAGGAGAGAGTCAATTGCTGGAGAGCTTGGTCCAATATTGATGTGTTTGCTGAGGTGATTAGACACTGGTGTCCGTTTTCAATTATACCTGAGGATATGTGGTCCTGAGAATATGGTTTGTGATTCATTGTTCCATTTATTATTGTCATTATCATTATTATCATCCTCCAAAGGAATATGTCAAGTCTGACGTAAAGATCGTATGAAGTCATATGATGTAACGCGTTGTGGTGCAATAGCTTTCGAGTAATGTGGCGGCCTCTTTGTATAACGCCGATGTAAAGAAATTAATTATACAATTATAGGTAGCTAAAGTTTGCGTCATGGACCATACATGTAGATAAGAAATAAGTATATAAGCAATACCTTGAGAGGGATAGGGGGAGATATAGGAGAGACATGTAGAAGGAAGCAGCGAAGGAGGAGATTGGAAGCTCCTTAATATCCGGGACAAAACATGTGCGAATAACCTGAGTGACAGTTAGATAATAATATTGTTATTGTTCAAATGATATTGTTATAGTTTACAGCGATATTGTTATTCAGTCCATTCTGTTGTACAATAGCGTAAGGTGTAGATTGGGTAATTTAGTGTGTTAAGTGTATAATGCACAGGTCCGCAGGAAGCGGGGATATTATAGGAGAACTTGTTATCATTGATCAATGAGGCGTGGACGGGATGTGTGAGTTTTCTTGGCGTAAAGCGTCACTTAGCTTGGGGTCAGTTGACACTGGACACTGGGTAGTGGTAGGAGTGACCACTGCAGGGATGTGTTACTAGGGTGAGAATTATTATTATTATTATTTTTTTTTTTTTTTTTTTTTTTTTTTTTGATAATATAGTGAGTGAAATATTGATGCAGTTTGACAATCTGTAATACCATATATCACCAATTGTTTTGAAAAAAAAAAGGTACGGATTGATATTAATTTATATTTTATGAAAGGTCTTACTAATTCCTGATTATTGAAACTTAGTCAACATTCTCATATAAATTTTTTTCTGTAATGAAGAGTCAATATTTTTGTCTGCAAGAATTTGAGAGTGTTTGTGCTTTTGGAAGCTGTGGATATATTTTAGGCACATGTAAAACTGTATTAAAGTGGTCAGTCCAGTGTCTGCTTGGCTCAGACCAGGGGGTCAGTTGTAGTGACCGCCATTGTGTAGGTCTTACTGTGGGAAAGATATGGTTTCATTTTAATGTGTGACGGAATACCCCAGTGATCTGTTCTTGTTGTCCGTTTAGTTGTTGGCTTGAGCCAAGTGGACATTAAAACACTGGACACTTTGACCACGCTGGTCAGTTTCCACAGACATTGTGCTGGACAGTCCTGCATATCACAGAGAAGTTACACTTCTAAGTTGCAAAGGGTTTTGCTTCTCTTCATCCAGTAGACTAAAATAACTCGATATGAAGACAGTATGTCAGATCAAAATATTTGGCTGCAGAAGTGATACATCATGATGAAAGAAATTTAGTAAAATATGATATTTGGTCATTTTCCTTTGCTAGGCTGTGTATGGGGCTGTAGAGGGTCTATTGTGAATGATATCTTATATCAGTTTAATATCCTGGGGCATCCCCCACTGAGTTTTTGTGTTGTTAACAGCATCAGTGACCTGTGGTCAGTCAGCCTTTATATGGCCACTGACCACTTATTATACTTCTGGGGATTTTTTTTTCATACAATTTATTTTTTAAATACAGCATTTTTGATGTACTAAGTGTAATGCATGGAAAGGGTGTTATTTATTTTTTAATTACACATAGAGTGTGGGGTCATTCAATCTAAATTTGAGTTAATCATTGTTTATATGACAGTTTTAAAGAATGAATGAAAATTCTTATAATGTAAATTATGATACAAATGCCAGTGAGAGTTCATCATGGAAGAAGGAATCCATGACCAGCTTCGGTGACCCGTCAAGTACAAACCTAAGACCTTGAACCCCTGTCTTCATGTCATAGGCTTTCCATTGAATGAGGAACCCCATCCCTGATTATTGGCAACAACGTCTGTTGATTTTTTAGCTATTTTCATGTTATTATGGTGAATTTGCGACAAGCACTGAAGATAGCATAGGTCAAAGAAAATGAAAAATATTTTGCTTGTCTTTCTTACGTATGTCTATGTCTGTTTCATGAAAAATCTTTTAACAATTGTCAATGACTAAAACAAAATAAAAGTGCTTTTGACCTGTTAGTGATATTCCATAGCATCATTCATGAAGCATAATTGCATACAGTCCAGATAAGGAAAAAAAAAAGAATCTTTAAATAATTCAGAAGTAAAAGAAATATTGAGTGGTTTAGAATGACATATCTTTTCTCCCCTCTGTGAAGATGACCTTGATACCAAAATGTCACTTTGTTGAACCCCATTACAAGAGCAAATTTGTTATTGTAATAAAGAAACGGATATTGTTCACAGAGTAACACCTTTTGCCAAGCTTTATTGTTCTTCTTTGTTAAAAACTGCTGGGGGATATGGTAGATCCTTCCTAAAACTCCAGAAGCACTTAACGGCACCCGGCTATTAACAAAAAATGATGTAACATTAAGCAGACAATCAATGGTGACTGGGATGTAGTTTCCAATAACTGATTTCCAATTGTTATTTGCTGTAATTGATCTGGGTATAATTAGGACTGACTGGTCAATGGGGAGTTCATTTAGCTGAATGACCTATATTGATGGGCCGTGGCTAGGGAAGCCTCCTTAACAGGGGTGTGGGATTATGAAAAAATTATTCAGAAATAGGAAGATCAAATCCAGAAGGTGGAGTTTATGCTCATGTTAAGAAAACATTTGGATATAATGATCAGAGCCTAAGTTGAAAAAATAGGTATTTGTTGTCATAGCACTAATGTGAAGAAGTTGGGTGGAAGATTTCAGAATCTGTTTTCTGCTGATGGTATTGGCTTTGTCAGAAGCCCTGTTTATTGCTCTGATGTTCACAGGGGGGTGATATATGTGCACAGTCACATGATTGCAATTGTCCTTCATCTAAAAGTAAGTTTTATCTTCATATGTCCTAGGAACAAGGAGTCTTTATATTTTGTTCTACGTATGAAGGTGTAGTGTCAGAACTGTTAATGAATTTAGATCTCTTTATAGGCCAGGTATTGGCAATTGATTAGTTACCAGGATGTCTGTTAGGGGGAGCTACTTTAAATGATCACGACTGATTTTAACTGGGCGTAACTTGTGCTTTAGCAACATGGAAGAACAACTGGCTAGTACAGGGATAGGTAGGTAAGATAAATTTGCTGTTAAATGAAGGTCTAAATATGAGAGTGATGAGGTGGTCATTTAGCTTTCAGTTTTCTTTGAGGGTGTATTCACACGAGGACTAATTTTGGACTGTAAAACAGACTAAGTGATGTCAAACTCACTAGAAGAAATTCACATAAATGGAGCTCTGGCCTAGCATAGATGCACAGCATAACTAGCCTGCCTTTGTGTAAATTTTAAATACTTACTGAGAGTGGTAAATCACTGTGCGCAGGTTGGTGATGATTTCTGATACTTTTTTTTTTCAAGTAAAGCCATTTGCTAACATTAAGTAGTATTACTTCTGTAGAAGTTCATTTAAATTTATATACAATTTTAAACTTCAGTGTTTCTTTACGAGATGCATCCCATGGATTGCTATAGTTATGTGATAGTATTACATATTTTATAATTGAGGTAAGGATCATGATTTGAATGTGAGAAATGATGCAAGCTAGCACAGTTGAGCTCCATATTACATATGATCTAGCAGTGTGCACTCAAGAAGTTGTTCTAAACAACTTCTTGATGTACTTATATGAGGATGTGCATTCACAAATGTGTTTTGTCACCTCTAGCACAATTCACCACAATGAAGTATCAACAACTTCTGTATGTTCTCTACCACTTAGGTATAATAACCATAAAAAAAGCATATGTTAGTTTTTGCTGTTGTCCAAACTAAAACTAATTTTAAGCTGAGAACTTGTTATTGATGGTGGTGGTATCATTCATACCAATGATCAATACATTTAGCTGGAGGCATAACCAATCTGATAGATCTTCTCTTTGTGAGCCTGATTTTCTGTTCTCTGTTCACACCAGTCATAAATTGGAAGACTGATGTTGTGTAAAGCTGTGTTCACACCAGGGTTATTCTTGGCCAGAAATTGGTGGAGAGTTCCACTATCAGACTGGACTGAATCTGACTTGGTGTAAATGATAATAGTCAAGTATGTCACAAAAATTTTCCCCATAAGATAAGATAAGAGTTTATTCAGCCATTAATATATAAATATAAAATTCATATAAAACGGAAATTGGACTGCTATTCGGGTTACAAATTATAAATAAAGAAATTATAAATTTCCATTTTTGTTGTTAAAATAAGACACAGCAGATGGGTAAAAACTCTTTAAAAACCTTTTAGATCCCTTAAAAGTTAAAAGCCTGCAGTTGCTCGGTAAAAATTTAAAAAGCCCATGTGCGGGGTGGGTATAGTCAGACATGATTTTCTCTGTTTTTGTTACTGATCTATTAGTATAGATGGCACCTAGAGAGGGGAGTTCCAGACCGATGATTTTGCCGCACGTTGATGTGACCATATCTAGACGCTTGCGTTCTTCTACAGTGGCCCGCCCATACCATACTATGATTGCAAATGTTAATATACTTTCTATAACGCATTTGTAAAAGTTTGCTAAAATCATTTCATTTGAAGTAAAATCCTTCAACTTTCTTAAAAAATATACCCTTTGCCTCGCTTCTTTTAACTGTTTGTCTATGTGGTCCTTCCATGTAAGTGAGCTATTGAATTCTACCCCCAGCAGTCTAAAATTGGCTACTTGCTTTACTGCAGTGCCACTGATATGAATGGGTTCTTTCACATTTCTATTCTTTCTGAAGTCAACAATCATTTCCTTAGTCTTCTCTACATTCAGTAACAAATCGTTGTCTTTACACCATTGTACAACTGAGTTGACATCGTTTCTATACCAGGTCTCATCATTATCACTTATTAAGCCAATTAAAGTGGTGTCGTCTGCAAACTTCACGATGCAATTACTCTCATGAGATGAAACACAATCATACGTGAACAAGCTGTACAGACATGGTGACAGAACACAACCCTGAGGCGCACCTGTATTTAAAACCACAATATCAGAAGTACTTGTACCCACTTTCACAGCTTTCACAGCTGCATTAAATCCTAATACTTCAACTGGCTTTGGTCTAAAATGTACATGACATGAGTACTGTGCGGTGTGAACGCGCCCCCCCATTCTTCCAAAAGGGCACACGTGTGTCTATGTACATATGTCGTCAGTACCGCACATGAATCCCTGGGATTGAGTTTCATTTCTGTGTGCATGAATGTTAGAGCAGCTCCAATATTTACCTCGACCATTCTTCTCTTCTGTGTCGTTTGTGTGCCAGTTGTGCCTACGGACAATCCCCCTTTTCACCAACGTTGTTATAAGTTCACAATGCGGCAGAATCCAGCTCGCCTGCAGGTGAAGGAGAGGTTTACACGGCTTATTAACTGGCTTTAAAGCAACTTGTTTTGTTTTCGTCAATTTCCTACACACAAAACACATGGGGTACATAGCGTGGTATAGAAACTCTGCACAAGAGACAGCGGACCCTATAATAGCAGCCATGGCCCACAACTATGTCGCTACAATTGTGATACTTTGTGCCTAAGCTGTAGCGACCAAAAGGTGCCGATTTCTAAGCCCGGCCATTCTCCTTCACCCTTCCCAAAAGACCTTGCTTTTGCCAGTGACGACGTCGAGGTAGTCTGTAGAAACGGAGCGTTGAAGGTCTGGCAGAGTTGAGGGCACTGTGGCACTTTGGGATAATTTGTGCAAGGTTGTTATCCCTGGGAGATCTACCCCCCCAGGTCCAGTGTTATTTCTGGCTGTAAGATATAGGTAGGTGGTCAGGGATTTCCCCTAAATTTGGACCTTAGACAAAGTTCAGATTTAAAGGGCACACACTTAAAATCTGTTTTTGATAAGCAGTTTTTAGTTTTACGTTTTTTTTTTTTTGTTTTTTTTTTCGTTCCTGCAGTCTTCAACACGCTACTGCACCTTTGTGGTCTTTGGCCCATGGCTTAGGATTGCACTGCAGAAAGATTAAAGCAAAAAGAAACCAACTTTGTTCTGAGCAAACAGCAGCAAGGTACAACAGAAGTTGAAAAGGGTAGGGTGTGTAATTGTTTTTGTAAAGCACCACTTGAGAGAAAGTCGACGATATTATAAATCAACACACTTAATCCAGACAATTGCATTTTAAGTCTGCTAGATGGATTTTAATGTTTGAAAATAGCAGCGCTGAGTATTTACGGTGTTTATGGTTATTGGGATTTAAGTGGACATGAATACATAAATCAACACATAAAACTCAAGGAGCAACCAGTTGTTGAATCGCATTGTGGAAAAATAACAAGCGCAAAGATTATGTGATATAACCGTGATTTTGAGGCGGGACATGAGTGTTTAAACACGGTGAAATAAGGTCTGGTTTAAATTAAGCGGGGAAAAATGATCAGGAAAAAGTATGTATTGGACATGTATGAGAGCTAGGGTGATGTAACACATTTTAGGCATCTCAATGAATTCTCTGGAAAAACAACGGAATGGCAGTTCAACCCCTTTGGATATTTAATGTGTTTTCAGTCCATTGCTTTCACTTGACTTAGGCTGGCAGGAGAAAAGAGAGAGGTATGATTTGTGTTTTCAGTTTTCTCATGTGGAAAGTTCAACATTGGTCTGCAGGGGCACAGGTACCATGGAAAGAATAATTGCGGAAGTTTAGGAGTCTTCAGACAAAGTTTACTTTAGATTGGATATGGGAATAACTTTTGTTATGATTGATAACCAGGGATTTAGCTGTCTTGGGAGGACTGGGAACTCTCTGTTATGTCTGAACAGGCTGTCAGTCTCCACAGTATTATGGTAATGTGTTGGATGAGGCAGTCAAGCTTGGAGGCTTGTGCACAAAGTTGTGTTCCCAGTTGTGACAGTTTTAACTTAATTCTAATCATTTCAGCTAATTTCCTGGGTACATTTTAAACCTAGAAAGCCACCCTTAAAATACAAAACTTGACTCAGTAACGTTGGTAGCAGGCGGGACAGCAGAGGGATTAGATTGGCTTTCTGTGGTTAGATATCAGAACCACAAAATCTGCCAAGATAGGGTATTCTCTGAGTTAAACAGCCACAAATTGATCAGAAATGCAGCATAAAGGTTTCTTCAGACACAAAGGTGGATCAAAACGGGTTCAGGCAACCTGCATGACATAATCCATGCTCCATTGACTGTGATATTGACTGGAGGGGTATTGTGATAGACCGGGCGACCACTTACACTGGGATAGAATGACACTTAGACAGTTATAGGCTGAAAACATTGGGCTAGGTTGAAGAACTGAACTAAATATAGCTACTAGTAGTTTGATACATAGAGTTTCAAGTGTGATAAAATCATGAACTGAAAAGATATGCCATCGTAGTGGTGTATTTGCTGAGATATCATTTCTCAAGTTTGTCATCCTTGTGTCTCTCCAGGTGATGAGGTTGGCCTCCCCAGGATGGTCGGACCACGAGAGACCCCCATCCAGCCAGGAGTCATCTTTCCAGTCAGCTGGGAGTAGCTGCCCACTGTCCATGTCAGAGCTGACCGCTCGGCCTCCACACAAGAGATCACAAGATGGTAAGATACTTATTAATTTAAGAAAATTTTGCTTCCTTCTTCGTGATATTTTTGATTTTTTTAGACAGTGCCACTGGCGATCCTTTTTTTTTTTTTTTTTTCATTCCTTAAATATCCAAGAAATAAAAAGCTGTTAAGTACATCATTATTATTATTATTTATTTTTTTTATTTTTTATTTTTTTGATTTATTATTTTTTTTGACATGGATATGTTTTTTTTTACATAATAGCAAGTATCCTAACTAAAATTATCCATTTGGTATCAAAATACCTTTCAAACCTTGCTCGCCAGAAAAGCATGTACGTTTGAAAATAAAGACTTCTTCAAAAAGGCAGTGAAACCATTAACAAACCGCATTTCAGCCAATAGACTGGGAATTGAACATTCACACAAATACAGAGGATTATAGCCAAGTATCGGGTTCAGCCCTGTGGGGGGAAAGCAACCCAGAGCTATGAACATTAGATACTTTGCCTAAAGATTATTGACTTTCAACAATTCAATATCTATGAATTTAACAGTTTTTCACGGACCGCTAAGTGGTTTCTTTGAAGGACTGGTGGACATTTGATAGCCCTTCACAATAGGTCAGCTTGTTATTAGTACTTATTGATGGTTGGTAGTATTTTCTCTTTTCTAAGACTCCAGATTTTACTTTTTATAGTTAGGGAGAGTGTTATTATAGCATTTTGTTTAGTTGAAATCTTACATTGAAGTTCTGTTTAAAAGTTATAAGAAAGCTTTTATCCAATCTTAATGCAGATGCTTTGTGTATTCTGTTTATTCACCATGCTTACATTTATTTAAGGCAAAACAAATACATTCAAATTTCATTTTCAAACAACATAAGGGTTTCTGCAGCTTCTATGAAATGACCTATTTAAACTGAGATATTCGGTTCAATTTTTTGTCGTAATCTGCTGTAATTTACATAGTGCAAGCAAATAGTTTTCATTTTTTTACTTCATTGGGTACTTAGGGTGATATGGTTTAAGTACAACATTACAGTGTGCTATGGTCTGAATTATGTTTACGAATTATATTCTTCCAACACTAGTAATTATCCCTCCTCCAAACTCTTCCTTACAACAAAAACCAGTTCTTTTTTTAATTAAAAAAATGGTTTAAAAAATTAAAGGAAGAGTCAATAGTTTGATGAATATAATTTGAAAATCTTGAATTGTTAATGCGACAAGTGTGCCCTCACCCAGTTTTCTGTGTATGTTGATGTGAAGTGATTACAAGTTGGTGTATATTCTGCCAGTTATTATCCCTCCTCCAAACTCTTCCATATAACCAAAGGCAGTTCTTTTGAAAATCCAAAAAAAAAGAAATGAAAAAAAAAAAAGTAAAAGAGAAATTAAAAGGGGGGACTCAGTAGTTGGATAAATATAATTTGAATATATTGAATTCTTTATGTGTCAAATGTCCTTCACGCCAGTGTTCCCTACGTGCCGATATGAACTGATGTGTCAAATTACAAAGCCAAGCGAGGCCTGAATCCACCGCAATGTGAGACGTTCACACTAATTTCACACCCTGGTTCACCGTCTGTTTACACACACACTCCAAAACAATACCACTTGTTTTGAATTTTGCAGCCATTTAGTCATTCCCTGCTCTTAAAAGTTGAATGCTTCAGCATAACTGTGCCGTTGTTTGTTGTGTTGTCGGCTTTGTTGTGTCCTGTGTTGTTGGAAAGAAAGGTGTATTTCTGCTGGGGGGGCGGTGGTTGCTCGCTCTTTTAATTTCATAGCATGCTGGTATCCCACGGCACCTGATGAAGTTCAGTTAACGGCATGTTTGCTGATTGCTATCAGTTCTGAAAGCTAACACAGCTGTTTCACAGTGACTTTACATTGTGTTTATTCGGTCATAGTTAAATGGCTGCATTTGAAACTTTCAAACTTTTCAGAAAGTTGGGTGTGATGTATTTTCTTTTGAAATTTCAAAATTGGATTGGAAAAAAATAGCTCTTTTCATTTAAACTTTATCATTGGTTTCTGTTGATTCAATTTATAGTCAAAATCACAACACTTGAAAGATAATGTTTCAAATGAAAACTTTTTGCATAGTCAAGAAGTAAAGAGAAAGATTATATCAGTTTTTCATAAAAAAAAAAACACTGGAAAGTTGAACAGATTTATAGAGTTGCTAAGAATTGTTGCAGATATCCCCTTAGCTCTTACACAAACTAAAAAAAATCGTATGACGTAAAACTGTTTGAAAATTAAGTTTCACAATGTAATCAGGTTTTCAATACTGTCATTGGCATGCCTTTCCAGCTGTATTTTGGCCTGAAAAAATGTCATAATTATTTGCATGCTTGCATAACATGCCTCTGTTTTCAGACCAAGCTGTTAGACATTAAGAACAAAGCACCGGTAAAAAACTATTAAACATTTTTCATTTTTTTTCTGCAAAAGTAAACTGCCATTTAAGTTTTTTGAGATTTGGGTAATACAAGTGCATTTGTAAAACCTTTAGTACATTACTTTGGACTTTGATTGTTTAATTGATTGATTATGTGTGTGGGTGCCAGATTTAAAGAAATTTATCCACTTGGAAAAGTTAATAAAGGCTTTATTTTCCAAGCTGCACCTAAAACTTGTATTTTAATTTTATCATTTCAGGTCATCAAATGAGCCAGAATGAACAGGTTAACCAAAGACTCTTTCTTAATCAATATGTGAATAAGAAACTGGACACATTGACCACAATGAATGGAAACCATTCCTGGAGTCAGTTCCAAGGTTCCTCAGGAGGCTTGACCAACAGCCAAGATCCCTATAGCTCTGGATTTAACTCATCCTGGAATTATGAATCTGGATCATATCGACAAAACAAAAATTTTAGCCCAAATTCATACGGTTTTACCAGTTCTGGGCCTCATTTAGCTACATATGGGAATGTTAACCAGAGTGGTACCGGATACCTCACTGGTAGCAATGGGTATACCCAGATAGATTCCATGGGGTACCCACCACTAGATGGCAGCATTGACCAATACAAGCCAGTGTCTACAGAACTCAAGGAACACCGTCAAAGGATTGCTCAAATTGACCAGCAGTTGCTGAGTTTAGATAAAGAGATTATGAGCTGTGACGGCCAGGAGAGATGGAAAGGACTCCCACAGGAGCGGCCATCAGTGAATCTGTACCCATACAATACAATGTCTATGGGTAATTCCGTAAGGTCCAACACATCGCAGATATACCCTCATGGTAACCTTCAGACAGATTCGTCATTTCTTTCAAAGTCATCACTAAGGGAGTCATCTGCAGGAGATTATAATAGTTTTGCTCATGAAGGGATGAATTCTACTCATAATTATGACCACTCTGTGCCAAGGTTAAATACTTTTATGTCTAGTAGTCAGACTACTGACCCAACCTTGACCTTGAGTTCGTTTGAAGGTCAGGGTAAAACTCGTACAAAAATGAATGGAAGTCCCAAGTGCTCACTAAATATCCCAAAGATAGTCCAAAGACAAACAACAACAGCATTAGCAGAAAAATCAGGGAATTTTACATCTACTGCCATACAGACTAGCCCAAATAAGAGTGACCTTGACATTGCACCAAATGACCTCAGCTTAGCCCTTACTCCTGCTAAGGGCTCTCAAGGCTCCAGAGTTATGTCTTCACATAAGTTGGGTATAGGCCCCAATGTTAAAGGGCGTATCGTTCAGTCCAATCTTCCGTTGGATGATTTATCGCCACTTTTCTCCCAGGCCACACCCCTTAAACTGTCTACAGGGTTACCCACAAAAAGCGGGTCTCATCTACCTCAACCCTTGTCTAAAGGAGTAGCCATGTTGGAAGACAAAAGACCAGCAAGAGATTCAGGAATGAAATTGTCTGATGACAAGAGGGTTACTCCCTATAAGCACAGCACTCGTCACCAAAGAAGCTGGAGTTCGCCTCGATTGAGCCTCAACTCGGAAGAGAGTTTATCATCAGAGGAGGATGTGGATTCCCTTCTGAATCGCTCAGTTGAGCTCCAGTCGCACATCCGAGTTTCATGCGACGAGACTGATGCTTATCAGCCACTGTCGCCCACGGGTTGGAGGGGTTATTCACCCTCACCAACACAATTTGCACGGAGTCTGCGACGCACACACTCCGTGGAGAGTATTGTGGGAAAGTTCGATACTGATAGTAATTCTTTCACTATAACATCTATGAGGACCAACTTGCGCTGGGAAGATGCTTATGTCTATGGTTCAAGAAGCCCATCAATGGTGAGTTTACTGATCTTTTTCTGTAATTTATTTTGCTTGTATTTTGTCTATCAATTTTTTTGGGAATATCAAGAATTCCAGAATAACTTATTATATTTAGAATTCAGTGTAGAAATTTAACTCTTTTCAAAATGTTTTTTCTATTTGCACAATTTATTTTGCATTTGACTCTTTATCATGAAACCCTTCAGAAACTAATTTTCTATTATAATTATCAGGAAATAGTCTTATATTGGGGGAGGTACCACTCATTACAAGTTGGGATATTTAGCTTAATCAAAAAAAAAAAACACAGTGGCATCTTTAGAAACTGGTAAAGTTCTTCCTTCTGTGTTTCCTATTTTTCTTGGTTTTTAAGTGAATTAAGAACATTTAGATGTATATTCCACGTCCCAGCCGTAAGTCCTGGTAAGGTAAAAGGTTATGATGATATATTCACTTCATGTGACCCATGCAGAATTCTAATATTCCAATACACAGTTTACAGTTCATTCATCTTAACTCAGATCTGCACTACAAAAGAACCATGATGATAAGACTGCACTATCATTAAAGTCTAAGTAGATGACAAACAAAGAAGTAATTAAAGTTGTACAAAGACACAGTTAAGGTTGAAATCAATGAGACACTGGCACTACTGTGCTAACATGAAGTCCGCACACACCCAACAAAGACCTGAGAGCCCACTACGGACAGGAACTGTTTGTAGAAATCACTTACGCCATTCTTCACGCTCATTGATCGAAGTGGTGTGAAATTGATCTGTCCGAGAGAGAACAAATTGACACAAGACAGGAGTAATTATTGTTGGTAGTTTTATGCAAGGGTCGGGAGATCTGACACGGTTCGGTTCTTCTATTACGTTTCCTGCCTTTATCACTGTTAATTATTGGTAAATTGATTAAGTTGTTTGATGCTGCATTTTGGACCTGAACCGTCATGGGCTTTTTTTTTTTTACATGTCTGACCACTCCTTTAAATTCAAGGCTGGAAAGCAGCTAAATTTTATCTTGGTTGGTCTTTTCCATATCATTTTCTATTGTGAATTTTATGTATTTATTTATTTTTTTTTTCCTGTTAAAATTGATTTATCAAAATCCCCTTTGTAGCACCTATGGTTATTTTTTCAATAGGAGAAAATTGTGAATTTAACAAAAATGTTTTTAAGTCATAATTTCTATGAAATGAAAATTTCTTTTGAGTGGTAGCACATATATTAAAAAGCAGCCTACTCTTTAGTAATATTATATGCAGTAAAAGCACCACAAATGCTGAAAGTTTGATATTTTTTTCCCATTGAAAAGATTAAGTAATTACAGTTTGTCTGATGTAAGAGAATAATTAATGGATACATTCTGAAGTTAATCAGCTGAGTACTAGGGTATGTTATTGATGTAATTGGTCATTGTTTGTGTCAAATTGTTATATATGTCATTACATGGCTGAAATCACTGCTATGATTATGAAAAGAAAAGGGCATTTGTTTTATATAAGACTATTTCACACACAGTGCTCAGAATAACAGCAGAAAAATTGATTACCCCATTATAAAAAAGGTATTCAGTGTGTAAAGAAATTGGTGTTACTCATTTTGTAAATTTCAATAAGATGAGTTATTTGTTGAAAAACATTTAATATAATTTACATGTCAAAATATTTAACTCTAGGTGGAAATCTTAACACTGTGTTAAAAAATTTATCTAAGGAGACTGAAGGGCTGAAGTTGTATTGGACCCTGTTCCCATACCTAGATTGATCTAACAGGAGTAACCCATCTCTGAGGGTTTTCTCAATAAATTACATTCAGCTTACTAGTAAGCAGCTCTGACAACTGGTAAGCCTACTGAGGCTGTTAGGAGGAAATTAACTATCGTTTACAGGGGCGGACCCAGAGCTATTTTCTGACAGTCTTCCAAATTATCTTTGTTGATTCATCCTCTAATTTTGACCGTCTTCCAAAATGAAAAATTGGATACCCGTCAATGTAAACTTGAAAATCTGACCGTCTTCCGGAAGACCCAGAAGACGGTCTAAATCCGGTTTAGCCCCTGGTTTAGCAGCTTCAGTTGGCGTGCCAGACATCTAAACCGCTTAAGCTGAGAACAATTTAGCAAGAATCCCCTCAAAGATAGGTCAATCCTGCTAGATCAATCTAGGTATGGGAATGGGGTCTTAGATGGCAGTGATGGCTTGGCTGTAGGTAAAAACTAAAATATTGATGGAGTCACCAAGGGCTGTGTATCCAGGCAGACCTGGCTAAGCAACAAAAGTCATGAAATAAAAGAAAAAAAAACTAAACTTGCTCCCAGGGTCCTCCGCGTATTGAAGCACTGTGGGTTTAGCTATACTCCGCTGAACTCTCTCCCTTTCATCTTCACCACAATAATACAATCAGCAAGTTTGTGTCAACTGCCTTCTAATTCCTTTAACAAGTGATGCAAGAAATATTTTAATCAGGTAACAAGTTTTGTCAAAGCCCGGTAGCGCTCTCCCTCCTCGAGTTACTCTGCAAATTCAAAGGTGACGCTGCGACAATGAGCCACAAGTAACATGCGAGCCGATATTGATTCAGAGCAAACAAAATAAAGCATATTACGTAAACATGTTGAAAAAATAGGCGTGCGGTAAATGGAGGCAAGACCTCATGGAAAGGGGCGACCCCAATCTCTGGGGGTCACGATGTTAGCATGTGCTTGAAGGATTATGTTCAAGTTAATAACGCTGTGGTTTACTTTGATATGAAAATTAACACCCGTTACATTAATTTTGACTACTTGAAGCAGTTAGATTTTGATAAAAGGGTAATACTGGACTTACTCTGGTATTATAATTTAAAACCAATTATGATTATGTTATAACCATGGCAACAGGTTGCCAAGTTTTAAAGTGATTGAGGATAATTTATTTCAGTTAAACTACCTCAAAGTTACATGTCTAAATTATTTCTCTAGTTATGGAGTTTTGTATAGAAATTTTTTTTTTTTACATTTCAATCAAGTTCCAGTTTGGCGCACATGTTGTTTACATAGAGCCTCAGTTTTGTAATGGATTATGGGGTAATTTTTTTCTTAAACTCCTTTAGTTGTATAATTGAATTTTGTGAGATTACATTACAGTATGCAAAGGTCATAGCAAAGCACATTCAGGGTTCTGCGCCAGCTTTGTTTATCCTATCTCCCTAGCAACATAGCAGAGAAATGGTTTTTTGGGGGGTTTTAGTAAAGGCGACAGAGAAACATGTTTTGATACTTTGGTAAGTGAATTTTTTGTTTTGTTTTCCTCTAGGTTTCCCCTACATTGAGAGACAGCCTCAAAGGTAGATGTTATTCGCCAAGCTCAAGGTATGTGCCTTCGTTTTTTTATGCCTTTTACTTCCACTGGAAAAAACTATTAAATCAGCTTTAGTTTAATGTAAATTCCTTAAAGCTCATTTCAAGATATATAGTTCTGAGAGACATTTCAAGCGTGGCAGTCAAATTCAAAGGTCGAAGTAAATGAAATAGTTCGACTTTTGTACTGAGCATGGTTGCACTGGGTCAGAGCTTGCTATATGTTTCCTCCCTTCTTTAGCTGATGTTAAACATGTTACAAGGAAGGCATGCTGTGATGGCAAAGCATTACCCTGTTTCCTAGAATTACGCTCAAACCAAATTGAAAGTGTTAAAGTAATCTGCTTGCCTTACCCTTAAGATACATTTTGAAAATAATTTAATGTGATTAGCCATTGCCTAATTCAAAGAATGCCCTTCATTCACTTGTTGAACCTCCAATTCTGTATTTTCAAGCATCTTTTGTCATTTCCTTAGTACATTTCCTTTTTTTTTTTTTTTTTTTTTTTTTGCAAGAAAGAACTGGTAGGGAAAGGTTATGATAACTTGCTTGAAATCTTAGTGTGGATTGCTTGTGATATTTAATTTTCCAAAAAGTCAGCAAAGAAAAAAAAGCAATTTGTACAATTGGTTGTTTGTTTCTTTAACAGCAAGTGATGTGCAATCGTGATTGCCAGGGTATCCATTAAGTGTCCAGTTACTGGTCACTTGTGTCCCATACCTGACTGTGATTAGCACCCTTAGGCATGCCTCCCCCTTTTTCTCTTTCTATTTCTGATATTCTAAGTATAGAACTGTTACATCTCTTCCCAAATTACTTGGGGGCATTTTGCTATTGTGATACAGGCTGGTGTTTTGGGGTTCTCAAATTAAAGCATTGTATACCAACTGACTGTTGAAATGTTATGTGACTCTCTGTGCTACTTTGGTTGTCCAGACTATTGTCCTGTGCCCAGGGTGTTGATGCTGGCAGAGTTCACTGGCCACGTTTTACAAAGATTGTGGAAAATACCCTGTGGCTACGGCAGGCTTGACTCCTGCAGCCATTAACTAATGCCCAAAGGCACAGCAGTGGTTGCTTTCATTGTGACTTGCGACAAAGGGGACCTATGATTCAGGCAGTTTTTATTCGTTTTTTACATTTATGAAATTTGACTTCTGATCCTTGAAGGTGACAAGTGGGCCTTGACTCCAGTTGTAGACCAAAGTGGGCCTCACATAATGTAATTGATATCTTAAAAAGAGTAAAAGTTGAAAAATATTAAAAGCACATCCAGAAATCCTGGCTTGAAATTAAGGGATTGCAAAGATAATTGAACATGACATCCACACGTTTTACTCTGAAAATAATATTGCTTTATTACCCCCAAGATGAATGCAAAGGTTGGCCGTAATTATTTGCTGATTGAACTTTGCTGCTGAGAAGATGTATGTCAGAAACTGTCACAGGACAGTTCATTTTAGTATGCCTGTCACATGACTTGTGTCACATGACTTAGAGTTGTCAGTTTCTGTAGAAATACTGAAGGCATTCTTTCTTTTGCTCTTGGTCTTCTGCTTTACTTGAGTTTGTGAGTGCAGAGATAGATTTTTGAGAGAAAATTAAATACATTTACTTCAACGGAATGGCTGATTATCTTCATAGATTTCAAAGTAAAACTTTCAAGAATATGTAATCTGCATAACAGCTTAAATTCTTTCAAGTATAGAAATCTTGTCCACTCTTGTCAATTAAGTCCATTGATCACACTGACCCAAAAACACGGAGAGTGAATTTAGAATAACTTAAGCCATAGTCTGAATTACTGGTTTTAGAATGTCAATATTGTCTCTTTGCTAAGTGAATTTCCTGGATTTTGTTTCCCAATTCCTGCAGTTGTTTCCTGGAAAATGCAGATGAAAGAATTGTGGTGGTATGGATTAAGAGGCATGGAGTCGATAACTGTGATGCTTTATCATATCAGGAAATTCAGCGAGGTGCGCTTTCAGAAAGCTGTCCATTATCGTGAACACACGTACATGCTGCAGGAAATTCAGCAGAAAAGATTCCATGTTCGTTCCACTCATTTTCACTTGTCTGGGGTGGGTTTTAGTGTTTGTGTATATTTGATTTTAGTATTTCTCAGTGCTTTGGCAGTGTGTCTTCTCTAGTTATATTTAGTTTTCTATGTAGAGGACAGGATGTTTAAACAGAAGGCACATATTTTTCACTTCTCATCTTTCCTTCCCAGTTTTAAGTTGTTTGTTTTCCAAGATGTAATTCTGAACCACAAAAGAGCTTTAGCCTTATATCTGGATTCAAAGTTTTATACTAGAATTTTAGTCTGCTTTGGTCATTGTGTTGTACATGTTTTATAACAGGAAAGACAAAGCTAATATTTCAAACGTATACTTTGTATAAGACTTGGGTTCCCATAAATTTATAGTACTAGCAGGATCGTTCTAACTCTGGGGGGATTCTAGCTAAATTGCATTCAGTTTAAGAGACTTAAATGTCTGTCACACCCACTGAAGCTGCTATGGGGGTAATTAACTTTCGTACACACTTAAACTGAATGCAATTTAGGGAGAACCCCCTCGGAGATAGATTGAATCCTGCTAGTCGGATAGGGATATGGGCATGGTCCCTAAGTGAACCAATTTGGTTTTTATCTCTGAAATAAAGTTCAAACCAGTTTCCAAGTCACAGATCCTTAAATTTATGTAAAACTGGTCCCAAACCCCCGAAATGTAGCCCTCTCTGAAGTAATAGATATTTGAGGACAGAAAAGAAGAAATGTGGAAGATTTTTCAGCTGTCATCTTCTTACCTTAGACTTGTTGGTTTGTCATAGTAATTTATGATTTTTACTACCGGACTTGTTTTTTTCTGTTAAAATAAAAATGTATGTGGTTTTAACTGATTTCTCCTCAGTTGAAACCAGTTGTAATTGTTTTCAGAAATCAAGTGAATGAGCTCAAGAAGTATTTTATTAATAATAGCAAATTGATATAAATATTGACATACTTTTGTAACAAGTACATTTCTTAACAAGATTAATTTTGATTTTCTCCATGATATTTACACCATGGGGTAGTGTTGAGACCAAAGCATTTGTTTGCAGTTTAAAACCGGGGTCTGACTGTGTAAATTTAACACTTTTTCAGAAGTGTTTCTGTTATTGATATTACTCATATTACACATTGTTTCACTGCAAGGGGCCCCAAAATTTGTTTCTGTGTTGTAAAACAAAAGCGGAACAAAACTCCCCTGCAGATATGTACAAACAGGATAGGGTTACCAAGTCTGTATGGTGCGGTTAACGGCACTGACTTGTTACAACCTGGCGTTAGCCCCAGACTGCTGCCATTGAAAACAACCCAGCTTTGTAAATTGTAGCAAAAACATATCAATATCGGGTCAAACAATTTTAATGACTGTTTTTAATGTGGTAGCTGAGGTGAAAGGCAGGGAGTAAGATACAATGGTTTTTCTGACCCCCGCATCTATTTGACTTTCCGGCTGAAAAGTTGATGATTTAAAGGAGACGTGATACGCACAGTCAGCATAAATAGTATTTACTCTTGCTGGACAATCAACATTTTTATGCCCTTTTATTTCTCTTTCATACTTCTGGTTCATTGGCCATTCAGACATATTTCTTAAATCATGCTACACAATAAAACGTGACGTTGGTAAACTTTAATGTTTTCACTTTTACCAGCGGTATTTTGTCTCAAGGTGATTTTAATTTTCGTTAATTCATAACAAGGTGAAGATCGTATGACTTTACCTTGGTTGGCAGCCAATCCTGGATTTAAATTAATGGTGGTTAATCGGTTTGTTTTCATATTTTGTTATCATTTTATCTGAGAAATGCTTGAGAAGTTCAACTTTAAACTGATATGACTTTGCCTTGGGCTGTACAGCTGTTATTTCCACTTCTGATGTGAGATAATATCTAGACTTAACAGATGATTAACACCATATTATTTTGGAAATTTTATACAATATCTCTTGGCGATCCTTAAACCCTCTTTACTTAACATTTGAATATTGCAAAAAGAAAAGTTGGATGAATAAAGCTGCTAAGATGTATGTAACTTTAAGACTCTAAAGCAGATCTTGATTTCTGTTGTAATGCTTAAAGCTTTAGCATGTGGCACCTGTTTTAACCAAAAATTTTCCCCCAAAGTGGTCTCAGACTTTTGATTAAAATTTTAGCCTGCTTTGACTCAAGTTAAATAGTCTTTTTTAATGAAATACAGTGCCTGTTTTAGACCATTAAATAGTACTATGTTCAAGTTGACTGCTACGGATCCCAAATTGAAATAAAATAATTTTTGGGGTCTATAACTTTAGACTTATTTTCAATGTTAAGTTCTGTATGAAACTTATGAAACTGGACACTGTTTTAAATTAGTAGAATCCTGATATTACATTTACTTTTCAACTCATTTTATATCTTTTTATAATGTCAGCCTCAGTCTGTCAAATATATCAACTGTTATGTGTCACTGAACTAGAATGCAATCAGCTGTTTGACTGAATATGTTTTCTAGCTTATATTCCATTATAGTAACAGTTACATTACAGCAACAATTACGCTAAAATTACAATTGACCATTTCAGCAGCAGCACTTGTATGCTAAGATCTACGACAGAGGAGAGCACGAATGGTACGTCATCGTCGCAGTGGGCCATACGACTGATTGAGGCTCTTCACAACACAGACCCTGTAACCAGACAGTGCTTAGTTTTGAAGGTATGGAGCAAGTCGTGGATATTTAGATAGTATCACAGATAAAATATCAAATAAAAATTCAGCCACAGTATTTGTCTGTATTTGTCAGGGTAACAATAAATTCATATACAAACAAATACAGTTACTATTTTTACTATTTCAAACATTTTGCAAAAATTAACATGTGAGCATAAACTTAGAATACCATAAAAGCAGTATTCTTTGATTAGAACTCTGACCTTTTCCCCCACTTAATATTAGAAATAACACCAAATTGATTTATGAATTTCAAAAAAGTTCAGGAAAGTTCATAGCCTTAGTTATATGGAAAATTAAATCTTTCAGGCAATCGCTTGCTATTGATAGAATTTTGATTAATATGTCCAAAACTGTGCCAGTCTTTTTAGTATGTTCCCCCAGTTTATCAAAACCACATTGAATGGCTTTACCTGATGTAATATTAATCATATACACCCTCAAGATTAGTATTTATATAAAACTGTAAGGCAGTTGATAGCTCTCTAGTTTTTAAAATAAAGCTTTTATTATAAGGACCCTGTTGATTATGAGTTTGAATTATTTGTTGTTATTGTAATATTCATGTGAAACATTGTTATGAAACATTGCATATTTAATGAATGGTAGACCAGTATAGACTGTACTAACACTAAGCCGCTATTGTTGTTATTCATGTATGTGATCAAGCAGCGATGATTGTTTACTATTGGAAATTAGGCTGCTCTGTAAATATCTCCTTTATCGTAGCTGTACCTGGTTATTCACTAGGCAGGTGTGAGCTGAAAGGTGTTAATTAATCTTAGAACTGTTTAATTTGATAGGTTAATACACCTTGTGTGAGCAGAATGAGTGAATTGAATTTGTCAGGAAATAATTCAGAATTGGAAGGAAATTTGCTGTTACATTGACAATGAATTAATGCCATATTTGTTTTATGTGTAAATGGTTCACTTAATCTAAAAGCAAACTACTAAGTAATGAACTTGATACAAAATGCTTCAACATCATATCCAAGAGAAATGTGCTAAGAAGAGAAGAGAGAAAATGAAAGATTGGAGTTTTTGGTTTGAAACGAGCTTTAAATTTATTTGAAAATTTTAATCCACCTGCATGAAATTAACAAGCATGAAATGAACTTAAGTGAAATCAACAAGTGTGAAATTTACAACCATGAAATTTACCTGCAGGAAACAAACAACCATGAAATAGCGACGTAACTTGTTAGCCGTTATAATGTTTTCTTTTCTTCTGGTTATTGATAAGAAAAATAGCACGAGGAGTGTGATTGAAAATGCCGGCTTCTACTTAAATAATCCCACCCAACCGAGACCGTGTAATCAAAACAAAATTTACCATTCGGTTACTTTTCAAATGTGTTTATACAATCTTTATATTGGCGAGCTTCAAGTAGTTGACACAATTGCCATGTGATTCTCGTGTAATTTAATGGCATTGTGAATTGGTTTGTAGAGTCAGTAGATTGCTGCCTTCTACCATGAAAACATTATTTCTGTGATCATGATAGTGCAGAGGTAATTTGTTTCAGGAAAAAAAACATGTTTACTGTTTATGAAAATTATTACTACTTTTTACAACTTCTCCTAGCTACTTTTGGGCTGGGGATTGGATTTTGTTTTCTGAATTGTGAGTAAGATTTGATCCAAGCTTCGTGATTTCAATTTACAGGTCTTGCAGTTAAGTTGAACCAGTATCTATTATTTACTTTAAATTAGTTGTTATAATTAATGTGTATTTGTAGGCACGGTGCTTTAGAAGATGGCAGAGCTTGGTAAGAGAAACAAGACGACAGAAAACTGATGACAACCAGTAAGTTTTTTATGAAAAGAATGTTTCCTGTCACAATGGTATTCCTCAACATAATGGGAAATATCCATAACAACTTGTTAACTTCAGATTATCTGTATATTATATGTTATTATTACATAATATGTATTTTATATGTTATTTTTGTATAAACATTTAACAAAACTTCCTTGATTATGAAAGTATAGCAAACGGACGACTTAAAAAACACTTAAAAAGTGTTAGAAGTGAGTAACTGTAATTTATCTGTTGATTAAAATGCTGTTGGAATTCTTTACTACACAAGTCTTTCTTCTCTCTCTAGTGCTATATGTTATTATCATCGAAAACTGCTCGCAAGGTGCTTCAGACATTGGCGAGAGGAGGTAGATAATGGCAGACAGTTGCATGCTGCCATTGCCCTCTACAGGAAACATGCACTGCGCAAAGGAATTCAGGGACTAAGGTTTGCTGTGCAACAGTCACGCCACCTAGAGGATGTTTTAGAGACTAAAATGAAACAGCACTTACTGTCCAAGTATTTCCATGAGGTAAGGCCCAAGTTAACTCAATAGGTTTAACATAACCATTTGGTTTATGGAAGACCACGTGGATTTATTTCCATATTTTTTCACAGTAACATCATGTCTGTTGGGTCGACATCCACAACTGGTCTTCTTATGTGTATTGTACATGTATCACTAAATATTTCAGAATTTTTTTTTCCCAAACAATTGTTATCTAAATGTATATTGATAACTCTTTTCATATTTGCAAAGAAAAAGGGGGGGGGGGGGGTTAAAGGCTGTAGAAGATTGTTTAAAATTAAAATTAAATCATCATTATCATTTTTGTAATTATTTTAGAATGCAACTTTTTGTTTATATAATACGAAAAGAACGGCATTTTTAGTTTAGGTTTGTTTTACTGAGTGTAATATAATAATTACACATTTCATTCACTTCATCCAATTCTCTTCAGTGGCAGGAGAGAGCCAGTGACAGCAGGGAAAACACTATCCGTGATGCCTTCAATCGCTGGCGGCAGTTTAAGCTGCAGTCAGAGCGTATGAAGCTTCTGGAGAACATGGCGGAAAGGCGTCTCCTGTCCAAGGCGTACAGCGTGTGGAAGGGTCACTTTAAGGATCAGCAACAGGAGGGCGTGGCTGCTCTGCACTACAAGTCAGTTTTGAATTTTATATGGTTTTGAACATTTAAGGAATAGATAATTAAATCACGTAATGGACACAGCATGTGATTTAAATGTCCATTCTATAATGTTGTTTAAAACTAAATCGGGATAAATCCAAATATTCCCATTGACATTTGAGAGAGTTTTATTATCCATTGAAAGTAGAAGGATAATGCATCTAGAAATTTTCTCAAACCTGTGTGTCTGTTACACACTGATACTTGCCATCATACACAGTGAAAGTGACAAACTGCTTTGATGATAATATGAATAAAGATTTGTAGTAGAATTGTAACAAACTGCTTGCAAGGTAATTTTGATTATGATATCAAGTTGTTCATATATTTGTTGAAGTTATTCATTATCTCTTGGGTTTTCATTGAGTATGTTTTCCACCCCCAGGGTCACAGTGCTGGGGAAGGGCTGGAAGGCCTGGAAACACTTCACCACCATCAGTCTAGTCAGGAGTAGGAGGAAAGAAGTCGCCAAGTGAGTTATTTAGAATTTTTACCTTGATTGTAATCTGACTTATCTTTATCACAGATATGGTTTAGAGGTTGAATAACCAATGATAAAATAACTTTGAAGTGACATCCACTTATCAGTAGTTAATTTCTGATCATTCCTGAACAGGGGATGTTTCCTGAGGAAATGAAAATACAGTGAAGAATTTGACAAATAAAGTCTTTCTTTGAAAGAATGATATAAAACATTCTCTTTATGTAGGATCCATTATGAGGAGCGCCTCCTTCACAGGACGTTCCACCACATGAAAGAGACAGCACAGAAATCTCAGACAGCGGAAATATTCTACCGTCGTCGTCTTTTGGCCAGGATGTTCCGACAGTTCCACGAGGCATCCCAGCTCAGCAAGGCTCATCGACTCAGAGTAATGGCGGAAACTAAGGAGTACAGACGCCTGGTGCTACTCAAGTCTTTCTTTGCTCGCTGGAGAGAAGAGCTGCGGGAACAGAGAGCAAATAATGTTGCCAGGAAGAGACTGGAGAGGTATGGATAGTGGGACTGATCTTGTATGATTTCAGGAATATGAATTATCTGCCCCATAGGGGTTTACCTCTTTATATGTGTGAGAATAATCAAGAAAATGGCTTGAATTTGTATGGAGTGTTCAAAAATGAGGATTTCTTGGGAGGTGACATTTTTACCTTTATTTTTCATAGATTGAAACACCCTAAAGTCATGCTGATCTGTTACTTTGTTGTGAGTTCTGCTTTATTTCATTCAAGATTCCCGCGCCAAGTCACATGATAGCAGGTGTCATGCGACACCTGGTGCGACGCGTAAACAATACATAGACTAATACACTACAACTTTATGGCTAATATTCTCTGGGAAAAAATGTATGATATATTAACAATTGTCGCCTTTTTCTTTTTCATAGCCGTGCCTTTGAAATCTGGAAACTCAGATGGCGTCGTAACTTGCTCCATCGCCAAGTAAAAGAAACCAGGGCCAATGAGGAACTAAAACACATGGTGCTACAAGGCTGGCAGGAGGCAGTACGGAGGCAGCGGCAGGATAGGGAGGCAGCAGTGGAACTGCTAGAGAAGGTTGTGTGTAGTCACTGGCTGAGAGAGTGGCATGACTACACACAGAGAATGGTGGAAATGAGGTGGGCAGACTTACTGATCTGCAGACCCATCATACCAGTATGGCTGGCCCATCATAAAAGGAAGCCCCTTAGAGTGCATTTTCAGACATTTAAATCGATCCAACTAGATTGACCTAACTCCCTGGGGGTTCACGCTAAATTGCTGTCAGCCAACCGAGCACAGTAGTTAATTACCCCCTTACAGCTTTTAGTTGGCAGGACAGTAATCTAGTGAGACTCCCCACAGGGATAGATCGATTTAAAATCTGTGAGAATGGGCTCACTGCCTCCACTTGCACCATTAAAGAGATTAAGTCTCAGCTCCAAGGTTTAATTGCTAGATCCCTGCAGGGACGGTACATGTGGAAGTGGAGAGACTATCAGGATATAATAAGCAGCTTCCTTTTAAGTGGGTTGGCCATATTTGATCGACAGATCTATAAGTCCAGGGATCAACTTGTTCTGAATGTGCTCTAATATCCTCTTACATCTTTGCCTGCTACCATATATACAGAAGGTATTTATTGTCATAAAACTTAAGATGAATTTGACAAACTTGGTTTTATAAAAATATCAGGTGCAAAAGATAAAAAAAGGTCAATTGTTCCAGTGGTTTGGCAGTTCACTTGTGTTTAAGAATGATATTTTTGAAATATTTCTCTCCCCTTTACAGAGCCAGTTATGCAGAATTTGTCCAAAAGAGGGCACTGCAGACAAAGCGTCGTTACATGAAGACATGGCAGGCCCACCTCCATACTAAACTCACCCAGCAGAAAGCTAAAGAGTTGTGGACGTTGAAGTGTGTGCGACGTGCTGTGTACAAGTGGCACTCACTGGTATACAGGAGAAGACTGGAGATCATGTTACAGCAGTCCCAGCCACTTAGGGATAGGGCCTTGGTGAAGGGTAAGTGTGCCCTGAGAGAGAAAGAGAGAGAGAGAGAAAAAGAGAGAGAGAGAGAGAAAGAGAGAGAGAGAGAGATGGGAGGGGGGTCACAGACTAAATGAGAGACAGAGAAAAGGAGAAGAATCACAGACAAAATGAGAGAGAAGGGGTAGAATGCATGGTTTTAAGCTGAAAGAAGGAGAGATTAGGAATAGAGGAGTGAAATGTGAATAAAGTAAGAAAATTTGTCATATTTGGAGAAATTTTTTGAAGTTTGGTTTTTCTTGTCTACCACAAAATAGTCTATACAAACAAGTCATGTTTAGATATGATGCAATATTTTTATCACCACACTGTCACTATTACAGCCTACCTGAAGAGGTGGATTCATGCCAAGCAGCAGCTAGACTGTGAGAAGGACCGCGCAGACATCGCGTACAGCGCCATGCAGAAGAAGGGGCTGCAGCGGATGTTTGTCAGGTGGAGAATTCTTACGCAGCAGGAGCTGACTATAGCACCTCTCAAGTCTAAGAAGAGGAGGAAAGAGATAGCTAGGTAGGTATCCAGCTGTTGAGTCTTACTGAACATTTCCAAGGACAGCAGAGTGAAGTTTGACATAACTTTTGCACTGACTGGAGACTGCTGAAATCTGGGTGAGATGAAATGTTAGTCTTTTGACATGTTTTGGATCTTAACCAGTTTTGGTTTATCTTTGTATTAGACCACAACTTTGATATAAATATGGAAGCATGTTTATGTACTTTTTAACCAAGCTTTGCAAAGAGTATTTCTGCCTTCTAGCCAAGTATGGAGGTATTCTTTAATTTGAGCAAAAAATCATTAATACCAAACTGGCCATTATTAGTGTGACAAATGGCAATACACTTACTTTTTGCACCCCGAGACAGAGGTTGTCATCTGCTGTGATATCTAATGGTATTTTGTACTTTTACAGGGTATTTGACAGCTGGAGGGCTAGGGTGCTTACTAAGAGGAAAGGACTAGAACTGAAGGCCAGCTTCCACCATCTTCAGATGCAGAAGATCTTCACAAAGTGGAGGTAATGTCAGTGTTTTCACAGGGAACAGTTTGACAATAACATTCTCATAAGTGAGAATTTGAAGGAACGTTATTTTGTGTGAGTAAAAAAATCAGGTGTTTGAGTTGTACAAAAGTCCATTTTATGTTGAAAGTAAGTACCATTCAGATATGTCTTTTTTCATGATTATTTTACTTTCAGTTCTCAAATCAGATCAAAAGCTCATTATGTCCAATAATTGTCTTGATACTGTTGTTTTAGGTTAAAGACCCAAAGTCTTGTTCTCCAACAAAAGGTGGCGGTGTCATCACACCTCCATCTGCTCCGTCAGTGTTTTAGTGGCTGGTGTGAGGTGGTAGAACGTAAGAAGAACTACGAGAATTTCACCAAACGTTGCTCCCAGCAACATCTCAGACGGGCATTCCAGACGTGGAGGTGTAACTTAGGAGAGGTGCGAGCTGAACGAGAAGAAGAGGAAGCTGAGCAGGTAAGAAGGAAAAGATGGCGCTACTCAAGTCAAAAACATTTTGGCCTGCTAACACCATGGTTTAAGAATCTGCTGGCCCAAAACAAGTACACTGCCCTGTTACTGAATTTGCCACTGTTTTTTTGCATAAGACCTGTGTTAACATTGCAGACTGTTATGTCAGAATTAGAGCATTATAGTATAGCATGGTAATTGAGATTTATGAGAGTATGGGGGTGCATTCAATAACCTTTTATTGAAAATAGTTGGTAAAGATATTTCATATTCCTAACAAAGGGAAGGAAGCATTAAAGCAATGGAGATTTCAAAATTTATTCCACTATGAACAAAACACAATAACATTGTAAAATTTCAATAAAAGAACATTGACAACAAGTGTGACATATATACTAGTCTTGTATGTAATCAGAAATATTTCTTCATGTCTCATATAATTTCCAGGCAAGAGTGAAGACCCTGCTAGCTTCCTGTCTGCGTACATGGCGTGCTAAGCTGTCCCAGCAGCGTTGGTTGGAAGAGACGTTGTTGAAGAGAACTGCAGAGCAGCACTGTGCCAGACTGGTCCGCGGGTGCTTCATCCAGTGGAAGCTGCAGTACCAGGGGGCCGCCAAAGCCAGGTAATGAGGGCACACACCATACAACAACCCAGGCTAGTTTGAGGGGGATTGCAAACACTCAGACTTCCCTAGGCTTGTTTTAAAGATAGTGCTGACCACAGGGAAATTGTCTGAAACCTATATCCTCCTCAGTATATTATGTCAATTTTCATTGTATAGTGTAGAATGGAAAAAATAGGGGATTTGATGCTTTATCATTGTTATTTCTATCAAATGTATTAAGTAAAGTGAAACGTTGCCTGTGGTATCAGATATCTTAAGTACAGAAAAAGTAGGTAATACGAGAATGCATAGAGCTTTTTCTAGTGATTTTCGTAACACCATTTGGCTTTGTAGGTACCTGGAGGAAGAATTAGGTCAGCGTCGCCTGCAGCGCATCTTCAAGGTATGGCAAGACCAGACCAGCCAGTCTTTCCACGACTCCATAGCGCAGTTCCATGCCAATATGGCGGCCATTACCCCACGGGACAGTATGGAGAGGAATGACTCAGTCCTGTCTGGGTTGTCGCAGACGTCGTCCGTCAGCAGTAGTGGCTTCCAGAGCATTCCATGGCAGCAACACAGTGGCATGGGTGAGTATTTGAAATACAGAGAAAGAGGCTGTCTATCTAAAATATAGAGAAAGCGCATTTCCTTCTAAAATCTTAAGTGAGACATGGAATGTGGTTTCTAGGATTTTAGTTGATTTGCATGCCACTGTCAAAATTACAATATTTTAAAAAGTAACAATCCTCTTTTTAATTTGTGTATCCATAGTGCATCATATTGATGGTTTTTCATAAAAGAATCAATTTTTCGTTGCTTGTGTGATTTCCACAACTATCAGAATATAATGTTTATTGTATGATACCTTCACTATTTTCTTATGTCTAATACATCCTTATTTTATGATAAATAATATCCTTATAAATTACATTATTGAATGTCCCTTTCAGCCTACCCCTTGAACGGTCAACTGGACAGTTCAATGTCCACCTCCCCAACACTGGATGGTCAGCACTTTGGCCAGCTACTGATCCAGGATCTGATCCATGTTGGGAAAGATGAGGAGAAAGATGACGTGTTCTCATACCATGAGGTGCTGAGCCAGTCAGACATAGGGTCAGCTGTTAGCACACCACGCTTTAAACTTCTGGACAGTCCTAGGAAAAGGTGATTATTGTCAAAAATAGTATTGTTCACACCTTAAGACCTTTTTGGTATAGTATTGGTATTTAGACTTAAAACTGCCTTTCTTTGTCATATAATACTATTTAAAGATGCATACAAAGTCAATTTTTTGTCACAGAAACCAACCAAATGCCAGCATATAGTTTCAAGTAGTATAACTAAGAGAATTACCAAAAGGCATTGTATAATTTTACCCAAAAATGATGTTTGTACGGATTTTTCTGCTGGCATTCTAAGCTGTATGTCAATGGGGCAGGAAAGTAGGTCACGAAAGTAGGTTAAATTTACAACCATAAATTTAAAGAAAGGAGCAGTCTAAAGGTCTTTTATGGCTTATCGAGTGATCTATTCAGTTTTTTTCCTTGGCATGTCAAATTTATTTGAGTCATATAAGAATCTAGTAGAAGCGGTTTACATGTGTTACTGGGAATCCAGGCTCCACCGATGCTCGGTTCGTATGTACCTTTAAAAAGCATTAAATGTGCAGTAGGTAAATACTGATTTCCGTAATTTTAATCAAATTATGAAAACTTAATTTTTTTTTTTGTTTCTAGGGAGTTGAGTGAGGAGAAACAGAAAAGTTTGGACAGACGCATTAGCTATGAGAAAGCCTTGAGCATTGAGAGAGCCAACTATGAACAAGAAAAGAGCAGTTTGCTGAGAGCAGGAAGTCTGTTGGAGCCTCTGAACATTGACATAGATTGGTCTGCTACATCCGATATACAGGTAGGTGACATAAGATATACATACAGCTCTAGAGCCTGTGTTAATAATAAAGGTTGGAGTTGGTTGGATGTTTCGCAGATTAAGTTCAACCAGTTTGACTGTTGTTGTCTAGTCTCTTGGATCTGTTCCTCCCTATATTATACTACAGGTCAAGCTGCTTCACATATAGTGCCAAGAATAATCATTTAACTGCAATTGTTACAATAAATTGTAATGACAAAATATTCGCTGAAGTTCAACATGCTGTTAGTCTCCATAATTTTTTTTTCATTATTTGTTGTGACATTTGATCTATGCAGGTGTCTGATTAATCAAAAATGTTCTGAGTTGAAATAAAGATAAATGTTTTTGGAAATTATGAAAGAAACTGGTCTCTTATCGACAGGAACTTCTTGTGTGGGTGGTCAAAAGATGGCAACACTGGCCAGTGAGTGCTGCATTTGAGCAGTGGAAGGAGTATGTGGCTCAGAGACGTGTCACCAAGTACCTCCAGACTGAGGCCAGCGCTAGGTGTGAAAACCTTAAGCTGCACTGGGCCTTTGACCAGTGGAAACATGGAGTCATTGCCATGGCAACAGCAAGGAAGTATCATGTGAGTTATGTTTCTATGTTGTGATGTCTTCTAAGAGTACAATGATGCTTATGGTGAAATGTCATTTTGATATATCCAAATAGAATTTTTTTTTTTTTTTGAAAAGGAGGAAAAAGTTATAATATACCCGTTTTTACAATTATTTCCGAGGAATTATACTTAAGTCAACATTGCCAAAACCTTGATATAAACAGGATTTACTATAACCTAACTGATAAATTGTGTGTTCTTTAAAGCAATAATAACTCTTCGTTTCGGCCAAAAAATGAATTTTCCTGGAGTAAACAACAATTTTCCCATACTTAACAATGGTTAATGAATCCATTTTTACATTCAAAGTTAGTCCCTGGTTTTTTTCTAAAAAGTTTGGTTTTTTGTTAAAATCTCTTAAGAGATTTTAACAGAGTATAGACATCAATGGAGGTCACGTGGTCTAAAGACAAGTTCAGATATCAGAATAAAAGCTATAACTGCTGTTTTTGTGGTAAAACAGAATATATTATATTTCTACGAGTTATTCACAAGGTTTTTATTGTGAAATATAGATCTCATACAAAGAGTTATTATCCCTTTAAATAAATAATTGCAGATGGCTGAGTGCTTTATGATGTAAAAGTCTATTAGTAAGACTGCTTTAGACCAGAAATAAATTTTGTGTCATTGGACAACCATTTTATCATTAACCAGAGACTTCGTTGTCTGAGGCATAACATGATTTCTTCCTTAATTGTCTGTCTGCACAGAGACGCACCATTTTACCTCAAACAGTCAAATTCTTTGTTACTTTCACTTGGCATCTGATGGTGTGAGTTGGACAAATTTCCAATCCTTAATGGTCCCTGTCTAAACTGTCCTTAACCTATGATATGTCCTATATTTCTCAGGAGTCCTGTCTACTGAGAAGGTGTTTTACTGCCCTGAAAGAGTACACAGTGTCCAGGAAGATGAAGCAGGAACAGAAGAGACGAGCTGATGACTTCAGGGAGGCCATGTTGCTACAGAAAGTGCTGGAAACGTGGACTCAGAAGGTAAACTATGAAAGAAGACTGTGGTTGTGAATCAAATAGTGTGCTTGTTTGCACATGCATCTAGTGTTGTGCAGTCAGTCTGCATTTGTGTTATTTAACATATAGGAATAGAAAGAGTAGTCGATTATTATGACTATTATTATTTAGATACATTATGAATAGTAAGCAAAACAAACATACAGAAATTATACAATGGGCATAAGACTGCTGTATGGGAAAAAAAATTTTCTTGAAATTTCAACAATATTTCCTTAATAACAGACATTTACCCTAGACAAAATTATTGAGAAAAATATAATCTATTTTTATTGAATCTCACTCTCAGCATCAAGACAAACAGCAGTGTGAGGTGTCTCTGACAGCAGAAAGCCCACGACTGAGTGGCCTTGGAAACTACGTGCAGCGTAAGATTCAGACAAAGAGTCTGCGTTACTGCATGCATGTGTGGGTGATGAGATACACACAGCTACAGGAAGTGAAGCGCTATCACAGCTGCTCCCTGGTAAAGAGGTAAGAGGAATGAGTAAGGACTTGTTGAATTTTCTCACTGGTGAAAAGGGAACAGAAATGAAATAGGTTTTTTTTTTTTTTTTTTTTTTGGGGGGGGGGGGGGAGGAGATATTGGCCTGGGAGGGGAAATGTTACACCTTCTGTAAGACTCCTGTGCATTAATTGAGGGAGAGAAGTTTAGAAACTTGTTGAATTTTCATAAGAAAGAATATTTCAAAATGGATAATTCCGAGGAATACGAGTGATTTTTTTTTTCTTTTTTGGGTGCTACCTGTTATAATGACAGTAATGATAATTACAAATAACAGAAGAAAAAGTTTAACTTAGTTACTTCATTAATTGTATTCAGACATGGTTGATTTGTTAACCAGCTTGGGTCTAAAACATATCACAGGATGTTGGAATAAAGCTAGATATTTGAAAGGCACAGGTACATGTAGTCTGAGTAGTCCTGCCTGTTGGTTGCCATACAGGCAATTTCCAGTGTGTCTCAAACATTAAGATCATTGAATTATCTCTTCAGATGTTTCCGAGGCTGGTGCACTTGGACAAGAGAAAGATCAGACATGAGAGTCAAGAGCGAAGAGTTCTGTCAGAAGAGACTGAAGAGGGCAGCACTGAGAGGTTGGCAGAGGCGATATCGCAACACGTACCTGGCAGAGCAGAGATATGTGCTGGTGTGGAAGGAGTTCCTGGCTGACATATTGGAAAGGTGGCACTTCTGGGCAGCAGGTGAGTATTCAGCTTAAATTGTATAATATTTAGGTCCTATACAGCAATAAGTTAACTTATGTCATGTAAGAAGATGAAGTCCAAGAAGTTGCACTGTTACTCCTAAATCCATATTTGTACAGATGCATGCACAGGTTAACATACGAAGAATACTTTAAGAACTTCATTCCATAGATGTTTTATGCTTAACAGCAGCCTGTCTGATTCCTCAATAACTGACTTTTCTGTTCAATTAACTGTACCATGTGCACTGGTCTATCCTTATTTTTACAGAGCGTCACTTGCAGTCAGCGGTGGGTGAACAACTGGAAGCCAGACTTAGGCTGCGTGCTGTGGCGAAGACCTTCAGGACCTGGAAGGCGGAGACTCACAAGTGCCAGCAGATGCAGAAGATTTACCACGCTTCATTGCTTTCGCGTAGTTTTCATGCATGGCAGAAGCTGGCGCAACGAAAGAAGGAGCTTGCTGAAAGGTTGTCTAACTTTGTTGTGAGGCAACAGGAAAACAAGGTAAAACTTACTAGAAATGTGAGAAAAATACAGTTTTAATTATATGTTAACTTTTTAACTGAAACAATCATATTTAATAATTGTTATGAAAAAAGCTACGTTTATTTTTAACAAAGCAGTGTTGTAAAATGTAGTCATTAGAAATAGAAAATATATCAATTAAGATATTTAGTATGCTTGAATTTTGATAATTAATCATGTACTTTGACATCATGTTCCAGCTTAAGCGTGTATTCCTGGCCTGGAAGTCAGACTGGCTGCGTAGTAAGGCAGAAAGTGAGTTACACCAGCTCAGAGTTCATCACAATGTGGTCAAGATGGCCAAGAAATGGAAGCAGAGGACACAGCAGTCTAGAGGGGAGAGACAGAGGAGAAAAGCTCTCCTGGCTATGGTACGTGGTTGAATTGATGAACTATAATGCATTGTTATTGATTCTCTAAATATAAACATACAAAAATAGATGATTATCTTTACATGCATTATTACATCGTACATGGGGTATGATAAACAACAATTTGCTAGGTTTTGAACACTACAGTTTTGGCAACACATTACAAGAAGAGCAGCTTCATAAAACTTATTTGAACTGATATCCTCGTCCACAGTTGTAAATTGAACATTGCCAAAAAAAATCATTTACAGGTTGGATCATATAATTATTGATCAGACTGTCAGAAATTATATGTTGGTCCTAAAAGAATTTGATCAGTCACTGCATCATGTCTGTAAATCATCTTTTTACAAATACACAAACTCAAACATTTGTTTAGATTTAAATATCATATACACTGCCTTTCCATTTGATAACAATTGTAGACAACAAAAATTTCTTTTATTGACGTTTAAGCTGTTATATGTCCATAGATAGCACAATTTGTTACTATTTTGGTGAATTTCATGGATACTGTTGTTACTGTGACTTTCTTTGTTTCGTTCTTTGTTTGTTTCATTGTTTGTACAGATATTTTTATGCTATCTTCCATGTCTGATATACATTTTGTCTACTGCTATCTACTGCCCCTCCTTTGTGGTGGCTACTCTCTATACTCTTAATCACGTGATTCAACACAGTCACTGTTCATCTAATCGTTACCTCTGACCACATGGTCATGTGACTTGGTGCACTTACAAAAACACTTCATGTTTACATGTAAAATTCTGTTATTTTCCAGGCGTTCAAGTGTTGGAGGGGCCGGCTCCAGAACAAGCTGTCTCTTAAGGGCAAGGTGTACATCCTGGGCCGTCTTTGGCGCTGGAAAGCACAAAGGAACCTGACACAGGAAAATATGGCGCTGCAGCTGCAGGACAAGTTCCGTAGACGTCAGTTGAGCCGAGTGTTTACTCACTGGAAGGAGACATATTGGAAGCTGCACTGTGCTGAACAACACCATATAGACAGCTTGGTAGCAAGGTACTGGAATTATAAAGTTTATACTATTATTATTATATCACTGTAGCACTAATTTCTGTGGAATCTTCATTCTAAATTGCATACTATTGATGTTAAGTTGTTGAAAAATTTGTGCAGTTTAAAAAATGTTAATTGACCATCTTTGTGTCACTATGTTTTACCTTAATTATTAAGTTATTATTATTATTATTTTAATGTTATTATTTATTGTTATTGCAGTGCTTTCCAAGGCTGGTTGGAGTTTACAGAAAAGAAGAAAGATCTTGCTTACAAACTTCAGCTGTACCTGGACAAGAGGCACACAGACCAGGTAAAAAACTCTGTCCCCCCCCCCTCCTCCTCTCTCTCTCTCTCTCTCTCTCTCTCTCTCTCTCTCTCCAGATGAACAATCAAAATAACTGCTGTTGATATAAGATTAATAATTACCAAAATATATCTAAAAAAAAATGAAACAAATTTGTCCATTTTGGAGTGAGTTTTGCCAACTTCAGAGAACTATTATTTGTGCACACTAAAACTTCAGTAGAAAAAGAGAATTGATGGCATATATGTTAGGGTATCATCTTCTCCAGTATGTTATTTATTGAAAGTTGTTTTCCCTTTCAGCTCATTGTGGCGATGAAGATCTGGAAGAAAGAATTCAAGGGCAGCGCCAGGCGTAAGAAACTACTGCAGCACCACCTGGAGGAGAGAAACCACAAACTTGTAAACAAGATGTTTGTCAAGTGGCATGACGAGACATTAAGACAAAGAGCTGAGAAACGTTACGAAGGTTCCATTCTGTTGAGGATAGTAGTGACATGGCATAAGTGGGCACATGGTATGCAGGCTTAAATTATCATTGAAATGAATTAAATATCAATTAAGTCCTCTAACAGTTAAATTCTGTCTATGAGAAATGTAGTGATAAATTTTGACTTATTTGTGCAAAGATCTTAATTGGCCCTATAAAACGTTCTTTTATTGATGATAAATTTTGTTATTTATCAGAATGTACTTGATAATAGTCACTTCATCTCATTAACGTTAAATTATTGTTCCTTTAATGTCAAAAATGTATTTAAGTGAGTTTTTTAATAAAATGAAACACTGTTAGACATTATGATATAATGATATACTTACCATGTGCAGACAAGAGAGCCAGAATGGCCAGATGTCAGGAGCTGCAGACCAGTTTTGCACGTAATAACCTCAGGTCAGCATTCCTTACTTGGCATCAGAACACCAGGGTGCAGCACCGTGCGGCGGCACACTACCAGCAGACACTCACAGTCAGGTATGTGTTTAACTCTCAATACTGGGCAACAGCATGGAAATTCTCGGGATGAAAACAGACATGGTTTATTTCTTTAAAAGAGTAGATCAACACCTGTTAAGAACAATACTACAGTTAGTAATTAATGTATCTCTATCTTGGAAGTAATTACTAGACAATATTTGTATCAAGTTTTTTATTCCATGTAGTCCTTTGGTAATACACTTTGTTATAAACTTTGTCTATATATTTGGTTTATCAGTGTTTATAGAATTTCAGGATGAATGAAGACAGCAGGATAGTAGTGTTGCTTGTAAAATTAATTGGATTTTATTTCCTTCTTCAGAATGTTTTTCTCCTGGCTTCACCATGTTCGACATCAAAAACAACTTAAACAACTCAGCACACAGTTCCAGCAGCGCAAAACCGCCATCATTTCCCAGCATGCTTTTCTCAAGTGGAAGCTACGCTATCAAGTCAACATGCAGCTGAATGTTCTGGTGAAGCAGAAGCAAGCCATGCATGAAAGAAAGCTTCTCCAGGATTGCTTTGCATTGTGGATTGAGAAAGTTTGCGAACGCCAGGCACATGAGCACTATGAGAGAGTGTTGATGAGACGGGCAATGGCGCAGTGGAAGAGGTTTGTCCATAAGAAGAGGATGGAGAAACAAATGGAGGGAGACTTAATGGACTTGGCACAGCAGCATTATGAGGCTAGTCTGAGGTAGGATGAAATATTCATGGGAGAAAAATAAGATTTTTTAGATTCGAAAGAGCAAAACTTCTGATCTCTTTATCAAAGTTGTTGACTTCAATATTGGTAAATCCATATAATCATGCTGTGAAAAAGTCAGAATTTCAGAAGTTGCCTCAACCTAATTGTAGTTACTGCATTTCTCTGGGCTAAAGATATCAATTTCTGTGAGATGAGAAATGTTTCTGTGTTCCATTTCAGTGATAATATTAAAATGTTATATCTATTACAAGTTTTTTAAGTACAATTTAGTTGCATGCATCTGTCTGGATTTTTTATCATAACATAAAAGGATCAACTATGGAAGTTCAAAGAACTTTTCCACCATCTAACTCTTAGTTCTCTTCACCTTTTCAGGAAACTTGTACTGCATGCATGGTGCAATGAGGTGCTGGTTGCTAGGCAACTAAAGAAGAGACAGCTCCATCTGGTGGCAAGATATGCTAAGATCTGGAAGCAAAGGGTTGCCATGGTGAAGGCTGCAAAGCAGATGGTATGCATAAACAGTGATCAGAATAAAATAATGAAAAATATTTTGTTTAGAAATAAACAGTGTTTTGTGATTTAGCAACATGTCTTTATATGCAATTTTTTAAAATATCCTCACTTCATTTATCACAGTTTGGGGTAATGTAACAAATGTCACTGAATTATTGCTGAGACACCAGAAAGTATAAAATTTCGCTGTATCTTCAGGCCCAGAAGCACAAAGTTGATCATTGTTGGAGGAAGTGGAGAAAAGCTCTGATCCAGTCCCAGGTATCCAAGAATATGCTGATACAGGACAACAAGCAGGTGCTCACACAGGTAAGGCTGGCCAAAATGCAGCTTGATTGATTGATTTTTTTTTTTTTTTTTTTTTTTGTGCAGCATTCCAATCTTTCATACTGTGCATCCTTTAAATAAGCCATTATGCAAATTGTAGTTGGAAGTTGAGTGTGAACTTAATTTAAATGTTCACATTTATGTAGAAATTAACTCCAAAATTTGCAACACATTAATAAGATAACAAATTGAGATGAAGATGAAGTGTTTGTCAAGGAATAAATTCAGTTATAAGTTTAAATTAATTCAGTTTTAGAAACTTCATTTATTTTCACATTTTATATTTTCAAGATTCAGTATTTGAGCCACACAGAACATTCTTTTGGCAGCAATGCTATTCATTTATTGAAAGTTAGCTATAAAATCAGAAAGCATTACTTACTTTGTCCTTCATACAGTCAAAAGAGCATTATCTGAGACTACCTAGAATGTTATATATCAAGATGTGTATATTTTTGCCCTGCAGGTGTTTGTGACCTGGAGACAGATGGCGCTGCTGAGGTCCCTGGCCAAGAAGTGCAGCCAGCAGCAGCAGAGCCACCAATTGCGTCTCACCTTCCAGCAGTGGCGACAAAAGTACAACAGTAGCAGCTCAGGGGGAAGTTGTCGCAGTTCCAATGCCAGTCTCTGTACCACAGATCGTAGTTATATATCAGGAAGGAGCTCCGTAGACACACCTCTGCCGATGGTGATGCCTTTCAGTGAACAGTTCTGATTTAGCAAAAATATCTCCGTATGCTAAGATGATACTGGATTGAACTCTTTGAGAAGTTTGTGGGCCACAGACTGCAACATAGGATAAAGTCCCAAGAAACTGGGATGGGGGGGGGGGATACAAACTACTGTGTCTTTCACAAATTATTTCAAGGTGACATATAACACACTGTTACATAAATGTTGATATTTTTTTTCAAACTTGAAGGTCTTTCAGTTGGTGTCAGTTGACCAAGGCCCTGTTCCAAGTCTTTCTTGTTCAGTTGATGTTACAAACAAATACAAAGCAAACATTTGATGAATTCAAAGCAGGACCTGGGATATAAGTATTATTCACTGGTGGTGAAGATAATAAATAAAACTTGCATTTTAATACTACCAAGAAAAGAAGGTTAAGTAATTTATGAGGAAGACCTTTTTAAGTAGTTTATACACATCCAAGAAGATACTGATTATGGATATTTATATAAACAAATGATACTGTATTATATTTCAAGGGCAGCAAGCAGTAACTTAATATTTATTGCCTTTTATTCACGTTTCCATCCACTGGTCTCATTTTAAGTGACTTGTTCAAATGTTAATTTCCAAGTTTTTGTATATTTTTTCGTATTTAAGATAAACAGGCATTGAATTTATGCAGTGCCTACCGTCCATTTTTGTTTTGAATACAATTTGTATATAATGTTAGTTGTAAAAAGAAATGTATCATATTATAAACCATACCATGTCATATTATGTTGTACATTACATTTTGGTGCCAGCAAATTATCCTAGGGGATTTTCCTTTTTAGTGCTAAAATTAGCACATTGCTCAGAAAAGCTTATGAATCTGAATTATGGCCAAAACAGGAAACTTTTAATGTAGATGATTTAGTCATTAAGGTAGATAATGTTAGATGGAAACTTGTAATAACTTTTTTTTTTTCTACTCATTGTTGAATTGGGAAAATCATGACAAAGTTGAACTTTGTCATAGATTTCATATTCAGTGCAAGAGGTTTCACCTTTAAATTTTAAAGCTTAAACTAAACTAAGATGTTAAGTTATTACAGTCTGATATAGTGGATGGTATTTATTATGGATTCTGACATTTGCATTGATATTCTTTGCATGTTATGCATGCCCTAACAGTGGTAGTCATTCAGTTACTCAAAGGTAATACTCACACATGGGTCTTTGCTCAAATACTGTAGAATTCACTTTGACAATGTGCCATAAACAGCAAGACTTTGACATAATCAAGGAATTTACATATGGACTGGAAAACACTGCCTCTCTCATAACTATTGTATTTTCAGTATTTCTTAATTACAAAAAGTTTGGGGATTTTTTATGTTCTTTCTTCACCCTCACATTATTGCGAAGGTGAAATATTAGTTTTCAGTTGGATTTTTATTATTATTTTCAACAAAAAATTGTTTTATTGAATTTTTAAAAATGACTGATTCATTCAGAAATGCTATATTTTTTGTATTGTATTTAGAAAGATGGTAAAAATCCCACATTTTAGTGATCCAGAACATTTTAGTCAATATGTTAGTGATGAAATCTGGTTGTTGGTATTTTGTAACTACGTATCACAGTAGAAAACTGTGATGTATTAAATGTGCCTTTGTATAATTTTCTACTTAACAACTGAGAAATGTATGTACTATTTTCTATCACTTTATAAGATTTTTTACATCTTGTTTAATGATAGAGAAATGTTGCTTAGATCCCAGATTTTTTCAAAAATCATTAAACGTAAAATTTAGCCCAAATGCTTTACCTCATCCTTAATTTTACTGAAAAAGAGAAATTATTACATTGTGTATCATGTTTGATTCATACAGTAGCATACTGCCAGAATTGTCATCAGTATAGATGAATTCATTTTATCACTGAAAGTTATTAAATGCCTTAGAAAGTATCATGTACTGATGCTATTAACTTATTAACAGTAAGACTCTAGTCAAATTATTGTGTACAAAGAAAACTTATATTTGTATTTTGTAATAATTAACAAAGAGTGTGATTGAACCTTTTCACAATTTAAAATAATATTTAATGTATAAATATAGAACTGGTCACATTGATGGGCGTGATTCATTGTAAAAATAAATTTTATGAATTATATATTATTAACATCTTGGTCTTTTGATCTATAGCTATTCAAAACAAAAATAATATGCATCATTTTAAACAAGTAATATTTAACAAAAATAGTAATATACAAACTTAAGTATTAAAAATATGAAAAAAATTTATCTCAATGCAACCTACAAAACATCACATGGAAGAATTCCAATACAAATATTACACTTTTTACATGCCATGAACAAGTTCACAATGGTTGCGATGCACTATTTATCACAATTTGCACAGATAAAAGAATTTGAATCTACTTTCCCCTGGCTAACAAAAGTCAATGCATCTCAGGCAAAACTAGAGCAGGCAAGAGCTGTTGGCCATTACTGCCCTCTCATAGACCATGAATAAATTTAGTTTCACAAAATACATGTATGTGAAACCACAACTGCATTCAAGAAAAACAAAACCTGGTTCAGGGAAATCTGGTCAAGATGACAGCCAGTATAAATGACCCCAAACAACATCCCCACATCTATATAATCCATTCAATGTCACAGCTGCATCAGTATTTTAGCAGAGCTGTCCTCTGAGAGAGAGTCTTCCTGACAGCTGTCCTGAGGTACTGCAGATACATTAGTGTACACAACATATTCCACATCCTTGAATGATGCCCCTGACGTCTCCTTGCAGCCATTACTTCCCTCACAGGGGTTAAAAGAGGTTAAATTATTTCCATTGTCATAGCATGCAGGCGAGACAGAAGACAAAGGGTTTCCATCCAATATTGAGTCCTGTGAATTCGTGTCTCCAATAGATTGGCTATCAAAATGAGCATTTTCAATATCAAGATATGATCTGACCTGCTGACAGGAGCTGGGAGAGAACAGCTCTTTCTGGAGTGCAGACATGCTCTTCACAGGAGTGGACACTTCATAGCTGGACATGTCCTCACTCAGGACCCCAGGCCCTATAGATGGGGTCAGTTCATGGGCCTCCAGCCACTGACCATTGCTGTTACTGTTATTATTATTGTTGTCATTGCCAGTGAGGATCTGGTTGTAGACTCCATTCCCTAACCCAGATCCTTCCTCTTGTGAGGAGTTGTGCACCTGCAGAGCAGGATGGTAGAGCTGAAGCCACTGTTTGAAAAGTGGGGACGGGAACGTAGCATTACTCATCTGCACCTGGAGGTAGTACTCCTCCGCCTCAAAGTTCAGGTCCGTGGGCGGCGTGTACACCTGCGAAATGTTGGTCACGCGCTCATTCTCCATGGCAAGGAAGTCGATGTAGTCAGAAACCAACTTCCCTATGGGCTGTGGAGGCTTGAACACTGACTGCTTGCTACGTGGGTAGACCACTCGCCGAGTGACCAAGGAGTTGTGGTCTACAGCAGCACCATCTAGTGAGGAAAAAAAGTAGTCACAGAACAAACAGCAAAGGACATATAAGCAGCAATGCAATCTGCAGTTGTAAATGGTGCATAGTTCAAAATAAATTAGATACAAATTAATGCAAATTGTAAAAATAGTCAAGCATTAATAAACCATGCAGTATTTCTCTTTCAACTTTTTTTATTAATCTCTTTTAACTTATAATAAAAAGTCAGCAATTAAAATGACAACTATACTCAAAGTTTGAATTTTTTACAATAAATATATGATTTTCAAGGTGCATAAGAGCAAAAGAAAAATAAGTGTCCAAAGGAGTAGCATTTGCACTACTGAAAACCCTTAAGCATCATAATCAAATAAGATTAATTTAACTCAAACATGAAAAGAAAAAAAAAATACCTATACAATTGACAGCTTCTTGGTTCTGGTTCCCATGCTCTGAATTCAGTATCCCACATTGAGTTATCGCATGGTCTCTCTGTTGAGGCCCACTGACCTCTGCTTGCAACATTGCCTCACTAGAGGGCGTTGTCTTGGGTTGGAGTGACTCTTCTTCGTTGAAATGAAATGAAAAGTCTGCAGGGAGAGATTGTTCTTTACCACTGCCACCATCATCTTTTGCAGTGATGTGTTCTTCTGATGGATTCTCTTGTGCTTCATTTCTTTTTGATACAATCCCACTGGGTTGGTTGCTATTGCTTTGCTCCTTATTTTCTCCCACAATATTTTGGTTCAGCTGAGCATAATGTTGTTCAGGCTGTTGTAATGTTCTAGGGTTCTGCTCGAGTTGTTGCTGTTGTTGTTGTTGTTGTTCTTGCAGCGGTTGTTGATTGAAGAAATGTTGATGTTGTAGGTTCAGCTGTTGTTGCTGCCACTGCTGCTGCTGTTGAAGAAAAAGGTTGATGTTTCCTGGGTTTATGCCAACACTGTCATCTTGACATGGTGGATACTGATAAGCTTGCTTCTTCATGTATCTGTGAAACTCTGAAATGATGAAAAAGTTAGGTTCTAATTATATTGCATGACAAAAATGTGGTGTGAGTTATACCTGACTATATGGCTTTATAGGAATTTTCTAGTTATTTAAGAGATAACAACTGTTCATTTGGGCAAAAATGGATTTTCCTGGGGTCATCAATGATTTTCCAAAACTTGCCAATGGTTAATGAATCCACTTTAACATTCAAAGTAAGCCTTTTTTTTCTACAAAGTTTGCTTTTTTTTTTTTTTGTAATAATCTCTTTTGTCATTATAACAGAGGGTAGCTATCTGTGAATGTCAGGTAGATGGCAAGCACAGATTCTAGAATAATTGCAATTACGGCCATTTTGATGGTAAAAAAGAATTTATTGTATTTCTGAGTTGTTACAATGTATTTTTTGTGAAACATGGATCTCATAGGAAGCGTTGTTATCCCTTTAATATTTATCACATTTTTTCAAAACTTTATTCATTTATTTCAATTACCTTGAATGCATTTGGAACTGACAATTAATCTTTAAAGCAAAAAATACATTGGGATTGTTGGCTTATGGTCTTATCAATGAACAATTTGTTTATTTATTAGAGCTGAAAGTTCAATTTTTAAACCAACATGACAAATTAAAATCAAATCAATATTTGTGACACAATATATCAAAACACCATTATCATACCTTCCCTAAACTTAGCCTGGCTCCATGGAATGTTGCGTTCTACGCTCGAGGCAGGCATTTTGTACCTGATATGGTCTCTGGAGCTGCTGCCAGGCCGTCTGTATTTCCTTCTGCCGGGGTTTCTACGTGGTGGTGTGCTCTCATTTCCTGGCATGGGACAGCTGGCATAATGTGGCATCCTGGCTGGCATGTAGCAGTTTGGGTTCCCTGCATGAGGAATGCCTACTGGTGGCCTGAGAACAGAGGAATTAATTCACAATTAAATATTTTGAATTTTTATAAAAATTTATTCCTAGTAAAACAGGTAACTGATCAATAATATCATAAAATAATGATATTTATTAATCATTAATCAATTTATTAATCATAAAACTACCAGAGCATGATATTAAATCAGAACTTGATATTGAAGCAATAATTTTCCTTTAAATACTTCTTTGGTTATACTTTACTTCAGTGCAGAATTCTTTGCTTTGTTCAGAAACTGTTGTTCATGTACATGGTAATTCACTACTAGTATAAACCCATCATTTATCTACCCATGATAATGTTTGTACAACATACCAGGGTGTGTAAAACCCTGGATATCTGGGACCTGATGGGCCAGCCATACAGTTGTAAGGTCCAGAAAACCCTGGATATCCCGGAGACACATTTGGTCCATATCCATGGTGACCTACAGGGAAGTTGCCTGGAGATTGCCAAGCTGACGAAGAGAGTCCATTACTTGCCTCGTGAGTTTCTCTGCCTACAATCAGGGGTAAATCAAAGTTATTAAATAACGTATAACATGATCATTTTTCATAAAGCAAAATATGACTTCTAAAAATTTTCTTTTCTGCTACCTAATATATTTGAATGGACAAATGTAGATGTAAATCAACAAACAAATACAAATAAAACTGAAAATAAAGACAAAAATTTAAAAGAAAAAAGAAGAATTTTACCCTACTCTTCATTTACAAGAAAAAAGACACAAGGAAATGTTGAGAATTTCGCCGTATCCCTCACCCTTTCATTAACTTTAATGTTGTAATTTTTTTAAATACATTCTTTCTTTTAACATAATACTACTGGGTGACTACTACACTGTAGTACTCGTACCTGAGGCTGAGGTATAAGTTCACATACTGTAGTTATAATAAATATCTCCGCTAGCCCTTGAAAGACAATATCATAGTGATTCAAACCAGTATTTGCATTACCTGCTCTGTGATTGGGATTACTATTATTTACAGATTCGGCAGACTCGGATCCACTTGCTTCTCTCCATTGATTCCACTGGCTGTGGTCAGTTTGAGAGTTTGGGTACTGCTGTGTGGTCGTCTCACAGGTTTTCTTACTTTTATCCTCAAGCCTCTGTCGTTTTGCGTTCATTTCGGCTTCTTCTTCTTGGTCACATTTAGTATCTTTTGCAGAAGAATCCATTCTCAATTTCTGCATAGGATACAAATAAAATATTCAATCCTCTACTACATTCCGTTAAATTATGAGAGACCACACGAGAATCAAAGAGCGTCTGCTTTTCCTGCCAATTGAATTGTGGGAAGACAAGTTGACCCAAAAATCAAAACCTGTTTTTTTATTTTGAATTAGTGAATCCTATTAAAACGCAACACTTTAACTTACACCATTTTTCATACCACCGAACTACACCACGTTTATATTATTTCTTTTGTTCTGATCGTAATGAATTAGTGAAGACCTCCATATACAATTAATCTATTAGTCAACTTAGACCTGCAATCGTATTTTTCCAATCCTCCACATTCAGAAGAGTGGCTTATAATCTTGTACATTTCAACGTGGTAGCGGTATGTAAAATGTATTTTTTTCTCCAAGTTATGCGTAGAAAAGCTGTGCAATAGTCAACAGACATACCGAAGAAGCTATTCTCTTAAGATTAAGTGCAATTTTAAAGATCCGACGCATGAATAAGAAATAATTCGACTGCTTTGCCTGCGTGATGGGTCGTTCTTCGAAAGACAAGAGAGATGTGTATTACAGACTGGCCAAGGAAGAAGGATGGCGAGCAAGAAGTGCTTTTAAATTGCTGCAGATTAATGATGAATTTCACCTCTTTGAGGGCGTTAAGAAAGTTGTGGATTTGTGTGCTGCTCCTGGAAGCTGGAGTCAAGTTTTATCGAAGAAATTAAGGTAATAAAACCTCGCTAGACATAATTGTCGAACTCAGTCATGGTGGATTGAGGGGCTCTTAGAAGGGGGGGGGGGGGGTACCTCACTTACTTATTTTCTGGTTCCACCAATGCTTCATTTTTATAATTTTATTTCTGAGCACCCGAGAAATTATTGTTGAAATTTACATTGCAATAATAAGTTTTACTCAATGTTAAACTTCATTCTTTTAAATTATTTTTATTATTATATATATTTTTGGTATTCCTTTATAAGTAATATATTGGTATTCAGTGTTGCTAAAGTATCTAATATTCCTATTCCTAACTATATCTAACCTCCCCCCTCCCCCCCCCCCCCCACCACACACACACACACACACACACACACACACACACACACACACACTATTTTAACTGTTGAGAAAATGTAGATGGAAATCATTTACTACTAGTTAGTTCCAATTTTTTCTTTGGGATAAGATATTGGTTTAATAATTGGTTATCCTATGATAATGAAGTAATATCGCTGTCAAACAATTATAGAAAGATATTATGTACTGATCTTTTTCAGAGGAGATAAGGGAGATGCATCAGATGCTAAGATCATTGCTGTCGACCTACAAGCCATGGCCCCTATTCCTGGTGTTGTACAACTACAAGGAGATATTACAAAGGTTAACTACAGTCTGAAATTCACCTATCAAGGGGTTTCCCAGCAAACCATCCAGTTGTCATTTGGGCGGCCACCAGCATCACTGGAAGGCCTAGATTTTTAAAGACGACTGGATGGTTTATGGATTTGTTGGAAATATGATGGCTTTAGGCATACTTGCACCCCATTTCCATAGATTTTTAGATCGATCTATCCCTGTGGGGAGTCTCACTAGATTACTGTCAGCTTGGCCGGCTTAAGCGTCTGTCCCGCCTACTAAAAGCTGTAAGGGGGTAATTAACTATAATGCCCACTCGGCTGACTGCAATTTAGCGTGAACCCCCAGGGAGTTAGGTCGATCTAAATCTAATCTTTAGATCGATCTAAATCTCTGGGAAAGCACCCTTAGACACCTTGAAATTTTGTAAGAAATCACAGGTGGTAATTTTGGACGGCCTGTATTGGTGGGCACTGGGAAAAGCCCTGTCTTCAATCTTAGCACCAGTAGATCACCACACTGATTACTCCTGGTGTTGATACAGTCCTTCTCCACCCAGAATACGAATGATGCTCAGTGTTTAGTTCAGGATATAAATTCTGTAAATATTTTAACTATTGTGACTTCTCAAATGTGACTTTTATTTAAATCAGTGGGTGCTGGTCTCTGGTCCAGTTTTATCTGTGGTGAAAAGAGCAGGGATCTTTTGATGTGAGGATCTGTTGTAACAGGATCTAGTTTCAAGTGAATAATGATGAATTGATTATAAAGTGTGTATAATAAGGTATTTTAAATCCTTTTAAAACTTCAAAAAGAGAATATATAATGCATTGTCAAGTATTTGACATGTGCACTTATAAAATCTTACTTATGGGCTATGTTTTTCCCCACTCCAAAGAATATCTGTGACTAAGATTTGAAAAATAATATTATTTTTTAGGTGTCAACTGCACAAGAAATCATCAGCCATTTTTCTGGCGATCAGGCAGACCTGGTCGTGTGTGATGGTGCTCCTGATGGTACGTCCTTAGTCCTGGTAATGACCTAGATACAGAGGTCGTTGACATTAGCTCTGTTATAACTAAAATTATTAACTTAAAGACAGTCAGTGAAGATTTTTTTGATACATTTGCATGTTAATTTAAAGTAACTGAAAAAATTATCCATAAATCGCTAATAATGTTTTAGATTAATTTTTTATAAAACATAACAGGTTTCTGAGGCTGGTAATGATTTAACATACTTCTAGCATTATTTTAGTACAACTGCTACATTTTATTCTTTTGGTGTGAAGTAGCAAATATTTTGATAGAAAAATGCGTCAACTTTGTTTTTATTTTAGTGACAGGCCTCCATGATATAGATGAATATATTCAGGCTCAGCTGCTGTTGGCTGTAAGGACATTTTTCTAGTCTTAGCTAAAAAACCTTTTACCCCAGTGGCCCTTTTGGTCAAAGGGGTCTAAGAATCTTTTGGCCTGATGTTGAAACAGTGACCAGTAACTGAAGAATTTACACAGTTCTACTGGCCAGGCTTCTGACACGTGGTGTTGGTCAAGTGCCAGTGTTGTGGATTCTTCACCAGTAAAATTAACCTGTTTGTTTTGTGTTTCTCCTTTTTTGTGACAAACTAATGCCGTTGGTTTAATGCAAACACATAGAAATGTAAATCTTGTACATTTGTATTTAAAACATTTAAAAAGTAGCTTCTATTCTTTATATTGAAAATTTTGTCACTTTTTCATTTTGAAATATTTAGTGGTGTCACCTCAAATCTAATAAGAACTGGATTTTTGAAATTTTTTGCAGGCTTTGAACATAACAACTCACGTATTGAAGAAAGGAGGGACTTTTGTGGCAAAGGTAATGACATAATAAGGCATTTGTCAGAAACTGCACTGATTGATACTGTAGTATCAGTTCTGAAAGCCTCTGTGTGCTGAGAATATCATTCAGAACGGTGGACTAACAGATCCACAAATCAAATATGGGAACCGACTTAAAAGCTTGATGCTTCACATCTGTGCTCCCAGAAAACAATACAGAAGTAGCATGCAGAACATGGTGAATTCCCACTTTTTGTGCAATAGACTGTTTCGAAAAAAAATTGAAAGAAAAACTACCAGAAAAATTTTCCTGGACAATTTCTGTCACCTGACTTCTCCTCCAAATGTGTAAACTCTGGCTTGATGTTCAGGGGCGTAGCCTGAGCAAAATGCCTGGGGGGGCAGTAAGCGGACACGAGGGGGTGGAAAATTTTTAAAATCTGTATGTATAATACTGCATTCTGGTGCATTTTAACTGTTATTTATTGCTCAATCAGAAGTCAGAAATTGTGGGTTCATTTTGCCATAAGTACAGTCATTTTTTCAACACAACAAGCCAATTGGACTTCATTTCAAACAGTCAGGGTAAACAATAACCTGATAACAGCCTGGGGGATAGCTCCCTAAGGGAGGGTGAGCTTTTTGGCATGAACTGAGTTGGCTAAAAACAGTACACCTTTGTAAACAGATTGTTGAATGATTGTCTAGTGGCCATTAGTGCATTTTCTCACAGAATTGATACCAACTTTGCAATTTTTTTTTTTTTCACCCCCCCCCCCCCCCCCAGAGGCTACGGTCCTGATGTTACACAGTCCCCAGACTTTTTACTATTTTTGATAATTCCCATAGAAATTTGGCTGTCAGCAGAGATGTGACATACATGTATGTAGAATTGATCCCCACAAAAAACACATCTAAGATAATAAGAAAGAGATTGACGTTAAACTAAATAGTTTAAAATGCAAGCAAAAATAATGAAAACTAATAACTTTTATTGAAAAGTCAGTATTACATTGGAACTTGGATGCTAAGCAGAGGACACTTGACTTTGTATTTCAATGGCTTCCCAATAGAGAAAGTAGAAGTGACTTAAAATCTTGAGATTTTTATTTCATTGAAATTGAAATATACCCTGCTGCCATTTTTTTCAGATTTTCCGAGGCAAAGATGTCACCCTCTTATATTCCCAGCTCAAAATTTTCTTTCCTATGGTGACAGTTTCAAAACCAAGGAGCAGCAGAGATTCAAGCATTGGTAAGAAGACGCTTTGTTGTAAAATCAATTGTATAAAGTATCTGCCTGTAAAATCTGTTGTATAACAAAGTTTCAGTTTATACTTTAATATTAAGATCTAACAAGGGAAATATGAAACATACTTGATTATTTCTGTATATAAGTGATTTGGATATAATAGGCATAATTCAATGCATTACCCAATTACAAATATTTTTTTATTTTTATTTACAGAGGCATTTGTTGTGTGCCAGAATTATTGTCCACCAGAGGGCTACGTACCTAATATGTCCAATCCTCTTCTTGACAACCACTATGGTAAGAATTCATTTCCAGAAACTATGAAAGTTGATAATTTTACAAAAGATGAATTATTGAGAATTAAATTTTATTTTTGTCAAATCACTTTATCAATAAGATGATTATCTCAAAATCACTGAGGCACTTACAAAAAAACATATATGAACATATGACAACCAAAATGCTTACCCGTATCATCTTTACGACTTAGGCTAGGATTATTGGAAAAACAGCAGCTCTTTTTATTTATTTTATTTTATTTTTTCAGATGTTGATTTCAACAGTCTAGAAGGAGTAAACCGTGTTATCGTACCTTTCCTGGCCTGTGGAGACCTCAGTGCATACGATTCAGACAAAACCTATCCACTTGAGGTATGGTTATATTTAAACAAAATAAACTGCTTTCAATAAAAGTTTTAAGTTGGACTTGGCCTCAGCTAAAAGAGAAAAGAATATCACCATTCAGTGTTATGAATTTAGCAGGGATTGCTTTGTCTGAGGCAGAGTGGAGTCTCTCTGCAGAGGATAGGTTAAACAAAGAGACCCTGCTGGATCTCAGATACTGAAATTTCTGATTTGTCAATTTTGTCACATGATGACACTTATATGGCTCATCCATATTTAAAGTTAGTTATTGTAGCAGGTAAAGTTATCATACATAATAACATCACTGATGTTTTCTTCTGTATAACATAGTAATACTATTTCTCACAGTCCAACCTTCGGCAGTTGTTTTGTAATGTTTTGAAATATTTTAGTATAATATTTAAGTTTAAGGTTCATACACATAACTTCTTGTGCATATATCAAAAATTATATTAGCATAATTCTGCAGTTGATATAAGATTTTAATGAGATTGAACAAGGTGCATTGAATTTATATCAAGCAAAATACATCAGAATAACCTGTTAATCTTGGTTATGATATTTTGACATCTAGTTGACCCCAGGGAAGGAGTACCAGTACCACCCTCCCACCCAGTCACCCATCCACCCCCCATACCAGACTGCCTGTGAGCTGAAGAAGAAGGACATGCTGTCGAAACCCTCCTCTGCTGCCACTCCCACAGGGAAAGAGTCTGCAGCTTCTGCTGGAGGAAGTACAGAAACAGCTGACACAGGGAACGAGTCTTCAACCCATTCTGGAGGTGGCACAGAAACAGCTGATATTTGTGAGAACCCATTAGTCACAGGGAACAAGGCTGAAATGGTTCCTGAACCCACAGGGACTGATACTGTCTTGGAAACCACAGGGAGAAGTGCCTCTGAATCCACAGGGACCAGGACCATACTCACAGAAACAAATTCAGTGTTATCAAAGGGGAGTGATAGTGCATCAACAATGGAGAAAGACTTCAATTTTCCTCCAAAAACTAAACCTGACAGATCAGAACTGACTAATACAAATGTTAATACTGCCACAGGTTCTGATACTGAATTTTATTTACCTGGTTTCAAAAAGGACAGTTTTTATGTAGAAAGGGGTAATAATTCACATTTAGAAGAAATCAGTGGTTCTATAGGAGAGCCTGATATAGATACTGAATGCAGTGGGGATGCTATGAATGAACAGTTGAAAGATTTGAAGTTAGAATGAATTATTTATATTTTTATAGTGTTATATTTACATTTCAATTTTAAAAACACGAATTAAAGTTTCTGAGATTGTATCCTGCTATCTGCCCATTAGGAATGAAATTTTTAGACTTTTGTTTTTCGATCTAAGAAACGATGCAGGTTAATAGTATGTCATCATATGAATTTGAAGGAAACAGTTAATTGTTACATCGGTACAAGAACATGTTTTAATTTGTTATAACAATATGTTCTCTGTGTCTACTGTACTTAAATCACAATCACAGTTTGAAAATAGTTTTACACAAAAATTTGTAGTCAAATAATATTATAATCAAAGTATTAAATCAATTACTTTGTGGGACTTTATGGTGATTGGGTTAGAATATTCTCTTTCAGTGCTGCATATTGTAACAAAATGAGCTACAGATCTATCAATGTTTGTAAAATATATTTGATTATTCAATTCGAGTTTTTTGTTTGGCCCATTTCCAGAAGTGCACTGTGTATCAGGTATTTTAAATAGGATTGCATTTAAGTTTCATGCAATCTGATTCTTCACGCCTAAGCTGTGTTTACCCTCATCTGCATGGCATATAATTTTTGTCTTCTTTTCATGCTCCTTTATTGACACAAAGTTCTTTGACTTAAACATATTCCACTCACATCCCTAAATCGTATTAAGAAACTTTAGCTGGCAGACCTCCTAGCCTTTTTTATCGCAAAATAAAACGTGTCAGATTTTTACTCACAGTTTTAAATAAGGGCAAGTAGAAGTATTTCTTCATAAAAAGTGGAAAATGTGATAAGATGCAAAAATGCAAAATTTACTTAGGAATCCCACCACCATGTACAGTATTCAGTGCATCTACCTGTGTCAGAATTAGTACTTATGAACACATGCAAACTCTTGTTTGTATTTCCTCCATCAACAAGAAGATGCCAAATATGAAAAATCAGTAATATCTGTGCTGATTTATACAAGACCTTAATTAACAAAGTATGCATTTATTTCCCATTCATGATGAAGTCAGCAAAACAGGTGTGAAAGTTAAAATGCTTTCTAATGAAAGTGATAAGAGGACCACCATCTTTGTGACTCTGGGGTCAATCAGTGCATTTTTATTGGAGAAGCACCCATGAAACTGAAAACTCCCTTTAACTCTGGAACTGTAAAGGCTAGAAACTTTTTGTTTGGTGTGTTTTGTAGAGCATGTCAAGCACAATACTGTGGGTGGTGTTCAGTTTTTTGTTTTCCATATGGTTTAGGAGTTGCGCTACGGTATGTTAAAAAGTACAACTTTAAAATGTTCAGTGGTGAAGATAAAATATGATATACCTATTCCTAAACTAGCAGAGATAAGTCAATTGTTTCTTTTGAACTTGAATAGGAAGATATATATTGTCAATCTTAGTATGACCTTGAATTTGACCTTTTGAGTACTTTTCACCATGCGCAACACTTTTAAAATTTCCAACCTTTATTTTTAAGTTATACATTGCCAATGTTACTATACTAGTACTGTTGAATTTGACCTTTGTACTACTTTTCACCTTCAACTGCTTTCTGCTAAATTTGTGACCGTCATATTTTTTTTTTTGGAAGTCTCTCAAGGAACAATTTGAGGTAGGGGCATATTTTAGGTTGGTAATTTCACTACTTTGGATATGCATACAAAGTATGTATACCACATATACAGTAACTGTAGTAACTAAATGTATGTATATACCTGTATTAAATAGGGATGGGTGAAGCACAAATTTTTGATAAGTTAGTGTTTTCCATAGCAGAAAATGATGCTAAACACACATAGGCAACCATTTATTTTTCACAACAGCCAATTATGTTGGTAAAATGATGATTTTCAAAATGGCAGACAAAACGACTTAATAAGAGTTTCAACATCGACAATTAAAGGACCCATAATTTGGGAGATGCCTTTTTATGTTTTTCAGGGTGTAAAATATATTTTTCATATGTTAACACTGTCATTGTTACATTTTAAATGGAGTTTGGTTAACTTGTTATTGATTGAGCGAACCAGATCTCAGTCAGTCAAAAAGAGGAGTTATAAGATATCCCTTCCAAGTTCTGCTGGATGTAAGTTATGAGGAAGAATCAGAACTACGTATCCTAAACTCTAGCAAGGAAAGGGTGAATGTCTTCGAATTGTTGAAAAGAGATGAATGGAATAGTTTTGTTCTGCACAAAAGAAGCCAGGGAAGCAATCACTGTTATAAACTGAAACTAGCAAAGAAGTTGCCAAGGAAATATCCAATGTCTGGATGTCCAAGAATATCTTCTCTTTGAGAACATTTCCAACAGAATAACTGCATATAAGGGCTGCTATAAAAATATTGTGCTTATATACAATGAATCTTATATCATAAACACTCTTTGTCAAGTTTTGATTCAACTCTTTCACTTTCGTATATCATCACTTTTAATCCTTGCACTTTATAGGCTGCATTCCCACAGATTTAGATCGATCCATCTGGATCAACCTAACTCCCTGGGGGTTCACGCTAGATTGCTGTCAGCCAAGGGCAGAAGGAAGTTAATTACCCCCTTACAGCTTTTAGTAGGCGGGACAGGCATTTAAGCCGGCTAAGCTGACAGTAATCTAGTGAGACTCCTCACGGGGATAGATCAACTTAAATTTGTTGGAATGCAGTCATAGACAGTTGATGCTTCATTAGTTCTCTAAATATATTATAATCCAACATATTACTGTTGGGAATGTTCTTCTCAAAGAAAGGAAAAGTACAGCATTGGAGATTTCCTTGGCAACTTCGCTGGCCTCAGCTTATGACAGGGATTTCCTATGGCTTCATACATGTAAACCAAAAGTGTATCATCCATCCTATTGTAATAATTTCAAAATATTCACTTTTTGGTAAGGATAATTGATTCTTCATTATAATTCCCATCCAACAGATGTTAGGAAGTCTTATCACTCCTCATTTTGATTGATAAAGATGACTGGGATGGTTCATTGTCCCCATTATTGAAGTTTCTGGCTCTTCAGTCTAGCTTGACAGTTAAAATGCAGCTGACATGGTAACTGAATTCACTGTAAAATGCACCAATCTCAGTATTAGCATCAAAAATGGATTCTACAACCCCTAAAACATAAGAAAAGGCATATGACTCAATATAGTACCGTTAATTGTTGTTGATGAAACTCTAAGTAGGCCGTTTTGGCCGCCTTTTTGAAAAGTGTCATACTGCCGACCTAAATAATTGCTGTAGAAATAAGTGATTGACATATTTGTGTTCAGCAGCAAATTTCTCCTCAGAAAACACTTTTTATGGAAAAAAATTGAGATTAACTCTACCCTCTTCATAGCTCCAAAACTAGCACCCATAGTTACTATTAAAGGGATAATAACTCTTCGTATGAGATCTATATTTCACAATAAAAACATTGTGAACAACTCATAGAAATATAAAATATTCTGTTGTACCACAAAAACGGCAGTTATAGCTATTGTTCTGATATCTGAGCTTGTCTGACCATGTGACCTCCACTGATGGCTATACTCTGTTATAATCTCTTAAGAGATTATAACAAAAAACAAACTTTTAAGAAAAAAACCAGGGACTAAATTTGAATGTAAAAATGGATGCATTGGTAAATATGAGAAAATTGTTGTTTACTCCAGGATTTTTTTTTTTTTTTTTTTTTTTTTTTTGCCAAAACAGAGAGTTATTATCCCTTTAAACTTGAATACAATATCATACATTATCGATTTTACATTGACACACACACACACACACATCATATAATTTACCCTTTCCCCATCTCTTCCCACCCGCATTACCGTTACATAAACATAAGGTCTGTCTCGATAATAGTCTTCGCTTTCCTGACTTCTGATAACTTCTTAGACTGATAAATAACGACAGTTATTTTCAATATATACATAACAACACAATCCACTTGGCACTTCAAACAAAAAACTTTATACACAGTTAAAACTACATGTACTGTAGCCCACAATTTTTCAGTTCCATTTTGTCTTTATATGGCAACTCTGTGGAGTCATTGTTTCTAATTTTTGATTATGTACTCTTCCCATATCTTGACATCTTGCTATAATTTCCCCCAAGACAACTACTTTCACATCTAGGTTGTGGTAAAGAAGTAGTGACTTGTGCTGGCGACCAAATGTTTTATCATAGGTTTTCTGTCGTTATCTTTTTAAGATTTAAATATATCTTAGATGTCCCGACAGTCTTACCTCCGCCAAGGAGGTTGTCTTCACCCCTGTTTGTTTGTTTGATTGTTTGTCATCAACGCAACTCAAAAAGTTATGGATGAATTTCGATGAAATTTTCAGGGTAGGTCAGAAATGGGTTTACTCAGAAGTTATTAGTTTTTGGTGGTAATCCGGATAAATAATCAATCAATAATCAAAAAACTAAGTTATGGACCGATTTTGATGAAAATTTCAGGAACTGTCAGAAGTGTGCCAAGGAACAGATGATTAGTTTTTGGTGGTGATCGGGATCAATAATCAAAAATCAAAAATCAAAAAACTACATCAGTATAGCATGAAAATTTAGGGGTGAAACGGCATTGGGTGGAGACTTTGCTGCCTTGGCGGAGGTCTGCGCTCTCGGAGTGCTTTTCTAGTTTTATCATTGTCCATTCTGTTTCAATCACGCTGGCGTTGATCATAGCTTTAAATTTGTCATGCATACCGATGGATCAAGTTTCTCATCCAGTGACGTCGCACCCCTCTGTTGTGACGTAGATTCTCCTCCCTGCAGTGACGTAGGTGTTTTATCTTGTGACGCTGACGCTTCGCCCAGTTGAGATGCAGACATTATACACTTTGGAGCAGACACCTCACCTGGTTGTGACGTCAAGAATGCGTCATCTTCGTACTCACTAGTAAGGTCACATACTTGAAAGGAAGGGCGAGTTTCTACCTTGTTGTTCCCTCCAATCTGATTCACAGTAATGTTTGTTTGGTATGTGCTTGATTGTGACCTCTCTGATACAGCTGAAAAGACATATCCTAGCAGGTTGGTACATGTAGACCCTAACTATTCTCTGTCAACTTTTATATTACAAACCACATTGTGAGTTGGGTATTTTACAACTGATCGAGACACATATAAACCTGGCAGGTAGTTGTATGTAGTGGCCTCTAGAGACAGCTGCGAAAATGGCAAGGAGTATTACAGTGCATTTTACGCCTTGCTATTTTTGAAGCTGTCTCTAGAGGCCACCACATGTAGATGCAACCACCTACTGGGTTTAGTGCTTTTTTGGTACACACAAATGATACAAATAAAAGAAAAATTAAAAATTATGCAAATGTGCTCACTTGATGCGAGGCTGGAATGTCGTTTCAGTCCTGGAAGAAATTCCTCGAGCAGTTCTCGGTGCATTTCATACTCTGAAATGTAAATAATGCAAATAATAGGTTGGTTTTATAAATATGTGAAAACAAAGTCGAAACAAAGAACAAACAAATCAGTATTTCAAGAATGTTATATGTGTGATTAAATTTTAAGGGGCGAAGTGAGTTAAAACAGCACGGTTCAAAGTCATCATTTCCACAAGCATAAACACATTCAACCAACAAGCTACTAAGAAAAGTAATTTATGCGGCATCAGCCATAATTAGATAGAAATGGATAAAATTCATTACACAGAAATAGCATGATGATTATTCTATATCCAATACAAAACGTTTCCTGTTGAGCTTCATAAGATCATCTTTCATGACAAATTTTCTATTAAGTAATCATCAGAATGTACCATGACCATGTACTGAGTATCATTAACTCATCATTTCTGGATTTCCCAGACAAGTGTTGCAATCCTAACATATTTCCTTTGAAAGAAACATTTTAAAAATTCGTTTCAGAGACTGATATTTCCGGTTAAAATGAACAATCCATGTCCTCCATGTCACCTAGGTAATAATAATACAGGGGCGGATCCAGGATTATTTGAAGGTGGGTCCTGAACGATAGGCCTCGGATGCGAAGCCGACCATCGCCCCCTTTCTGTGAGGTTCGAGGCCTGCTGAAGGACCCCGAAAATACAGGCCTTCCCAACTACCAGACTCGGCACCTACGGGTCCAGAATAAACCGGTATATCTGACCACACTACCCGTTTTCAAGGTGTGTGTCAGATCGCATAAAAGAGTATCATACCCTATCACAAATTCTGTAAGCCTACCTGTCATCCGGGTATCGCGCCTCGTTTTCGTCAAGTAGGAGTCGCATGAATACAACAGACGACTCCCTCAATCAGGGGGTGGAAACGCGCTACTTATATGATTAAGACGAGCCTAGCCGTCAGTACCGGTTATTGTTTTGTGACCTTGAGGAGCAATTAGGTTTGGTCGTTGCGGCACGCATCAACAGTAGTTGAACTACCACACCTGGGTCTTTTGTTTTTGACAACTGTTCACTCGTCATCGAGGCGCTTGTTCAAGACTACAGGCTGGTATCTACTAGTACTACCAGTGGCTTCATTAGTAACGTTCCCACAATACTTAAGTTTTCTGTCCGTGCGTACAAACCTTGAAAAAGGACAGCCTCGCTGACGAGAACAATGGACGTTTCTCACCCCTCTCTAGGATTACCCGTGCCCTCAATCTCGTCCATCCGGTAGTCACGAAAATATTTAACCCCCGACAGAATATGCTTCTGCTATCAAAATTAGGTCTACTTTTCTAAATAAATATATAAGTTTGCAAGTTCTTATTTACAAAACATCAATGGCTATGTCCGAACCTAAATTTTATGTTAAAAATTGCGGTACTGTCAGATTTTAGCATAAACAGAGAAAATTGCATCAGCGCATGAATCTAGATGAGATGCACTACTTTCCAACCCCGCTCAGGATCATTGCTATCACATCGCGCACCAGGCAAAATCGGTGTGGTGGCTGATACTCTGTAATGCGATCTGACACACACCTTGAAAACGGGTAGTGTGGTCTGATAAAGCGGTTTATACTGGACCGGTAGGTGCCGAGTCTGGTAGTTGGGAAGGCCTGAAATATTTTGGTGTTTTGGAGAGCAAACAGTGCCCTTTGGTACAGTTTAGAACTATAATTTAGCTAGTCAAAATTCTACTTTCAAAAGGGGGATATAAGTGTGATATATTTCTCAGAAACCGAAGGGGGGGTCAGCCCCCCCCCCCCCCCCCCCCAACAAACCCTCTTAATCCCCCACTGTAATAACTTGTGGGGCTACCTGTATACGTCACAACATGCAAACATAAGGTACAGGTATAAAAGGATGCATTTGCGCCGACTTCTGATCATTTTAGTTCTGGGGGATTGTCCTGGAATTACCCTTAAGCCATGAAAGATGGGGAGAGGGGAGGAGGAGACTTACCCTCTGAAGTGTCAGGGTCCAGTAATTCGGGGTAGAAAACGCACGCTGGTACTACGGTGTTGGGCAGATCTTGACAACAGGGAAACGTGGACGACACGTTTGACAAATCACAAGGCAAATTGTCCCATTTGTGCTTTTTGATCTTTTCCAAATCTCGTCTTTGGTTAAGGATGCAACCTGGACAGACCAAAAAAATATCGCAGTGTTCTTCTTGACATGTGGTGAAATATTCCACGGCTTGTCTTGTGAATTTCCACATTGCCATTAAGTCCTTCCCTGTCTGTCTCCCGTTTATTCTTCTTCGCACTGACAGTTCGAATATGGATTGACATTCATCTTCCTGGGTAGCCTTTTTCTCAATCATCACAGTCATATCGCTAACTTTCGTGAGAAGTCCAGTAACCCAATCCATTCGCCTGTCCCTGCTAAACGCGTGTTCGTGTTTCTGAATATAACACTTTGCCAGTAAGATAAAGAGGTCTGGGACTTCAGACAAGAAGTGGAATTCTACAGTTAATTGCAGCTCATTTGGTCTCGGTATGATATTCCAAAATTCATTGAAATTTTCGTCTTTTGTCTTTGTTATAAAATATGGCAGGTACAAGCTATTTTCTGTACACTGGCTGGCAGCCCTGATCTCTTTCAGGATTTCAAAAACCACATCTTCCTGAACGTCTTTGTATCCTCCAACATCTAGGAGACACCGAAGTAGTTTTGTACTCAGAATGCCCATTTCTCTGAGATCTTTCACTTCTTTTTTCCACATCTCAGTTGTCAATTTTGACCCTTTGTAGATTTCGCTGTCTGCTATTTTGCTTAGCTTGGTATTCATGTCGTGGTTCACGACGAGGGCAAGGACGGATACCAGAGTGTAATGGGATGGGAATACGTAATCCTTCAAGGGTGATTGATGATAGGGAAAATACACAATTGCTCCCCAACTTTGCAATTGTTCTAGCAAATCACCAAGGCCTTTAAATAACCATTTTTGCCAGCCAATTTTTCTCGAATACATTTTTTTTACTTCGTCCAGGGTAACATATAACCGCCCGCTGAAATCCACTTTTAGAAGATGATCAACATAAAACCACCTGTCCCCTCTAGGCTTTTTAGATAAAGACTGTCGTTTTTCAATTGTATCCAATACGGCATTATCTAATTCATCTATGCCGGTAAAGTCGGTGGAACTGATGAAATGTATCTTGTCGTTCACATTTAAAGGTGACCCTTCTTTAAACCGCAAAGTATGTCGTTTAACATGGGCTTCAACTGTGTTTCGTTTTTCGGGACTCACTTTATCTGAATGAGAACCAACCAAAAATACAATTGCATTTGGGAGAGTGTTTTTTATTTTATGAAGCCATCGGCCAACATGTCTTTGAAAATCCACCCCATAGGTCTCCGCATTAAACATAAGAATACAGATACCTATCATTGAAAGGAAAAGCCGGTAAGCATACTGATAGACAGGGTGCCCCCCAAAGTCTGTGTACATCAACACGACTTCTCTTCCTGATGGTAGCGTAATCAGTTTGGTGTGCTGGTTTGCGAACTCGGTTCGATCACCCTCGTCGGTGGGATTTGCCCTCCCTTTCAAGGAGCTCCTGATGTAACTAGATTTCCCGGCAAATGCCTCGCCTAAAATGAAAATACTCTGTCGATCTTTTTTAGTTGTTGTCTCTTTGTCCCGCTTCAGGAGCCGATTTGTTATATCTGGGGCAGAATTGCACCTGGCAATAAGGGGATCCCTCAGTTGACGGCGTTCTATCTTCCCTTTGTGAGTGTCTTGTCTGTCGCCGTCGATCCCGAGATCCTTAATTTGAAGAAGATGGAATTTGTCAGGTAAATGCTCAATTTTGTTAAAGGAAATGTACAAACGTCTCAGTTTTGATAAATTGCATATTTCGTCGGGAAGGTCCTTTAGTTCATTCCTGCTGCAATTGATTTCGATCAGATGCCTCAGTTTTCCTATAGTTCCAGGTAGACATGCCAAGTTATTGTTTTGTGCGCGCAAAGTCTCAAGGTGTTCTAGTGACTTGATGTCTCTTGGCAATGCTACCAGCTGATTGTGTCCCATATCGAGAAATGTCAGTTTCTTACAGCATAAGCTTTGCTCTGGGAAAGTCTTGAAACAATTGTGACTTATATCCAGCTTCTCTAAGTTGTGAAGGCTACCGAAATCACTTGGTAAATCCTTTAATTCACAATAACAAGCTTGGAGATTCTTCAGCTTTTCCAGTCTTGATATACCGTTTGGCAACTCAATATGGTTGTTTGCTATGTGAAGAAGTTCCAAATTACTCAAGACCAAAATATTAATTGGAAAAGCAGTGAGACCGATATCACGAATAAACAATTTTGTTAGGTAGTTCCATTGTAAAAACGACAGAGCGCCAAAGTTTGTGAGACAATTATATGACAAATTGATAGCATCTAAATGTCTGTCTTTCAGTGCTTCATGCGGTATTTCAGTTAAATTTTGACGACTATAGTCTCTGTCATGTTTCTCTTGCGACTTGCTTGCCATGTTTGAGGTTCGGGTTTCGGGTAGAAATCTGAAAGACAAAAAGGGCAATGAAAATCTAAAAAGGGTGGCAAATAATTACATTTGCCATGATGTAATTAGGGGTTTTTTTCACGTCGTAAGTGGCTATGGGTGACAGCGAGTACGTTTTCATTACGTGCGGGTGCTGTGCAATTTCTCCGACATTGCTTTAAGGTGATTACGTAGGGGAAATAGGTTTGTATGTAGTTTGAATAGTAATCATACAGAGCTTTTTCAGTCTCAGTGCAGTTGCAATTTTACTATTTTAGCATCTACGTGGTCAGAATAACGAAACACACACCTACAAATTTATACTAATAAAGGGTACCGGGGGAGATCAGCATTGGTCAGAATTGTGCCGGAAGTGTGACGTCAAGTGGTGTAAGACGCGAAGCTGAGTGGTCATTTTTAGCTAGAGGTGAACGTGAGAGAAGACGTGGACTCGGAAAAAAAAGCAGTTTTTCAAACAACATGGTAAGAGGACATTTCTTCTTTACGCATTTTGGGCAGAGAATACTTGTAGAAATAATAGGCACATGATATGAAAACGTGTCACGGAACTTGAAGGTGCAAAATCGTGCTTAATTTGAAGACAACTATTTGAAATACATGCTTCATCGACTGTCGGGGCGAAAAAGAGCGTAAAGGGAAAGGAATTCCCGGGAGGCTATAAATCGTTGTCATTTAGAATTTTGAAATTTATATAATCTGATATGTCCATATCTAAGTATTTTCGGGTGTTTTGTGGTATGTGCTGCAATTAAAATGATGTTTTAGAGTTCTTGAAGGACCTTGTGAAAACCAGGAAGTAGTTCGTAACTAACAACTGAATCGTACCGATCTACGACTGCTGTGCAAAGTTGTATCTTTTTTCATATTGTGACGAAATTTTATAAAAGGTGTATTGATGTGATCATATGTGTGGAATTTCATGTCAGATGGACATATAAAGATCTAAAAATTCATCAAAATATTTAAAAATAATAACACCTTTGCACAGTAGTTGTGGATCGGTACGACTCAGTTGTCAGTTATGAATTACTTCCTGGTTTTCACAAGGTCCTTCAAAGACCCTAAAACATCGTTATAATTGCAGCACATACCATAAAACACCCGAAAATACGTAGATATGGACATATCAGATTATATATAAATGCCAATATTCCACATGACAACGATTTATAGCCTCCCAGGAATTCTTTTCCCTTTACGCTCTTTGCCGCGCTGGCGGTCGATGCAGCATGTATTTCAAAACAGATTGACTGCAAATTTAGCACGATTTTGTACCTTCAAGTACCGTGACACGTTTTCATATCATGTGCCTATTGTTTCTACAAGTATTCTCTGCCCCAAAATGCCAAATGCATAAAGGTAAAATGTTATCTTATCTTGTTGTTAGAATAACTGCTTTTTTTCTCCAAGCCCACGTCCTCATTCCCATTCACCTCCAGCTAAAAATGACCACTCAGCTTTACGTATTACACCACTACACGTCACTTCCGGCACAATTCTGACCAATGCTGATCTCCTCCGGTACCCCTTATTACATGTACATTAAGTAACAGTTTTAAATATCTAGCTTCACAATTGTTATACCTCCTATAACTATCATAGGTGGAAGGGAGAGAGACCTAAAACAGGTTCAACCCTAATTATCATAATCACCAGAATTCCACCGAACGACGCACGTAGGGGAACTATGTAATGTCATCTACGAAATTGCAACGGGCTTACATTTTGAAAATATTTGTCAAATGTTTTAACTTGACGAAATTGTATATGGCGATTTCGCACTGAAACCGTCTTATGGTATTTACGGACGGTTTTAGAGCACCGTACGGACAACTCATGGCAAATGTAATTTAGGGCCTCATTCCCAGTGAAAATATATGTCTACCTGGAGCGATCCAACCCCGCAGAGATTCTCGCTGAATGCAATCAGTTAAACAGATTAACACGCTTCCTTTTGTTTCCAACGTTCTCGTATTATCAACAGCTTTTCCGTACTCTACTCAACGCCATCTGTTGAACTGATTGCATTCATCAAGAGTCCCCACGGAGTTGGATCGATCTACGTAGAACGATAGCTTCAATACCCTGAAATGGCCATTATATAACTGCATTCCCACAGATTTTAGATCGATCTATCCCCGTGGGGAGTCTCACTAGATTACTGTCAGCTTAGCCAGCTTAAATGTCTGTCCCGCCTACTAAAAGCTGTAATAGTAAGGGGGTAATTAACTTCCGAGCGCGCTCGGCTGACAGCGATTCAGCATGAACCCTCAGGGAGTTAGGTCGATCCAGATGGATCGATCTAAATCTGTGGGAATGCAGTCTTACAGGTCGGCAGATTAACTATGTGAACTTTTCTTCACAGTGGAGGAATGTACCATGAATTATCCAGATATACGTCTGTGTTTATCTAGTGAAAATCAATCTGTCTCCCTGGTAGAGGGTAGTGGTGCATGGCGTTCTATATGTACTGCACGTAGTCTTAAGGATATTTTCACCCTTCATTATCATCCAGATACCGAAAATGAGTTCTTCCTGCATCTAATTATTCACCTATCCATCTGCTTTGTGCTGATTCAAAACAATAAAAAAAACTCGAAAATATAAAATATCGGCGTTTCTTTTTTTTCGTTGCAATGTATAAGCATAGGCAACTCAAAGCTTTAATCGTCAATTTAACACCTTTCTATTTTGAATTGAGATAGCAATCGGTATGGGACGTTACTTTATCCCTGAACAAGATTTTATCACGAAAATTGGCAGAGTTGACCAGGAGTGTATAGACTACTAGCCCGTGTCGTCATTTTGGTTTTAATGTTTTTGTGATGGAGTTATGAGTCCCTAATTACATATTTTCATTAAACAAAGGCATTATTTTGCTGTATTGCCGATAAAATCTGAACTAAGACTTCTAAGAAAAATTGCTGGCAGGATTTTAGAGTACTAAATGGTGTCATTAAATCTGCGTTGAAGCGGTGATCGTTGGTGCTCAGGTTAAATAGAAATTTGAGAAACCGATTTTTCAGGTTTTACCCAAAAATCGTAATTGAGACGTCACCCGTAAGATCACATATGTGTAAATGTTAATTGACACAGCACAAAAACAAATCTTTCCGATTTTTCAGCCTCCGCGGAATGACGTCGGAACAGTGCAAGCTGGCCTTTACAACGCGCGACTGAATGACGTTTTTCCGCGCAGGAGTACCCCTTTCTCTTTTACATGGCCTTTCAACAGGCGTAATCTCGTTCGTCTTTCTTCGCGACTGAATAACGTTTTTCCGTAGGGGTCCTGCCTTGGTATTACGAGTATGTGACGGTCGTTATTGGATTGTGACTGACATTTAAGAACATGAGATTTCAATGGAACTGAAAGATTTATATTGTTAATTCCTTTGAAAATTTCATTTCATTATCTTAGGTGCGCTACATGTATATACTGTCGAAAGGCGTGATCATCCCGATCATAAGAACATCTCTCCTGAGGAAGCTTCCCCCGAGGGCTTATCATATTTTGTTATTCATCATTTCTCTTTTCTGATTTATCCCTAAAAGTTGTATTTGATCTATCAAATCCAGTCCAATTCACAGTCGTCTCAAAAACCATTTTATTTAAATACAGATTACTTGGAAGCGATATCAAAGTCTATATTTAAAGCATGATCATTATTTCCATAAAATTGCAATGAATTATAATGAATAAGACTTGGTCAAAGGCCATGCTGTTTGATTGTTAAAAGTTTGGCCGCGGCCTTGAATAATGCAACTCTGGTTGCAGCAATGCAAGTCATTAGCGGACACATAACTGACTAGCATTTAACTTGTCGCTTGTACTATAGAAATTGTTAATCACACTTGCGCTTACAATCTGGATTTTATAGGATACGTTTTAAGGTGTCTCCGGAGTAAAAATCATTTCACTGAAATCATGATACACAGTCAGTGTATTTTTAATTTTTATTTTTTCAATTAATAAGGTGTATTAATAAAGATTCCTTTGGCGATCGCGATTTAGACTGCGGCAGTTTAAATAGATCTTAAGTTTATTACACTGATGGACAAGATGTAGTGCTTATGCATTGAATCAGCGTGTGCAATGGTGCAACCAATCTTTAATTAATAAGGGAGTTGGAAGAACCAGCGGGTGACCGTTAAACGTTCTAATATTTAATCAACACTGAGCGGAAAACAAACAAAAAAGGATAAAGATGTGTCACTCTATGCGCTGGTGGCCGGGGAAGTTTTAACAAAGCCCGACTAACAACAATGTACGTCACGGTCACCTTCAATATTTCATCCAGCTAAAAGACGAAAACAAAAATACTTTAATACCAATGTTGACTGGAGATGAATTGAAACATTTTTTTTTATTTGATGAATAAGCATTGCCCCACAACTGATCGTAGTACATCCCGCGATAAAATTTTGCTCGATAGACCATGTCTAGAACCATTAGTAAACCATTAGTTCTAAACTAGCTGTCATAAAAACCTTGCTTGAAAACTGAATAACTATTAGTATATAAGACCATTGTTATTTTGCAAGGTTAAGCAGCGATAAATATGTTGATATATAGCAAACATCATCAGTATGATGTGCCGTATTACGTATATAACAGGAGTACTTTTCTATTGATGATGATATCTTGCTCACAGTGGGTGACGAAGAGAAGGGGGTGGTTAAACCACGTAAGTGAAGAATCACTGCACATTAAACGTGCATCGTGTGTCACTTTTACACGGTTTCTGCTAATGAAAATGTATCATATCGCAATATACTAATTTCTTCATAGAAATTATTTTTTCACATGAAAATAAGTAAATCGCCGCAAGTTAAAAACGGCTATTGTGTTTATAAGTTCTGGGCTTTGACAGAGAAGGACAGGCCTGCCTCAGATGACAGCCGGATTCGGTTGTTTTTGTATGGGGATTGCTACCAGTAATTAACACAGTTTTCACTTGCAGTACCACTGAAACACGATGGTCGAGAGATGACTCATAAGCTGAGGTCAGTGTAACAAGCAGCATGGTGGCCAATAAGCTATTTAACCTTTTATGTAACCTCTCTCCAACCGCGGTGATGAAGGCTTAAACCAAGTGTTTTGGTTTCTCACTTCTTTGTTTAAGCACAGTCCCCCCTTTTTTCAGGACTCTGCAGCTGATGAAGGTCACTTGTTGACCGAAAAGCGCTTTCTGCAACCAGTCCAACCCCCCTTCTTTCGTTTCCCCGCCGCATTGTGCGTATCTCGTACAGTCGGCCCTTCAGGTCAAACACATACAGAGGCGAGACACCTCTCTCACATCATACCGAAGTGAAACAACAGCCGATAATATTGAATACGGCAATAAATAGTTATCTAATATAATTCGAATCAGAATTATAAGACGGACACTTTCTATCACCGTTGCCATCTCTTCACAAACACGTTATAACGCATCTAAGGGACTTTTATACTTCAATCTAAACTCTAACGTCCCAAAAGCAATCTCAAAGCTTTTAATCAGGGGCCCAGTCCTGCATCGTGTTATTTTGATAAGAGTTTAACTAAGACATGAGCCGACCACCACCAAACAACGAATATTAAATCGCAACTGCAAAGGGGAGGATGTGATGTGGTGTGAAGATAGCCACAGAGACAGAGTTCAAAGTAAATGTACAGGAAAAACGAGAGGATGAAGACAGTAAGTGGTTTCATTCCTTTTGTTATTTTCATAATATTAATTTATTTTCATTTTTGATAATTGATTCTCAATGTGTGTTGATAAATTACCAAGTCTTTGATTTTATTACATTCTCTATGTCTGTTGTAGTGGTACATGCATTCTTGTAATTCTCAATCCTGATACTTTCTCTGAATTTTTTTTTAGTCAGACATGCTGTTCCCTTTACCCAATTATGTTTAATACGTTATTACACATTATATTTTGATATCATTTCGTTATATCTTCACAGAAACCGTTAAGAAGGACACCGCACTGGAAAAAAGGAAAGGGCGATAGCAGCACTGAACAAGGGGAAGGTGTTGAAAGGGCAACGGCAGAAATATCTGACGCGGGGGTCTGCCAGGCTAAAGAAGTGCTCAAATTGATGTGTGGAAAATAATTTACACGCAAGGGCGATTTGATGTGTGGAAAATAATTTACACGCAAGGACGATTTGAGTCCACAGTTGTAGATTAGATAATATCACGGTATTCTACATGAAAAATGTTAATATATCTCCTTTACGGTGATTGATTTTTACTTACTGTTTTTATATATATTGTTATTACAATGAGATCAGTACTTCTTATATTTGAACATATATTTGTATATTATTTTGCTGTGATCCCAAGTAAACTGATATGTTTTAATTCAGGCCCAGTCTTGAAAGTCCAATTGGGGAGGGGAATGACCACAATACGCGGGAAGCTAAATCATCAATACACAAATCACAGAGTATTATTATCTCACTGATAGTAGGCATTTTAAAAATATCCTGAAAATCACGTATCACCGGGTATAATGTCTTCGTTTCACGAAGGGCGGAGAATAAACAATTGCATTCACAAGTCGCGTGAATGGGGTGCTTCACGAATCACGCTAAATAAGATGAACGTTTCACACACCTCAAGAAATAAATAGCTGTATTTTCTACAGATTTATTCCAAAAGTACATTTTTCTCTTCGAATTTGAGCAGCATCTATTTGATTTTGATTAAATACTTTAAGTTAGTCGGATATTTTAGGTACATGTTGTGTTGCGTTTCTCTTGTTTTTAATTTTCCCATATTTTTAATGTTATTTTATTTCTTTAGCCTACGCATTTTGTAGGGGTTTTGGTGACAATATTTCATCTTTCTTTGGAAGCTAGGCTTCATCGCCTTACTCAATGTGAACAAAAATACCTAATGAGTGTAATATTTAAAACGGGGTCGGGCAATTAGGGCACACATAATTGGCATGTTATTTAACGAGCGGCCACCCTCTGCAAATACATTAAGTCGATGGATAAGTAGTAGTCGTTTTCGTTTTCATCATATGTTTACCAGATGTCGGATAAATAATGGAAAAAGCCTGACTACTTATGAATCTGTGACATTCCTATAATTGCACTTTTGCTTAGATTTTGTTCTGGAAAGTCGTATTTAAATGTGGTTCGTATTTATTTGCGTAATTATTTTACTAGGTAATTTTTTTAATGGTATTCGCTATTGTTTAGGGTGTGCGTATAATGAGTGTACAAAATAATACATTAATTAGTGTAAGATTGCTTTCCACATGTGAAAAATAGTAGCTGTACATGTATTGCTCTTTATAAACATAATTCCCACTGCATTGTAATGGTTATTGTTTTTTTTTTTGCAATAAATTACTATAATTGAAAATTCACAAGCCTTCCTCTCACTAAATGAAATGCTACTTGAATTTGAAACATTATCAGTGCTAGAAGTAATTGAAATAACTATAATCGTTCTTATTTGATTAGAAAAGGGTAGCAAAGACTTACCTAAAATCGCCTTTATTTGATCGGAAAAGGGTTATAATGACGTACCTCATATCGCATTTACTACATCGGAAAAGGGTTATAAAGACGTGTCAAAAATCGCCTATATTTGATCGGAAAGGAATTGTAAAGAGGTTGTTTTTAGACACCTTTACTTGATCGGAAAGACGTAGTAATAGTGCAACTGCAATTTTAAGCTTAGGCATAAAAGGGTAGTAAACCCGTAGACCCTGACCTTTCCGATAGAGCTTTACACCGTTGAAAAGGCTTGTAAAGAGAATATTCAGACCCATTTCCTGAAGAGTAAAAGAGCTGAAAATTGACTTTTTGTGCTGTGTGATTTAGTCACTGAACACTGAAGATTTATTTATTACCCAAAAGACTGTATGTAAGGCAGTACTTAAAGATCTATACGGTGCTTTGATATGAATTAAAAAGTGAACATATTTTTTTCTTTTTTTTTTTGGGGGGGGGGCAATAATTATTTATTTTATATTTTATAGCAAAGTTGGGATCTACGAACTTGTCAACGCTAACTGTATCAGGTTATAGTGTGTAGCAGAGGCTTAAAGCTTATGTGGTAATAGTAATTATTGTCTGCATGCTGGGTAAAGAAGGCAAACGGGTCTACAATGCGGAATAGTTCTTTTCCTTTTTCTTTATAATCATGGGGCTTTCCAAATATTCAATCTTTTTCATTGATGCAACTAAAGAGATCACTCAAAATAACAACAATGATGATTCTTTTAAATAATCTAATGTTCATAAACATGCTAATAATGCATGTAGCCTGCATTGAAGAAAAAATACGTCCGCCATCTTGCATCAAAGTGAGCGATAACAAAACGTATAGGACCTTTTGCTATAACGTCGCGTATTCGAAATCATGCTGATTTTCTCAACTCCGTGTCTGCTGCAAATTTAACATTTAACACAACTAATGTTACGTGTGTATGTCATTTCTTACCTTTTTTACTCCATGGGTAGGTTCACTTAGGGCCTATGTATTTTCTTACGTTTCTTCACGGTGGATACCTTTTCACGTAAACACCCTCTAAATGTTTAAACGCAATTTATGACTCAACTCAGAACGATTTGCTTTATCATCGATATAAAGATCAGGGTTTCCTTTTTATTAATTGAAATTGTAAAAATATATATTCAACCCTTTTTAAAGCAACCGCGCCCTTTCAAAGGAACGGGGATCGAGTCACAATTCGCATTTTGCAAGTGAGGTTGAATAAGCATGAAGGCAAACATTTCAATGGCATGCTTTATTCGTATTAATGAAGTAAGGCAAACACGGGATAAAAGACATAGAATTTTCTACCCTCGGAAGGTTGACTTTTCTATTCTTATAAATATAAACAACAAAACCGTCGACACGTCAGGTAAGCATAACAAAGTCGTTTAACTGATTCTTTCACTAACCTCCAGCAGAAAAACGGCTTCTTTTCATGAGGATGTAAAGGATAAAAGAGGGAACGAAATTCTAGAATACAAAACCTGACCGTGGGACCAGTGACGTGTAATAGCTGCATAAAGTGCACATATATTGATACACGTACAGTGCTACAGCGATATTCATTAATGATTCGGTAAGTAGTGATGGGGACGCCATTTTGAGTTTAGGTAGAATAACCGTTTGCAAGGGTTAAAGTAATGGGAACAGTAACTTTTAATAACGACTTCTTCTGTTTTCTTATGTAGATATCTTCTTATTATATAAGATGTTGCTTTCACTGTCTCCAGATTGAGGGTATTTAGCGCTATTGTAACCATAAGAAAAGATCCAACACGGCGTTTTCCTTAAAGGTATTCTGTGACATGAATCGATGCTTCGCGCAAGCTTTCAAATATAAAAACATAGAGATGAACATCGTATTCAGGTGCAAATATTGATCACGTTTTATTTTAATTTCTAATAATTTTTGCAATTAATTTAGATACTTCACTCATCGGAGCATGGTCAATATAGCAGTGGTTGGCGCAGGAGTGATTGGCCTCACCTCGGCTGTTAACATTCAAGCCAGGGTGCCAGGAGCGAAAATCACCGTCATCGCAGACCGCTTTGACCAACAGACCACCAGCAATGGGGCCGCAGGTCTCTTCCGGCCGACAGCTGGGTCGGTCAAAGGGACAGATCCTAATGTTATGCAGTAGGCGCTTTCACATACATGCACTTAGACCCATTCCCATAGATTTTAGATAGATCTATCCCTGTGGGGAGTCTCACTAGATTACTGTCAGCTTAGCCGGCTAAAGCGTCTGTCCCGCCTACTAAAAGCTGTAAGGGGGTAATTAACTATGGTGCGCGCTCGGCTGACTGCAATTTAGCGTGAACCCCCAGGGAGTTAGGTCGATCTAAATCTAAATCTCTGGATCGATCTAAATCTCTGGGAATGCACCCTTAGATTTGATGACGAATTGATACACCTGATTGAGAAAATGGGATTAATGATCTGAAAAAGAAATTCAAAAAGGAAACTAGTCTTTAGTGTCAAGTTAAAAACTGATAAAGTAATTGTAACAGAACATAAATTTCTCAGATGTTACTGTTTGATGGGTTGGGGGAAAAGCATAAATTGGATTTTAATTTTAATTCATTATTATTAAAATATTAAATCATCATATAAAAATGCATTCATACATGTTACTTTCGTTTTGCTTTAGCTTTTAGGTAAGGATGCAGGTTTTTGTTGTTTATTCTCAATAATGATTTCATCAATATTTATGCAATATACCGATGAGTTCCAACATGCACTGTTCAGAGACAACTGTTTAAATTCAGCCTTCTAAGTTCCACTTTTATAAAAAAAAATATTTATTCATTGATGTCATACAAAATAAAAAATTACAGACATTATCGCAACACGTCAACTATAATTGTAATCACGAGAGGCAGCTTCAGTATTTAAATCAATTGATAACGAAAACTACATGCATAACTAATTACGGTATATTTAAGGGATTTTTGTAAACAGGACAGATCATAATTACTCATGCATTTTTTGTATGCAGGCAGTGGTGTGCAGACGCATGGGAATTCTACGAGGAGACAGCGGGGGGTAAAGACGCTGGGATTGCCGGGATTCAAATGACGTCGGGATACCAGATGTCACGGAAACCACTAGAGGTGCACTTTGAATTAAATAGCATTGTAAGAGGGTCAATAGTAATAAAATATAAGCTTCACGGCCTAATTTCTGAAAGATTGTAACTAAAATATATTATCCATAACACTTTCTTCTTATTGCATCATTACGTATTTTACAGCTTAGCAATAAGGGCACTGTCGTATAATTGCGCATCCTTTTTTTCTTTTTAATTGAATTGTAAATGCATCAGAGGAAAGAGTCAAATGGTTTTTTTAGATTTCTGTATAAATTTGTTTATTTTTAAATCTTTAGCCCCCTTTTTACAAAGACTACGTGTACCATTTCCGGGACATGACTGCAAGAGAACTCCGTTTGTTTGGAGAAGACTACATGTAGGTGATACGTGCTAGCTGTTACATACTCGTTTACGGATTAATTATAGATTATTAGTCCAAATATGTATCAGACAACTGTCAGAATTCAGATAAACGTTGATGAAAATAGAGAGAATTTCTCCCATACTTTTTATTGTAAGCATGATGTTTAAATTCCTTTGGATTTAGCAATCAACACACACACACACACACACCTCCAGTATAGGTTAGAATACGGCATTTTAGTAATATGAAATTATAGCATTTGTAAATTATGTACTAGAACCAGTAAATATTATTATTATTATTATTATTATTATTATTATTATTATTATTATTATTTTTATTTTTATATCGAGGGTTGAGGAATATTTCTATCGCTCCGTTTTACACCTATGCTTATTGTGGAACTCTTAATTTTAATTAAAGGTTTCTTATCCGGGATTTTCGTGCCAAATCTAATTTTCCTCGAAAAAAAAGCAATTTACCTACTCAAGAATCATTGCTCAACGCTTCGTTGATTTCTGATCCGATGTGTTTCTAATGAAATCACTTATTTCTAAATGCCTGGCCAGACGTTTGTGCCCTCGTGTTCTTCTTGGGCATTTCAGAGAGCGTATCGACATACATGTAGCGTACTTTTTAGGTGTGTTATAATTTTGGTTTGGATTGTGAAAGATAACTAGCTTTAATTAAGGGATATGTAGACATAAAATTTGACTCCAGGACATTTCAAAAGCGTATAGTATACACACACTGGACAATAGAAGTGTCACCCCTACTGAAACAATACTTTGGGGGAGATAAATGACTGTGGAATGATATGCTCCTGCGGGTATCATTTTATTAACATCAAATTTCACAAAAGAAAAAGGTTCTGACTGAACAATTCAACTCTATCGATATTCTGACGTCGCTTATATTCCGCCTCTTCAGGTTAATAACTTTGATTACTCTGATTCAGGGGGTGACACTTCTATTGTCCAGCGTGTGTACTTTTAAACATAGAAATCTTATTCCCGTGCACCGTTTTCTTACAGACATGGTTTCTTCTGTACCACCGTTCTGATCGAATGTCGATACTTCCTGCCATGGTTAACAAAAAAGTGAGTTTCAAATGGAATCCGTTTTGCTATCGTGACATTAGTGATTTCATCAAGCTTTCTTGTAGTCATCACAGCTGTTTGTAGTTGTTAGTGGCGTCTTTTGTTCTGTAAATACCGTTTTGTCATTTCACCTGTTGTTGACACTTAAGCCCACATAGCTTTTACAAAGGTGGTAGATAATATGAATTAAATATTATTATTGTAATTAAGTATCATCTTACCCTTCCCTTTTATTTCTTCATTTCAGAATAGTGGACAAGGGAGGCTCATTGGAACGAAGAACGATCACATCCTTGGGGGAGGTAGTGTTGGATTTTTTTTTTTTTTTTTTTTTTTTTTTTAAATCTGTAAAGGTTCATTCGTACTACGTGCAATAACGTCCAAGAGAACTGTTGTATTAATCTATGACATTTCTTCGCTTTTTTCTATCTTCAGTTACCTGACAAATATGATGTCGTTGTTAACTGCACAGGGCTAGGCTCTCGGTCACTGGTTAACGACCCCCACATCGTCTCGGCTAGAGGGCAGTCTATAAGGGTATATTCTTAAACCTTAATCTTCTTCTAGATTTATGTGGGTTTTGTTACTTTTCATAACTATTTCGTTTTTATTTATAAAAGAGGGTCATTGCGTGTGAAAAATACTTACTGTACTATTATTTTTGTTTACCACGATGGCACATTTTTTTGGGAGGGGGTCATATCTATTTAGACTGAAATTAAAAATTATTGATAGATTCTAGTATAATCAAGTGATTGTATTATTTTCTTTCTGTCTTTACGTAGGTGGCGGCCCCATGGATTACCCACTTTGTGTATGATCTAGATAAAGAAGCACATATAATTCCTTGGTAAAAACATATTACAACCTTATTGTTTCCTTTTTATCTACGAAAAATATCTTATTTTCCGATCAAAGCAACACAACGCTCGGCTAAGAAGAAATTTGAGTGAAAAAATTAATTAAATATATTTTTACCAGAGGCCTTCAAAATATTTAGTCATTTTAGGACTAGTCTACAGACCACGACTGTGGTCAGTTAAGTTCAAACTGGTTATTTGTTTGTGCATACCGAAAACAATGCCTTAACTGTACTCTCCTTTCTTACATGCAAACACGTTCGTGCACGCGCGCGTACACGCACACACAATATGTTGCCGTTGTGATGCATCGATTTACATTTGTAAATTACGCTCTGTTGCATAGCATAAACATTTTACATTTCACATTTTTATGGTGTTTGTATCTTTATTTACCCGAGACAAAGAGATTTTTAAAGCTGTGATACGATAAAAGAAAAGAAAAGAAAACCCAATAATCTGTTTGAAAAGGCATGTTATACTCTTATACTTATATACTTATGTTACACTTTTTTTGTCTTTTTGCAGCCGAGAAAACGTATTCCTAGGGGGAGTGAAACAAGTCGGTAATTATAGCCGTGAGCTTGACGTCAAGGATTCGACCGAAGTGTTTGAGAAATGCTGCAAGTTACAGCCTAGTTTACGGGTAAGGGGTCTTTTTACTAAACGGTGTCTTTGACTGTATCCATTTTTGGGTTTCCCGCACACCTTGTTCATTTCCTGTATACTAAAGTCTTCTGCCAAGGAATTATTTTATTGCCAATATAATACGCTTAACAAAAGATACATGTATTTAAGTACTGCAGGGCTGGGTACTTTGCATATCATGCAAACGTTTTAAATTACTGTACATAAACGATCCCACGGTTAAACACTTCGACATTTATTTTTGACACCCTTAGTCAGCCAAGGTGTTGTGGGAATGGACAGGACTCCGACCTCAAAGAGAACCCCCAAGACTTGAAAAGGAAGAGCTTATTCTGGATGGGCGAACGATAAAGGTTTGTGATTTTCCAAAATGAAAATTTACTCACTTAGTTGAAGTACTTTACAGGCGCCTCTTTCTGCAAAAAAGCTTTGATCTGTTCTAAAATGTTCAGTTCAGTGGCTGCAGTCAAACCATACGTATGCTGTCAGAAAGAGGCCTAAAATTTAACCTAGAAACATTCAAATTTCAGGTAGTTCACAACTACGGACAGGGATCTAGCGGAGTGTCGTTAAGTTGGGGGTGTGCCAAGCATGCCGCAAAACTGGTTGAAGAGTGTCTGGAGTAGAGAGACGGCTTGCTCAACTCACACGACCTCCTCAACTCGCAACCGAGCCTTCGCTCACTCTGCACGGCCACATAGAGTCACTTAATTTTTTTTAAATGCACTACGACGTGAAAGCGATAGCACAGGGTACGATTTCCCCTTAATGTGAACTATATGTATGTTAACTGTGATCAAATCACAAAATATGTTACTGTACTCAGCATGCATATTAAAACAGGAGCTGAGAAATAAAATGCTCATCTACTGGCTGACTAAACGTGTTGACGCTACCTGTACATGGAAAATGTACTTTCGATGTTGAAATTTTATCACGAACTGGCAGATCTGAAATACATTGGTTGGACCTGAGATTAATTTACTAAGGCTTCCTTCACATGAAAAATCTATTTTCTTAAAATCTATTTTCTATTCGCGGTATCTTGTTATCACGGTCTGTGCCCTGGATACCCCGCGGCGTAATTACTGGCAGCGCGAGCCAGTTTCTTCCAAAGCTGTTATTAATTCTCGGCTGCGCTGGGAGTGATCACAAGATACCGCGAATAGAAAATAGATTTTTAGAAAATAGATTTTTCATGTGAACGGAGTCTTAATATACATGCATGGTGATGATGTAGTGAATTTATGAATTTATTTATAAATGAAATGAGCCACAGGCTTATTTGGACTCCCATTGTTTGCGGCAGTTGCTTCCCTACCAGAGATATTTGAAAAACATTTTATTTTGTGGATCCTTATAATGTGTTAGCCTTTTTCTGTCTCCCAATCCATTAAAATTGTAGCCATTAGTCTAGAATATATTTCAATGTCGATATATATTTTACAATGTTGCATGACATGCTTATAGAAGTATACTAATATATCTTTAACCACTTAACTTTATGAATATTTAAATGAAAAGTGAAAACTAATAATTTAGACAAAATATATGACAAGAAAAAACGAATAAACATAAATTTTGGTAATTGCTCGGTGTTGGTGTTTTATTACAGAAAATGCCCTCAGCAATATTTTATTGTTTTTTATCTATTTCTTTATGGTGGATCCGGGAATGTAGAAGTACAACATGCCTAATTTGAATCATTTTAAAATACAGTACATATTTCAAAGAAAAAGAACGTCAAAAATTACTTAAATTGATTTTAGAAAAAATTTGTGTCCGTTTTTGACGGTTTGATTGATGGTAAAATAAACATACTGTATGTCAAACACAATCATCGCTCAAAAGGATTTTTCTATTTGTCAATCACAGCTATCAAATTTGACAGTTTGATTGACCATCAGGTAATTAGACGTCAATCACAATCGTCTTGCAAAGTAATTTTTACCTTCCATGATAGAGAGGTGTTAATCAAGGCAATTCATCTAATGCTGCATCCCTCCTGTTTTGGATGGGGTCCGCAGACAGCTACTGCCATTGCACCTCCTAGGAACGTTAACTCAAATTAACTTGGAAAAAAATAAAAACATATCAATGACATAGCTCATGGAGGATACTAAGTGCTACCTGAAGTTTCCCACTTAACAATTACTTGCTTTATATGTGTGTAGATAAGCCAACTGTACATAAATCAATTCAAAGCGCAGAAAAATATGTCTCAAACATACAGAATGTGATACAAGATAATGGTATCCACCTCTTCTTCCTTGAAAGTTTTCCATTTTACTCAAACAAGTCGTTTGCTTGAGTATTAATCTTCACCGAGAATCCGGATCCTGGATCGATCCACAGTTAGTACGATATAGGGTCTGTGAATGGTCCCTAAATCACTGAACGTACAAAAGGCCGGATAACCTTCATGACTGAGATATATCACAATAAATTGCCATTCATCAGATAAGACTATTTTTTAAATCACTACGGTTGCGTTCACAATGAATCTATGGGACCATTCCCACAGATATTTGGATCGATCCACGGGGAGTCTCACTAAATTGCTATCAACTTAACCGGCTTTAATTACTGTCACGCCTAGTAAAGCTGTCAGGGGGTAATTATCTTTACCCCCTAGCTGATTCAGACATTTAAACCGGTTAAGGTGAGAGCAATTTAGTGAGACTCCCCAGGGAGTTAGACCGATCCAGATGGATCGATCTAGGCATGGGAACCCAGTCTATCATACTACCTACTCTGCACTCTCTTCACAGGGACTCTCGCTGAATGCATTCTGGTGTTGAACAGAATACAGGAAAGCTGGTGATTATACACGTGCTTTGCAGACAAGAGAAATTGTAAGTCTGTCAATCTCATCGCAAAATTGTTTTGATATTGCATGTACAGGGTTACCACTTAATATGGAATATTATTTTTTGGCGAGTAAATTATCTACAAAATATTTAATTTCTCTGTAACTACTTTAAATCCAAAGCTGAGGTGTCACTCCATGTGTAGCCAGGTGTGTTACCTAATTACCACACAACTCTCGAAACAATTGATGCATGCAGTTGCATGTTCTGTGGTCAGAAATGTGAGGGGTGGTCTTTTCGGTAATTTCTGTCCTTGTATAAAAACGCATGGGTTTGGTCAATCTTTGGAGTGTGTTTAGAGAAGCAACAAAGGGATCGCTCTGAAACTTGACAGGTACATTAGTGAAGATATGGTTCGACAGCTAAGCAACGCAGCTTACTATGGGATTCTTGCTCTCAGAGAAAATGGCCAGAAACGGGCAGCCATTGCCAGGTAATTCAACATTTATCAGGAACCGTTTGTGAAGTCCTCCAAAGAATTGCTACAACAGGGGCACCTACTCCAATACCTCGACCAGGGTGTCCGCATATCACACCAAGAAGACAGGATCGCCTTCTCCTTAGAGGACGCCGTGCTGGTCGTACAAAGACAACCAGTGTCCTCAGAAAAGAGAGGCAGAATGTCATTCAAACGCCCGTTTCAAGGTCCCTCGTGAACAAGAGATTATTGCAAGCCGGTTATTTTGCACAAAGGCCAGTAGGGAAACCACTGTTAACAGCAGGTCATAAACAGCGACGACTGCAATGGGCTGGGGACCACGTGCGTTTGCAGCCAAAACACTGGAATCACGTCGTTTTCAGTGATGAGGCCAGATATGGATTTTTTAGGGTTGATCGTCGACGTGTACGAGGGGCATAAAACGATGATTGTGTACTGCCTAGGGTGCAAGCAGGGTATGGTAAGGTCTCTGTTTGGGGAGCATTTCATGTCGGTGCCCAGAACCAGTTGGTTCTAGGAGGCAACCTCAGCCAGGATTCCTACAGAAACATTCTACAGCAAACAATGCTTCGATTGGTAAGAGTCATCTTCAGGAACAACTTCAGGAACAACCAAGACGACTGCGCAACCCCACATCGAGGCCGCAGAATCACTGTTTTTCTTCAAAACCAATGGGTTCGGCAACTGCCCTGGCCTGCAAACTCTCCAGATATTAACCCAATTGAAAATTTGTGGGCGGAAGTAACTCACAGAATTAATAGCTATGGTCCTCGGCCGGTAAATAGTGATGAACTGCGACAGGCAAATATCACTGCGTGGAATGATATCCCCATCCAAACTCTAAAAAACGTGTCACAGGGTATGCCATGTAGGATGAGGGCGCTGCAAGCGGCTGCTGGAGGTCATACCCGCAATTACTGACTTTTCATGATTTACTGTAGTGAGTTCTTTGACTGTGTAACATATCACTGTCCGGAGGCTATCATTTTCTTTAATATCTTATCTTAAAGTTTATACTGACATCAAACTGTTGGTATGACCGGTTTTTCTGGGGGTGTTCCTTTCTTTTGAATGGCATCTTATGTCAGATTTAATATTATTGACCAAAATATCTCAAAACAGAAGACTGGATGTTATTATCACTCAGTGACATACTCTTTTAATGACTCAAGCCAAAAAAAAAATTTAATCAGCACTCAAAAATAACAATGATTAAAATATTCCATATTAAGTAGCAACCCTGTATGTACGTCTCGTAAACCAATTGCCACTTGACTACAACAAGTATGAAAGTCATAAATTTCGTGTAATATAAAAGGCACACTGCTCAGCAAAACTTTATTGAGACGTGGTCGTCCGTCGAGATAATAAAGGACGAGATAACAAAGGGAACAGCAAACCACATTTATACCTTTTGGTAAATTGCCCAATGCAGTCAGTATCGCAGGACTTAGTGATCATACCACCGATAAAGAAATCTTTGGATCACCTTTTCTCTGAAATGGTTTCGAAACGGTTCATTCTTAAATCTATGTGTGTCTAACTGCTCTTCGAACTGGAATACAATACAGATGATGAAATGATGTGAGACGGAATATCAGTACCAATGTTTCTGTGGCAAAACATGTATATAGTTTTGTCAAGCGTTGCTATAGGCCTATGCAGGCAGCAATAATTTATATCATCATTTTTCGATAGATGATACATTTTTGTTGTAGTTTTTTTAGGTAATTTTTAACTTACCAAGAGACTTTCTTGAATGGGGAAAATTCTCTGTATTATTTCTATTTAAAAGGGAGAGTGAGTGTGAAGGGTCATAATGAAAACAAAAAGCTTTTGAAGGGATAAACAGCGAGGATAAATGCACCGATGCTTGTTCCGAAAAAAAATATGTTTTAATTTGTTATATCATGGTAAAAAATTGTAGGCGAAATGTGGGCACTTTTTATCAATTTCGTTAATAGCCTGGTGGTTTACTTCCGTAGTACCCGTGACATTTTGTGAAATAGGCCGATGAATACCAGTATACAGTGTAATCAGTTCATTAGTTGATCAAGAGTGATCAAGAGTAGTTCACACCGTGACGGCTTTAGTTTTAGCAAGCCCCTAAAAAAGAGGGAATCATCAAAAACGTTTAAATGTGTAAAAGCGACGTTGCGAATTTGAGAAAAAAATCTTTCGGCAAATCATTCCGCCGACAAGATACCATTTTTTCTGCTGTATGTCGTCGTGCTATACCGGGAAAGTTAATAAATCAATTCAAGCTCGATCACTTTTATTGATAAGCCTATCCTGATCGTTCCTAGTAAGTTGACTTCAAATACTTTTATATTCATTTTGTGTTACACTAAGTTTACAGGGGAGGATCCAGGATTATTTGAAGGGGGAGGGGTCTGTTTTTGCTTTAAGAATAACGGGCCTTGGAAACAAAGATGACCCTGGCTCCACTGGCGTCGGGTTCATGACCATCTGAAAGGCCCCTAAATTTATTGGTGTTTTGGAGGGCAAACGGTGCTATTTTGTTACGGTTTAGAATAATGATTCAGCTAGTCATAATTCTAATTTCAAGAGGACCTGGTATCACGTCGTTTTCAGTGATGAGGCAAGATAATAATTGAATTCTTTTGAGTTGACGGTCGGGTCCGTGTCCGTCGACGTGTACTAGAGACATAAAACGATGATTGTGTACTGCCTAGGGTGCAAGCAGGGGGTGGTAACGTCTCTGTTTGGGGAGCATTTCATGCCGGTGCCCAGAACCAGTTGGTTTTTCTAGGAGGCAACCTCAACCAGGGTTCCTACAGAGACATTCTACAGCAAGCAATGCTTCAATTTGTAAGAGTCAACTTCAGGAACAACTTTGTGTACCAAGACGACTACGCAACGCCACATCAAGCTCGCATAATCACCGTTTTACTTCAATGGGTTCAGCAACTGCCCTGGCCTGGAAACTCCCCAGATATGAACCTACATGTAATTGAAAATCTGTGGGCGGAAGTAACTCACAGAATTAATAGCTATGGTCATCGGCCGGTAAATATTGAATTGTGACAGGCAAATATCACTGCGTGACATGATATCCCCATCCAAACTCTGAAAAACTTGTCACAGGGTATGCCATGTAGGATGAGGGCGCAGCAAGCGTCTGCTGGAGGTCATACCCGCTATTGATGACTTTTCATGATTTACTGTAATGAGTTCTTTGACTGTGTAGCATATCACTGTCCGGAGGCTATCATTTTCTTTAATATCTTAGCTTAAAGTTAATACTGACATCAAACTGTTGATATGGTTTTCTGGGGGTGTTCTTTTCTTTTGAATGACATCTTACGTCAGATTTGATATTATTGACCAACAAATCTCAAAATAGAACACTGGGTATTTTTATCAATCAATGATATACTTTTTTGATGAATGAAGCCAAGAAATTTTAAATTAGCACTCAAAAATAACAATGATAAAAATATTCCATATTTAGTAGTAACCCTGTATATATAACGCGGTGGCGCCCCTTAGCATGTCCCACGCCCCTAGGATGTCGCGGTGCCCGCGCCTAGACTAGAAAGATTTATTATAAGGTCGTATTTAAATTAGACATTAAGGTAGATATGAATAGAACAGGTGGTGGGTAGAGAGGGGGACTTAGGCAGTGGGAATAAAGCTGTTTGGAAATCCACGACTCTTGTTGCTCACTTCTTCTCGATCTGTGAACCTAAAATCGAACCTTACAGAGGATATCACCAAGGAGTCTGTTATAACTCCTTGATATCACTAAGACAGATTTCAAGTAAGTTCGTTAAATAATTAATTTATTCCATAAACCAGCTGTAGGGAAGTAGCCCTGAGTCTACAGAAAGGCTGTCAAATGAAGTGGGTCGTACGTCATGGCCAGAAATGTGCAGCATTCACGCGATACGCAAGGGCGCAACAGTAGGGCTTCACGTGACTCAACAAACCAATCACAGCACAAGAATGGCATCGCACACAGACTCTGTGATAAGTGCTCAGCCCATTGTCAAGTAGAGTTAGTTCATGGTAACAAGCGTCTGATATGTGCAGAGAAGTTTATTATTATAATATATATTGTTCTTATTGTTACATTATTAAATCTAACTCTGTATCCAAGTAGTAACTATACTGTACCAAGTCAGGTGCTGATGATGTGCAGAGGTCATATATTCCAGTATAAGCCATTACCACTGATTTATAACTATTATTTTTGTTTAATATGTTATTCGTGAAAGAGTTCATGAAAGATTATTTTAATTTGTTAAATCGTGATCTTATTCTTTTTATATTCAAATAATTGAATAATGTGGGTAAAATTGGTCTTCCACTTCTTATTTGCATTTTTCCTTTACTACAAGATTATTTTGGAACAGTTGCAGCATTAAATATTTAAATAAATAGCAATCTGAAAGAAGAATTTTGCATGATTATTAAATGATGATAGGAATTTTGGATTAAGAGATTAGTTAAATACTGAGTAGTGATATGGTCAGTCAATTTATGTAGAATCTGATAATATGATTGAAAATACTGATTGAATTCTTGGCCTTGCACTGGGCAGTTGTACATTTGTGGCAAGTGCTCTTTTTGGACTCCATTGTACAGTGGTAAAAAATCTTCAATTGCCATGAAAGTTTTTCATCAGACTCTGTATGGTGCTGCTATCTGCTGGTGCTATCGGCAACGAATTAATTTGCCTTTGTTTCTGAGTGAATTTACCGTCTAAAATCACTATTACTGAAAATATTTGCGCTTTGCTGAGGGTAGGCGAGGCAATATACGGCAAACTTCTTAGTACGTGTGTACAACAGAATTTTTTAAAAACCCTAGCGATTTTTGGTCAGGAGTTGCTTGAAGCATAGCACAGCGTTTCTGTCTATCGGCATCAGGCCGTTAGTTTGTCAATTCTCACGAATTATCCACGAACCGCGAACCCATTCATTTTCCTATGGAAATCTAGCAACTCATTAAAAATGCACGCATGCGCAGTGGGCTAGGCGTGTCGTCATGCAGTGCATTTCTGGGGATGTCAATTCGATTTCTATTGTGTATTTCAAGAGCATGTGAGCTACAGTGTATGATTAAAAATGATAATTCGCATTGTCAAGACCATATAGGCACTTGATAAGAAAGTGACATACAGGATAAAAATAACAGGTGAATTATGCTAAAGAAAAACACGGAAAGGTGTTTTGCAAAGGGAATATAGTGATTGTTCAATCAATACTTGTAGTATTTATAGCGATGACGTAAATATATTAGGTATCACATTATATACGTGAAGTGACAGCCAGACAACAAAGCGGAGAGCTGATGTACTGGTAGGCTATCGTTGACTTAAAAATACACAAAAATATAATAAGAGAGTTTAAAGGGTTAAAAAATGTCACAAAAGAGCTGATTGAATGTCAAGAAAAAGATGCGCAAAAGAATATTGCGCAACTGGGGATTTCCACTGTTCATTCATAGCGACGATTTAAAGGGGGATATTTTATTGCGCAGTTTGTCTGAGATGACAACCAGACAGACATGAAAAGATCTCTTGCAAATGTCAGCGACATTTTAGAAATACCACCGTGAACAGTTCTGGTGAGTTCCTGAAAAAAAAGCGGGTCATCATATAGCTAAGTAATTGTAAACAGTTACTACATATGAAAACAGGGGCGGATCCAGGATTATTTGAAGGGGGTGGTCCAGTTTTTTTGGAATAACAGGCCTCAGAGACGAAGTCGACCCTCGGTCCCCTTGGAGTGTTTGGGGGGGGGGGGCAAACGGTGCCATTTGGTACGGTTTAGAACTATGAATCAGTTAGTCTAAATTCCAACTTCAAGAGAAGAAAATTAGTGTGATCTTCTTTTCAGAATCACCCAAATCCGCCACTGTATGACGTGGTGTTTTGCTGGGAAAGCTACTGAATCAATTCAAGTTTGGTCGCTTTTACTGATAAACCTGCCCGGAACGTTTTAGTTAGATGACTTCAGCTGCTTTTACTTTCATTTGTTTTACACTGAGGTTACTAGGATTACACTGATTTTGACTTCACCTGTGACGTTATAGAGCATGATGAGAGCCAAAGCGGTTCACACCTTGGCGGTTTGAGCTTTGAGTTGTCTTTGCCATTTGAAATGTCGACTTTAGTATCCCCCCCCCCCCCATGCATGAAAAAACAAGGGGCGACGTGACTTTTTGTTGTAAAGTGATTTGTTGACTTACGCTTACACTAATTACAATTAGTAATAAAAGGGAAATCAAATAGATGAAAAGTTGAATGATATTGAGAGTAAATTAAGTTTCATCAAGAGTCAACAAGTGTAGAACATGTTTTTAGTGTCAAAAAAAGATGGAAAAGGTTGAAGTCAGTAACAGTTTATGTGATTGGTTAGTTTCATAATAGATTTTAATTTCGATCAACTGTTTATCACATGCTAACTGAGTTTTGGATATGACTCAAGTATGAGTAATGCGCGGTAAACTCCATTGTTTTTACACCTAGAGAGATACTAGAGTGGGACGCATTTCCTACTAGCAATGCTGTTGTCTAACACAGAGAAATCCATCGGTCGTTTTCGGCAAAGCTCGACTGTGATGGAATATTCAAAGCCTCAATTTCGGCACAATGAGCTGATAGTCGATTTGGACGACAGCATCACACCGTCTGTGTTAGGAAAGTTGAAACAACTGTCAAAAGGTGTTTATTTAAAGCCGAAAGAACTCGAGTTTTGCGACACCCGTGGCTTCCTTAATGCTCTAGAAGATAAATGTTATATAGGCGTTGGGCGCTATGATAATCTTAAGGAACTGTTGAAAAAAGCTGGGGTTGCAAGACTTGTCCAAGATGTTGAAAAAGCTGAGGATGACATAAAGGAAATGGAGAGGACAGGTAAGTGTAATGATATTGTCACTGCGTGCCTGTTCAGCGGCAGTTTCAGTTTTAATACACGAGTTCGATTTTTGTTACTATTTTATTTTTTGTTTCTTTGACAGTTTTATTTTTTTTTTTTCATTTCTGAATATCGAATAAATTCCAACTGACTATAGGCACAGTCATATTTTATTCTTCCCCATGATCCTGTTCTATATCTCTTATCCCATGCTTTGATTAACCAATATTGTCCTCTGAATGAAGTGTATTCTTGGATGGTTACTAATTTTTAAGAGAACGGCGGCTTGAAAACGCAGAACAACTTCAGTTGTAGTTCATGTAGATTTTTATTCTTCACTACAGGCTGGCACGCAGGCAGGGACAGTCGTGTCGATCTCCTGGGGACTCTCTCTTTCTACTTTAGAGGCCCAGTTTTTATAGGAAATCGTACTGATTCCTGCGTGCCGTAAACTATTAGTAACCGTAAATAACTGTATCCGATATAAACAGTCGATCAGTAACACTAGATACAGGGACTCCAATATCTGGGACCGTTCAAATGAAAAATCTATCAGTGGTATCTTGTGATCACGGTCTGTGCCTTAAATACCCAGCGGCGTAATTACTGGCAGCGCGAGCGAGTTACTTCCAAAGCTGTAATTAATTCTCGGCTGCGACTCAATCATACAGGCATACAGGTAGGAAGTTATAAAGTAAATGGCTGTCGCAGTTGCTTTGAAAAATGTTTTTGTCGATTTTGTGCAACAACAAGCACTACCAATAGCCATATTACGCGCCTGTATGCTTGAGTCGTCACAACTAAACTGATGAACTCCACAGCTTAGAGATACTACTGCGCATGCGTCAAGGTGTCAGAATCTCCTCCGAGCGCAGCCGTGAATTAAATACAGCTTTGGAAGTAACTGGCTCGCGCTGCCAGTAATTACGCCTTGGGGTATTCAGGGCACAGACCGTGATCACAAGATACCGGCAATAGATTTTTAGATTTTTAGAAAATAGATTTTTCATGTGAACGGTCCCATTGTTATCGTTGCCCTGAATCTGGATATATTCTCCGGGTTGGAAGGTTACATAACGCTCGGACCTGGGACTGGCTTTAACGAAGTTATCTCAGGTGTGGCGACTGTTTTTGGTGGAAGAGATCAAAAGAGCCAAATGGAAATGATGAGGTATCTGGTGCAAGGGCACGCTATAAATGCATAAACAATGAATAAGGCTCATACAGAGTAACGCTTGATTTAGGATACGCTAATGGCTTTACAAATATACTTAAATTATTTATTTTGTTTCCATGGATAAGCTAAACGAATATTTCTCACGGCGTCTCAAAATGAAAAATGAATTCTCGAGTGTGAAAAAAGTGATCTGATGTGTGTTGTGTTTTGGTTTTTGCCTTAGAAATAGATGAGCTGTGTCTCCTTAGGGTTAGAGCAGTCAGGGGAAGGTCGGCAGCAAGTCTTTGAATGAATAATAACATTATATGTTCACACCAATAAATGGCAGAATATACGCTTTTTCATTTCAACGAGTAAAAGGTTACATTATTTTTGTTAGGGGGCTAATGTGTTCAGGCTTGAAAAGTGTTTGACTCACAGTAAAAGGGGTGAACATCTTAACGGGAAAAGATTTGTGGCAACTTATAAGCTCTTTTTATGATTTTTCTCAACTTTCCTGTACTCACAACCTCTGTTACATGAATTTTCTTAACATATCCCACGTTCTACACGCTGCAGATATGCAATATTGATCTTCTTTTGTTACAAGTAGTTGCCAGGGCTGCAAAACGTATGAGAAACATAATCAACGCACAATTCATTTTTACCATTAAAAGCATCATTATTTTCGTAATTTTTCTTTTTTTTTCCCCATGAAGTCTTTCACGATGATCCTGCCCATGTGAAAGCCTTCAAAGTGCATTACGATGATATCTGCGCAACACTCCGGAAAGGTTCAACATTTGCTGATGTTACAGAAATTCTTAAACGTCAAAAAATCCTAGGCAGACAGCATCAAATAGTGGGTCCTACTCCTCTGGCAGCGCGGGAACTGTTGAATATTGTCATGGATAAAAGAAACAAGGGTTTAAGAGCAATGAGAGTCTTGGCTTGTGCACTATGGGATGCAGGTCACCTGAAGTTGGCATGTGATATACTGACTACACAGTACTCATGGGAAAGAGGAGCAGGCCGTGATGTTCGGATCCCTAGCAGTAAGAGGCGAATACTAAGTGGATACTTACAGATAACCGAAAACCTCTCAGAACCAGACCTTGATCGTGTGCTTGACCATCTCGTCAGTCAAGGCAAGGTCAGTGAGGATGAAAGAGCCACCATACTTCAGCAGCCATCGAGAATGGAGAAAGTACAGGAGATGCTGGACACTGTACTCTCAGTGGACAGGGAGGGAGCTGGGTGGGCTCTTATGGATGTCTTGGTACATGCAGGGCAGCATGGCCTGGCAAGTGTGATGATGCGTAAGTTAACTAGGGTACTTCATTTTATTCAGTTGTATTTATAAGTTTATTGTACATGTATTACATGCGTGGGAGGGGGGTCTTTTCGAATTATTTTACTATAAAACTTCGGAAAACAGGATTTTGTACATAACATATTGTTACGTATTTAACTTATGACAAATTGTTTTAGATAATGGTTTATACAGCATAACCACCATAAGAGCTTAATCAGCTTCTAAATGTTATTACAGCTATTATTTAAGTTTCAAGTTAGGCATTTCATTCGACATTTATTTCCTAAGTGCATGGGCTTTTAAAAAGCATATTGACTGTATTAATTTTATTGAATAAAAGGTGACCAAGTAGTGACGCTAAATAACTTTTATGAAGACACACATTGAATGTTGGATGCATTTAAGATTTTTTCCAAAAATAACACATTCCTTTATTTCTAAAAAAATATGTTAAATGTTTTCATATTTTAGCTGGGACAATTAGTTGGATGGAACTGGAATTGCTTCTTGTTGGAAAGTACAAGACCAAAATATTGAGTAGCAGCTCCCTGAATAGAGACAATGACCTGGATGTGAGGAGAGGACAGCAACTGCCACGTATGACAGCTGGTGAGCGTGTAACATCCTGGAATGTGAGTGACTCCGGACATGGTGAACTTACAAAGACGGCAATCTGTGGCCAGTGGGCTTTCTCCAGTGATGAACCTGGACAGAGGGAATGGAGAGGCCACAAGGCAGTCATAGACGTGGAAACAGTGGAAGAGGTTTTAGGGTATAAGTGCATATATTTTGACTTTTTATGATGGGGCTTTAGATTGCCGAGTCAATGTGGCAGTAATATATAAATTATATACTTATATTTGTGTATTTTTATAAAGGGCACAAAACACAATAAACAAAATTAAATCGGTTGAAGGTGTTAGTACCTAATGTTAGAATTGTAAGGTTTGAAAGGATTTGACTCTTCGAAAAAAAGTTGAAGTTTTTTTTGTTTGCAGATGGTGAACTAGATATCTGTAATAGACTTTCTTTCTTCAATTAGAGACCATGCTAGGAAGGGAAAGCAAACAGCACAGGAGACTTTGGCCAGCATACCAGATCTTCCAGAGAGCAGCTTATTCATACTCAATGCCATGAAACGTCCTGATCTGAAAAAAAAGTGGAAGTGCTTGCTGTCTGGCGAATGTTTTCCAGGCGCTAAGGTTCTCCTTTTTGAGGGCAGTGATGGTAGGTTGACACACGTCCCCTTATACAGACATACAGTTGTGTTCTCTCATGCTCTCTCTCTCTCTCTCTCTCTCTCTCTCTGTGTCTTAAGAGTTTTAATAATTTAATGATGTCTGAAGTGATATATGATATTTCAATGTTTAATTTCATTGAGGCGATGTTGAATATACTTGCAGTATTTTCGGAGCCTAAGAGTTGTCTCCTTTTCTGTGTGAACATGAACTGTAACTTTAATTTTGTTTTAAAAAAGGGAGAGGTATGTCTTGTATCCAATTGCAACTGTGTGACCCATTATTTTCAAACGTACCACATCTCCCTCTCTGCAAAATATTGAGGGGTATTTTACTTTCAGGGAAGGCTGTACCACTGGGTGCAGTAAAAAGAAATGTTAAACAAGGTTGTAATTTAGGCAAGTGTGCGGAAAATTATTGCATTGAAACATGATATCCCAGTACTTAAACACACATCAATGTTGCTTTTACAACATATTTTATAAGGTTTTTTATTCGTGAAAGCTGAGAATGAAAATTAAAATGAGAATTGTGAAGTAAATAGACATGCATTTTGTGTATTTGACCAGAATATAAGGCTTTTTAATATGAATGCCTAGTCTAGTTGTTACTGAATTACTTTAGAAATTATAATAAATAAGATTTTTTTATTTTCTGACAGCGGAATTGCAGTGGTCTCATCTGGGAAAGATTCTGAGTGACTGTTACAGAGACAAACTGCGCAATATCAGCATCAGCGATGGACTCACAGATTTGGTGTCAAGAAAACGACGTATGTCTACCAGATCACAGGCAACAACTCTGCCACGCATGCGCCTTGACGAACGTGTGTTCTCCTGGGAGGCAATGGATTCCGAACATGGTGAACTGTTGAAGACCGTGATCTGTTGGCAGTGGGCTAACTCCAGCAATGAACCTGGACAGAGGGAATGGGGAGGACACAAGGCAGTCATCGACTTGGAAATATTGGATGATATTTCAGGGTAAAGGTTCAAACGTTTTATATAGGTAACTTAAATATAATGGGCTTTGTTAATATTTCCTTATTTATTAGGTGTCAATGCGGTAAAAATGTGTATTATTATTTGCAACTCAAGTAATTGGATTTTGCAGTAAGTTAACCCAATAACACAACACTTTATTGCATTGAATAAAAGTAAATGAAATTAAATAGCGATTACTTCAAGTGCAAATATGAATAAAACATTTTTAGCATATTGAATTTTGAAATATCTTTTCTTTTTACCTATCTAGCTGTATGGATATGTGCAATGAAAATCAATAAACATATGGAATTTAGTCAACAAAACTTGTCTTACCTGTACATTATTTTGATATTCGTATGTAATTCAATATGTTATCATGTGAGTGCATAATATCGGATTGATTCATAAAGATAATGAGTAACAAGAAATGAAGATTTGATATAAAGCTTATTTTCCCTTTCCAGGGAGTCAAAGGAGACGGTACTTAAAGTCTTGGATGTCATACCAGATGAAACGTTATTCATCCTCAACACGATGACACACCCGGATCTGAAAACCAAATGGAGTCTACTGCTGTCAGGCAAACTTCTTCCTGACGCTAAGGTTCTACTTATTGAGGAACGTGATGGTAGGTGGACACATATGCTTTTATTAAAGGCGTGCAGTAGACTGACTCCCTCTCTCTCTCTCTCTCTCTCTCTCTCTCTCAGGATTCATGATTAATTTAATAAATATTGCCTTCATAATTCGACTTAGACATATTTTGGTGAGGCATTCAAAATGTAGTGTTTGGAATATTTTTAAATATGTTAAAACAATATTTTTGAACTTTGTTTTTTCTTTTGGTTTTATGTCTTCTTCGTTTATTTCATTTTTGTAAAGGAGAACGGGTGTATCCACCTATTTTCTATATCAATTACACCAAAATAATTTAGCATCGAAAATGAAATATATGGTACGGTGCATTTTACTTCCAGGCGAAGGAATGTCGCGTGATAGAGTGAAGAGAAAACAGGATTCCACAGAAACTAGTGGGGGTAAGTGTGCAAAACCATCGACTTGGGGGAATATTGAGTATATTCAAGTGACAAAAGTAGATTGATTAATATAGCTCAGTGCAGCAAACTGCATTAAAAAAAAGATTCTGAATGAAGATAAAGTATTGAATTTTATTCCATTTATCCATAATGAAACAAAAAATTTGTCAGATCTGATTCTTTCAACAAAAGGAGTCTAACATGCTTTCTTTATCTAATCCAGTTTTACAGATATATTTCAATGTCAAACGACGTTACATTACTTCTTCTAAGTGCTTTTATTGAAAGTGAGTTTCTAGAGAAAACGTCTGTTTTTCATGCATGGGACAAGATTAAATAAGAATACATTTCTCTTTGTAACTTTCAGAACCAACAGGAGACCGCAGTGCAAAGAAGCAACGGAGCACCATTTTATAGACGAAGACACAGGTATTTGAGCACGCTTGTTAAAAAAGAACTAACAAGATTTGCTCGAGAGTAAAAGAATAAACAATATCGCTATCTAGAACATTCATGCAATTTTTATTAGGGAAATTAGCAGAGGTTGTGTCAGTTACATACGCGTATAAATTTTTTAGTTTTTTGTTCTTGTGATTTTTCAGAGGGAAGTGGAAGTGATGCACCATTTTATAGAGAATTAAAAGTATTTTACCATCTTGGGTCAAGAAAAGGAATATGAGGAAAAAAGATATGGTCATATATATATATATATATATATATATATATATATATATTAGTTAAGATCTCGAATAAGAACTACCAGCAATGTCCCATCGAGGCCAAAAATCGGTCGCGTGCGGACGGCACGTACATGTACAATAATTGGCTGCGTGCTTGTAAAAAGTCTGTAACGTTTTTTTTTTTTTTTTTACAGCAAGACCAGGCGCAGCTTATTTTGATTAATTTTCTGGTGCAGTTCATAAGCATGCTTTTGCTTTTTTTCGGTAGTTTATTCAACCTAATCATACCGGCATGTTTTGCATCAGATTCCTAACAAACGTTATATTAATCTCGTTTAGACGTTAGAAAGTGCCAAGTGGGTGTTTTCCGTATGACTTGTTGTCGATACAACATATATGCACGTGTACCATATATATGAACGTGTACCACTAAATAGATTTTCAAATATTATTATCGTCAAAACATACTATGTCACTTTTTTCTGAAAAAAAAGAAAAGAAACAGCGATAAATATTTTAACCCCTTTCCGGCATGTACATGTACCTCAATATGCACAAGCACGGAAAAAGAACATGTTTAGAGCGACCCTTACCAAACTTCACTTTTTCTTAACTGCAGCATGAGGAGTATAGAGCACATTATTCATCATCAGATTTTATGGAGAAAAGGTGTAATTCCCACTTACTGGTAAGTCTAGATAAGATTTACCCGTGTGCTATTGCTAGGATTCAACCGGTGTATTGACACATGTATATCAGAATATTTCCGTTTTCAGTTTCCCCCCCCCCCCTTTTTTTTTTTTTTTTTTTTTTTTTTTTGTATAATGAGGTATCCAAATAAATTTATCAATTATTCTTAACATGTGTGATAATGAAAATGCTAGGCCGTTATATCTTAATTAATAGGAAAGGCGAAGGATACTGAATATTTGACATTTCCTTACTTGAGGGAAATCTGTTACAAACGTTTTTTGACAAATGTTTATGTTGACTATACATGTATATTTAAACTTAGTAAGATTATTAAATTGCAGTTTCATGAAGGTTGCTTGTGACGTCATGAGCATCCTGTTCAATCGACAAAAAGACCCCAGTTGTCATAAAGGAACACAATCCCACGGGAAATATTGGGTTTGAATTATTGAAACTTTTTATAGCTCAGACATCGACAACTCATTTGTCTATCATGGAACATGTATTTTATGTATATATATTCTAACATCAGCTCAAATGAAATACATCTAATACATTTAAAAAGGGTGAAATAACTAGCTTAAGAACAGTATTTCCTCCACTGTCCCGCTATATAGTGACGCATGCGCAACCTTATTATACAGCTTTATTAGTTACATGTACGATTGCATGTGTCCTTCATAGCGGGATTTAAGATGAAATGACATGTATATCTATATATATAAAGTAGATTTCTGTAAAAAGGAAAAGAAAAAAGAATGCGTTTGACTGTTGGCATTTATACCTGTGCATGAGTAGCTGTTTCTAATGAATGGAGCTTTGAAAAATAGAAAAAAACTTCGTTCATTCTTTTGGCAGGAAGTTTGAAGACAATAAAATCTGCTAAAAATGCAGAATAAATTTGCATTTGAACCTGCTTTGATTGCGCTTAGGGGGCTTTTGGCTTTGTTCGAAATCCATCTCAAGTTTTTCCATTCATTTTGAGAACTGTATCAAAATGAATTTGCAATGTGATTGTAAAATTCTTTCGACAAAATTCATCACATTCTCTTGGCATTGTTCGTACAATGACAATATCAATGAGAGCAAAAACTTCAACTTAAAGGGAAACAATGAGCGTTAGACCTTAATATAGAAAAATGCGAAGTTCATTCGTGCATTTTCTCCTTAATCATCATTAAGGTACATCCTATTCAAAACAAGGACACTGGAACCCAGAAACCTTTTGTTTTAAGTATTTAAAGAAAAGGTTTTGTTTAAAAATTAAACTCCTTTTTTCAATACTTTTTGGATGAGGCATTAAGGAGAAATTGTTTGTAGTAACATAAAAAATAGCTTGCTGGCACGGGCTATCCCGTAGACTTTTATTTCTATAGAATACGATCAATGACCTTAAAAAGTTGTGATAGGACTAATATTGAACACACGTCTTTATTTTCTATTTATTTTATTTATTTATTTGTATTTTTAGCAAAATTGCTGTGGTCTCTCCTGAAAAAGATTCTAAGTGAGTGTTACAGAGCCAAACTGCTCAATATCAGCATCAACGATGTACTCGCTGATCTGGTGTCGAGAAAACGACGTACATGTATGTCAACCAGGGTCCCGCAACTCGAAAGCATCGCGTATTGCGAATAGCGATATCACACAGAGGCTGCAATGTATTATATGGGGAGAGTATGGGTGAGTTATGGAATCGAGACGCTTGCGCTCGGTCGCAATGCGTGATGCTTTCGAGTTACGGGGCCCAGATCCCAGGCAACAACTCTACCACGCATGCGCCTTGACGAACGTGTGTTCTCCTGGGAGGCAATGGATTCCGAACATGGTGAACTGATGAAGACCGTGATCTGTTGGCAGTGGGCTAACTCCAGCAATGAACCTGGACAGAAGGAATGGGAAGGCACAAGGCAGTCATCGACTTGGAAATATTGGATGATATTTCAGGGTAAAGGTTCTAACTTTTTATAAATGTAACTTTAGAATACTGAGTTTTTGTTAATATTTTATTTACCAGGTGCAGGTGAGGTTTAATATGTATGTGTATATTTGCAAGTAATTGTATTTTACAATAAGTTATATAAATAATACAACATTTTATTGCATTGAGTGAAAGTAACTGAAAGTAACTTCAAGTGTTAATATCAATAAATATTTTAGCATATTAATTTTTTTGATATATTTTTTTCTATCTTGCTCAGTATATATATATATATATATATATATATATATATATAGAGAGAGAGAGAGAGAGAGAGAGAGAGAGAGAGAATTTGTAAATATCACAACACTAGGAACTTTATGCAGAACTTACATGGTTATTACATTCAATAGCCTTATTTTCGATTTCATATTTTTACTTTTCTTTCAGTTTAGACCGAAAGCATAGGTGTCACACGTTCCATGTTAGTTGTCAAACTTAAGGTATGTTGTTTCTCTTAGTCCTATAACTGATTTTCGTTTTAGGGTCACTAGCGTCATTTCCACTGGTACTTGGACATTCATCTAGATGACATAAATGAAAGAAGACACATTGACTTCGTAATCCAGAGAGCAAAACTGCACTAAAATACCGAGAAACAATCTGAACTATAAGATATCACGAATGAAGCAAGGCGGGATTTCTGGTCGGTCAGTATAAATTCGGGGGATACAGTTTGTAATCTTAGGCCTAGAAAACGAAGACAACAAAGAATTTTAATAAGAGAGCTCTTCTTTATTTTTGACTGTGACGCAGACGTAGGTTGGACAACCAAGAACTGGTGCGTTTCTTTGGAGTTTTCCAAGTCCTGGCAGCTGAACTTGTTCTGTGCTTTGACCAAATTGTCACAAACCAAAACGGCGGCATTGACAAGAGCGGGTTTAGACTCTTGAATTGGCGGATTATGCAAGTTTTCTGGGGTGCAGAAAGCGTGGCGCCCTTTAAGTATCGTTTACAATTACCAGAGGTACCTACTATAGGTTTTGTCAATTTGCCGACTTATCTTAACTTGTAGGCCTACAGAAATCACAATAAATAAATCAAGATAAAGTCTATTGGTAAAAAAAATGCAATTCATTATCTTTGTTTTTTTTCCGCGCATGGGCATTCGTTTTTTCGTTTTTTTCCTTTGTTTTGTTGGTCTATTGGGTTTTTATCAAAAGATTTGAATTTCAGATTTTTACCGCCCTCGTTTTTAATTAATGCTTTAATTAATGCTTTGCTGAGGAAGGGTGGCTTTGAATCAATGGAGTACGATTGTTTATATTGTTATTGTTATTATGTGTTTGAAAGCGAAAAGGGTCTTATGATTTTATGAGAAGAGCGCGTTCGTCAAGGGGCACAATTGTACATTGTCTGACTAAGACTGGGTCCCCACACCTAGATCGATCTAACAGGATCGATCCATATCCGAGGGGTTTCTCTCTAAATTGCTTTCAGCTTAAGCGGCTTAGATGTCTGGCACTCCTACTGAAGCTGCTAAACGATAATCAATTACCCTCTAGCAGCTTCAGTGGGTGTGACAGACATCTAAGCCACTTAAATTGATTACAATTTAGCGAGGATCCCCTCGGAGATAGATCGATCCACAGTTAGTACGATATGGGGTCTGGGAATGGTCCCATAGCTGGCTGGGGTCTTGGCCAGTGCAAACACATGTATGTTTCACTGGATTTCATTCATTTGTGAATGTATACGTAAGTATAAAAAAATCAGACAATTCTTTGGTTCACTTAGCATTTTGTTCAAAAGTGCAAATTCAAATTATTTTCAGCTTTGTACTTTTACAGACTAAATCTTAATTAAAAATCTTTATTTAAAACATTTGAATCCACTTTTGATTACTTTCTCAAATTTCCGATGATTCTGATTTTTTTGTATCTCTTTAAAATCTCCCCTCCCCCATCCAAAAATGAATAAATAAATAACTAATAAGGTCTGATTGCCTTCTCGCTGACAACTTCGTTTGCAGCGGCATTAACATTGTGCTTGCACCTGTTTCGTTACAGAGATGAACATCACTTCTGGCCAGTTTATAACTCAAGGCAAGCTAATTTGCATATAAGAAAAAATGCAGTATTTTTCTTGATTTTGAGTTGTTTACACATTTCCCATTATCCTTAAAAGCGTTGTCCTTTATGTTAAAAAAACTTTGAAAGATTTGATCGACACGCTCTGTTTATTAATCAAACCAATGTGAAAAAAGCTTTCATATCACAGGCGTGAATCAGGTTTCTACGTCCAAGTCATATAATTAATTTTTGTTAAAAGGCGCCAATAACTGCACTTGCCCAAAGTAGGTCAATTGCCTGTATAAAAATCCTATACGATTATTGATTTTGTGTTTGGACGTTTTTTGGGGGAAACACAAAAAAGAAAATTATCAAGATGCCAGAAAAATATATGGGACTCTTGGAATCACTGAAAAGCATAGCATATTGAAAACTTTTTAAAGGACGAAAAACTGGTCAAGTTCTCTAGTTTTGCGCCGTAAAATTTTACAGGCATCTTGGCAGAATCTATAATTATTATTTCACCTGTCTCTCCCCGAAATGTTGCAGACCGCGTTAATTGTTTCGCTGTACGTGGGATATATATATATATAGGAACCAGCAAACGATACTGTGAAAGGAACAAGGGGCAGGGTTGGGTGGATGAAGGGAGGGGGGCTTACTCCCGTCACTCTTTCCAGTCACATCAGTCTTTAGAGCTGGACGCGTTGGGAGGGGGGGGGGATTTTCATGTCGCGTGAATATATTCATGTCATTCAAATGAAAGAGATGGTGTCTATTTCTTTGTTAAAAAAGACCGCGTCACAGTGTCATACAGTGAAAACGAACCCATGCCCGGTTTGTACATTGTGGGTGTACCAGCAAAGAAGGCAGGTGTTAAGGGGCGGATCCAGGATTTTTTGAAGGGGGGTCCGCGGATGCAAAGCCGACCCTTCCCCCCCCTCTCCCCCCCCCCCTTTCCCACTGGGCGGGGGGGTTGGGGCCCCACTGAAATATTTTTTACGGTTTGGGAATATGATTCAGTTAGTCAAAATTCTAAGTACAAGGGGGGACCAGAAATCGAAGGGCGGGTCGTGACCCCCCTGACCCCTCCCTCTAAATCCGCCACTGGATGTTGTTGTAAATTACTGGCCGGTCAATTAGAACAAAATTATGAAATCGAAGTTTGGATAAAATATACACACACTGGACAATAGAAGTGTCACCCCCTAAATCAGAGTAATCAAAGTAGGCAGATCTTGGGTAGTTATAATGCCTGGTCTACTTATAATGTGACTAATGAGTAAAAAATCGCTGTACCATGGAATTGTATTGTTGGTCTTGCACATGTACAGCAAATGTTATTCCTGTCTTCATCCAATGTGGCAAGATACAGGCAATTATCTAACGATTATAGACATCAAGTTATTAACCTGAAGAGGCGGAATATAAGCAATGTCAGAATATCGATACAGTTGAATTGTTCAGTCAGAACCATGCAAAGGGTCTGGTCTCGGTATAGAAACACTGGATCAAGAGACAAATTGCCTCTGATGGGTCGTCCAAGAAAAACTACTGGCCGTGAAGTCCGACGGCTGATTTTAATGTCCAGGTTGTCAAGGCTCGACACTGCTTGTCAGTTGACAACACAGTGGAACAAATTCACACATAAGAATCTGTCTGTGAAAACATGCTCAGAGTGTACAGCAGGGTAGCAAGACTGAAACCTCTTATATCGTTACAAAACAGGCAACGTAGAGTGAACAAGGGCCAACAGGATCTGGAACTGGACAGTGCATGGCAATTGGTCCTATATAATGTTTTCTGATGAGTGTCACTTTGATCTGATCTCTGATGACAGACGGGTCCGTTGCTGGCGAACTGCTGGTAAAGCATTTGAACAACATGCACTGAATTTTCGAACCCGGAGCAGCATATCCATCATGGTGTGGTGCTGCATCAGCATCAATGGCGTGTGTGATGGAAACATGAATCACCAGAAATACACACAATCGATGTTTTGGAGTCAGGCTTGCTACCATCTATTACTAACATGTTTGGTGACAGGAATTATCCATTTGTTCACCAGGATGACAATGCTCCTTGTCACAGACCCAGAGCAGTTGATGATTGGTTTGACCAACAGGACATTCGCAGGGTGATGAGGCCTGCCTAGAGTCCGGATGCAAACATAATAGAAAATGTGTGGAATGATATCTCAAAACTTAACAAATGCCCGTCCAACCAGCAGACAAATAAAACTCTGTTAGATTCAATGTTTCATGCTTGGGCCAGCATAAGCCCTGAACGCATCAGACAACAGGCCCGTAGCCAGCAATTTCAAATGGGGGGTTCGTTTTCTGAAAATGTGGACCTTTTACCACAAAAACCTTCATGTACCTAGATCAAATTTTATCTAAAGTGGACCTTTTCCCAGCAAAAAGGGCAGTTCTTTTGAACCCCCCGAACCCCCCTGGCTACGGGCCTGGACAATTATATGAATCCTTGCCTCGCAGACTGGCAGTTACAGGGTTACCACTTAATATGGAATATTATTTTTTGGCGAATAAATTTTCTACAAAATATTTAATTTCTCTCTAACTACTTTAAATCCAAAGCTGAGGTGTCACTCCATGTGTAGCCAGATGTGTTACCTAATTACCACACAACTCTCGAAACAATTGATGCATGCAGTTGCATGTTCTGTGGTCAGAAATGTGAGGGGTGGTCTTTTCGGCAATTTCTGCCCTTGTATAAAAACGCATGGGTTTGGTCAATCTTTGGAGCGTGTTTAGAGAACCAACAAAGGGATCGCTCTGAAACTTGACAGGTGCCTTAATGAAGATATGGTACGACAGCAAAGCAACGCAGCTTACTATAGGGTTCTTGCTCTCAGAGAAAATGACCAGAAACGGACAGCCATTGCCAGGTAATTCAACATTTATCAGGAACCGTTTGTGAAGTCCTCCAAAGAAATGCTGCTACAGGGGCACCTACTCCAATACCTCGAACAGGGTGTCCGCGTATCACACCAAGAAGACAGGATCGCCTTCTCCTTAGTGTACGCCGTGCTGGTCGTACAAAGACAACCAGTGTCCTCAGAAAAGAGAGGCAGAATGTCATTCAAACGCCCGTTTCAAGGTCCCACGTGAACAAGAGATTTCTGCAAGCCGGTTATTTTGCACGAAGGCCAGTAGGGAAACCACTGTTAACAGCAGGTCATATACAGCGACGTCTGCAAAGGGCTGGGGACCACGTGTTTTTGCAGCCAAAACACTGGAATCACGTTGTTTTCAGTGATAAGGCCAGATACGGATTTTTTAGGGTTGATCGTCGAATCCGTGTCCACCGACGTGTACGAGGGGCATAAAACAATGATTGTGTACTGCCTAGGGTGCAAGCAGGGGATGGTAACGTCTCTGTTTGGGGAGCATTTCATGTCGGTGCCCAGAACCAGTTGGTTTTTCTAGGAGGCAACCTCATCCAGGATTCCTACAGAGACGTTCTACAGCAAACAATGCTTCGATTGGTAAGATTCATCTTCAGGAACAACTTTGTGTACCAAGACGACTGCGCAACCCCACATCGAGGCCGCAGAATCACTGTTTTTCTTCAAAACCAATGGGTTCAGCAACTGCCCTGACCTGCAAACTCTCCAGATATGAACCCAATTGAAAATCTGTGGGCGGAAGTAACTCACAGATTTAATAGCTATGGTCCTCGGCCGTTAAATAGTGATGAACTGCGACAGGCAAATATCACTGCGTGGAATGATATCCCCACCCAAACTCTAAAAAAACGTGTCACAGGATATGCCATGTAGGATGAGGGCGCTGCAAGCGGCTGCTGGAGGTCATACCCGCAATTACTGACTTTTCATGATTTACTGTAGTGAGTTCTTTGACTGTGTAACATATCACTGTCCGGAGGCTATCATTTTCTTTAATATCTTATCTTAAAGTTTATACTGACATCAAACTGTTGATATGGTTTTCTGGGGGTGTTCCTTTCTTTTGAATGCCATCTTATGTCAGATTTAATATTATTGACCAAAATATCTCACAACAGAAGACTGGATGTTATTATCACTCAGTGACGTACTTTTTTAATGACTCAAGCCAAAAAAATTTAATCAGCACTCAAAAATAACAATGATAAAAAATATTCCATATTAAGTGGTAACCCTGTATTATTTGGTTACGTGGCTATGTTATTAAGTACTAATTTTGGACTTGAAACTGCATATCTTGGTAGAATGTATATTCTGTTCTCATTTTGTGTTTTTTTGTGAAATTTGATGTTAATAAAATGATACCAGGAGCATATCATTCCACAGTCATTTATCTCCCCCAAAGTATTGGTTCAGTAGGGGTGACACTTCTATTGTCCAGTGTGTGTAGAATCCTAATACAGTATTGGGTCTAGCAATGATACGTATAGATTACCTTTGAAAAACACAAATTTAAAGATTAGCTATTATTTAATACCTCTTGGCTTTTTAAAAGGATAACAACTCTTCGTATGCGATTCATATTTCACAATAAACAACTTATAGAAATATAATAATTTTTTAACCACCAAACGGCTGTTATCGCAATTATTCTGGAATCTTTGCTTGCTGTCGGACAACGTTATCTCCATAGATGACTATCCTCTGTAAAAATCTCTTAAGAGATTAGGCCTATAACAAATAACCAAACTTTTTTATTAAAAAAACAGGGACTAAGTGTGGATGTCGGAACAGATTCATTAACCACTGGTTTTGAATTGTCATTTACCCCAGGAAAATCTATTTTTATTGGTATTTGATGGAAGTGTCAATTCAAGTTTTTCTTTCCTATTACCTATATCTATTTTCTTCCAGTTCCAGTAACTAAACATTGTATATTCAGGGTCTTTGAATTGACCGCAATACGAGTCGCTAACAAAAACATGTAGCCCGAAGGACATTTTCACCAGGGGCGCCCTTGTGCGTCTCTGCGGCCGTACCTGAACAGTCTATGCATCCCGGTGGATATTCCCTTACAGTCGGCTGATTATCCATAAAACAACCCCTAATCCTAGGATATACCATTCCAGCAATTACAAGACACGGGCATTTTTCTTTAATAAGAAATACATGTACCATACAGTAGGTGTATGTAGAACTGCTCCCGTCCGCTGTTAAGGCGGGGATCCACACCGTCTTCGACCGTGTTATTTACTGAGTGTTCAGTGAAATCGTATATTTATCATGATGTCCAAATGTTTTAACGTTTACCTTTAAAAAGTTAAATACAGACTGTGGGTCCGCTATCACTCCTTACGACAGCGGTGATATCAGCGTATATTATTCAAATTTAGTTGTTGTTGTTGTTGTTGTTGTTGTTGTTTTGTTCTTTTTTTTTGGGGGGGGGAGTACCCTGTAACAGGGCTGCAGATTAATTATGTGTACTTTATGTGTACTTTTCTCTAATGGAGAAATTTGCCATGTATTACCCCGAAACATATCTGTTTTAACATATAAATATATGAAAATATATTTATCTGAAAAAAATCAATATGTGGCCCTGGTAGAAGGTCAGAGATTTTAGGTACATTTGTGTGTTCAGAAAAAAACATTTTTTTCTGTTATGGTGTGTGTGTGTGTGTGTGTGTGTGTGTATGTGTGCGCGTGCGTGTGCGTGCATAGGGGGTGGGGTGTGTGTGTGTGTGTGTGTGTGTGTGTGTGCATAGGGGGTGGGGAGTGTGTGTGTGTGTGTGTGTGTGTGTGTGTGCGTGCATAGGGGGTGGGGAGTGTGTGTGTGTGTGTGTGTGTGTGTGTGTGCGTGCATAGGGGGTGGGGAGTGTGTGTGTGTGTGTGTGTGTGTGTGTGTGTGCGTGCATAGGGGGTGGGGAGTGTGTGTGTGTGTGTGTGTGTGTGTGTGCGTGCATAGGGGGTGGGGAGTGTGTGTGTGTGTGTGTGTGTGTGTGTGTGTGCGTGCATAGGGGGTGGGGAGTCTGGTGCACAATAATAAAAGAGTTCTGATGATAGACCATATATCGATCTTCACAAATACATTTTGAGCCTTACTTAATGAACACATGACAAAGTTTTTTCATCATATAATGTTCGTTTTCATTTCTTACACTGCTATTTTACTTCCTTACACTGAAAAAACTTTACCTAGACCCTGTCAAACAATAAATATTTCCGACTGAATCCTTTTCAATTTAGAAACAGAAATAGGCCTATAAATGACATAGTCCTATTATTAGATATACATGTAGATCCAGTCCTACAGCACACTGTATAGCGGGAATAGCGCAAATTTGGTGAAGATTAAAAGTCACCGTTGGTTGGAAACGCTTTAATACAACTTTACAGATTCGTGGTCAAAATATTTACGTGTAAATTGCTATAAGAAATTCCAACGCTGACAATAATAACCATTCAATATCATTTAATGTTCACTCGTTGTTTGCTCAGGTTTATTCTGACGATCTGTGGGGAATCCCACTCTTTGATCTCAAACCAAAACAAAGCGTTCTTGAACATAGCTTCTTTTAAAATCAGATTAACAAACAAGACGACTTAACTTCTTTAGACTTTACACAACGTAATAACAAGAACACAAACTATAAACAAATACAATATGTGAAATTACCTAAAATGTTTGTGAATTTTTTAGTGTCAACGATATGCAGCAAGTCGCAACCACCACAAAACGCAGTCCGTCAAGAGAGCGCCTGTTAAGCCCCATTTACACTGTGCGGCGACCTGCGCCACGTTTGGGAAAAAAATACTTTACGTGCCCACAACTGGCCGATCATTGAGGATTCATTCTGCAACTAAAGCGATGTTTGTGCCTCCTTTCTACGACCACGGTGATGCCAGTTTTATGGTGACACAAAGGACGCATTTATTGGTCGCCGTACAGTGTAAAGGGGGGGGTTAGCGATGCGCTGCAAACGGCATATTACATTTACAGAATGGAAGTAAAGGCTTTTTTTATAAAAAAAAGTTCAATTTACTTACATCTAAAGAAAGGTGTTGTGCAGGGGAGTGGATAGAAAAATTTGAGTTTTTTTTCAGTATATGCGATGAAATATACTTATATATCTACTCAAAATTCAAGTGAAATAAATGAATGCTTTCAATAGCTGGAGATATGTTGCCAAATCCAACTTGAGCTTATTCACAACCTTACTACAGACTTGTTCTCCGCATTTAAACGGTAATAGTAGATGAAACGCATTTTGATTCAATCCAAATAATTAATTGTTTCCTGAAAAATTCAATATCCGCACAAGTCTGTGAAAAATTTAATTCTAAACCAAGGACATTGGTGAGAAGTGCGTGATTGGATTATTATCAGTTTGTATAATCAAAAACTGTCTTTAAAATTTCCTTTTGAACCACTACGATAAAGAACTGTAGTGTCCGACAAGCTTTTAAACTCTGAAATCTTTTTACTTCTGAATATTTTGACTGTATCTTTTTTTTTTCTTTTTTGTCTTAATTTTTTTCGAAATATCCCAATAAAAGTCAAATCTTTTCGATCACAAATAAAGAGAAATGCAGTCCAGGGCCGTAGCCTCCGGGGGGGCAGGGGGGGCAGCTGCCCCCCCCTGGAATTAGGAATTTTACACACCACACCCACCCCCCTCGGTAGCTTCGCCCCAAGTTGTGTCCGCTTACTGCCCCCCCTGGCATTTTGCTCAGGCTACGGCCCTGCAGTCAAAATAGTTCGTCCGATTTCCACTTTCACTCCCTTGGAAACCTTAGACACGCGGTTTATTACTGAAGTATCATAATGAATTTATACTGTCCTTAGGCATCGTTATGGGTCTAATTTTACTCAAAAAACCGTGCCGTCTGCGACGCAACTCCTAGGCGCGTATATTATCTATTCTTGGCGCGTGGAACGATTGTGTTAGTGCAGTAATTATCTTTCTCAACAGGTGGCATGGGCAGTTGTGAATTTTTTTTCAATCACCAAGATCGTCAAGGCCATTATCTGAAATAAAACAAGTCTCTGATATGAACGTCACTTCCGGCAAGCCATATATTACTTCAGGGGACCTAATTTGCATATAAGATAAAAAATGCATTTTTTTTTCTTGTATTTGGGTTTGTCTGCAATTTTTTTCATTATTTTGAGTAATGCCACCTTTTGCTCACAAACTGGGACACATTTGGTCCAATACGCTGTTTGTTAATTATGTAATTAGAAATAACTTTCATAACACAGACGTATATCACGTTTTCACTCTAAAGACATAAAACTCGATGTTAGCTGCATGGGTATAAAAGTAGGTCAATTGCCTGTATAAAATTGCCATACGATTATTGATTTTTCAGTGTGGACCGTTTTAGGGGGAGAAGAAGTGGGAGAGGTATCAAGATGTCAGAAAAAATATTTTGGTTGCATGGAGTACCTGAAAGCAGAGTATATTGCAAATTTATGACGAAAAGAACAAAACTAGCCCAATCTCTAGTTTTACCATGCAGAACTTTATAAAACGTCAATCCCCTCTCTATTTCATCTGCCTCTCCCTAAAATATTTCAGGCCGCGTTAACTGTTCAGCTCCCGGGAAGCGCGGAGCATCCAGCGTGGTGGCAGACGCAGGTGCTCTGCAGACGACACATTCCATTCAGAAGAGGGGGTAAAGGTATTTAAGGGAAATGTTGTATTTAATTACATGTGGCGAATAACGTGATGAAGGAAAGAAAATTGACTTATTTGAATTTAGATGGACTAATTTCAATAAAAGATACTGATATTTCTTCTCAAAATTGGTAGAATAAAAAAACGCAAAAGGATATAACCTATCTCCCCTAAATATCCTTCCATGGCACATCCTATCCTTGAGCTTTTGAACCTTTCACACTCCTACACACGCCGAGTTGTGTGGTATCAGTAGACAGGGGGCGTATTCGGGGTGGGGTGGGGGGGGGGAGAGAGAGAGAGAATTCTAATGTGACCGTTCTTGTTCAACAAGTCTTGATATTTCTGTTTTGATTATACTTTAGCATAATTTTGGGGTTCTTGCACAGTATTACATACAGTTTTATACATGTTATATTTTATACAATAAACCATTTTATTTTAAATGATACACCTGAGTTAAGAGCGTTGGCAGTTTTGTATCCAAACCCACAGCTGTTGATTTTGCTGGTCTGCACAATCCGTGCTTCACTATAATTTAGATCTGATTCGTTTTCTTTTATTATGGTTTATCTGGGACAAACATAGAAGTACAACTTCAAGCATTGGGTTTAGCTACCCCCCCCTTCTCGCCAGTGTGTGTGTGTGTGTGTGTGTGTGTGTAGGGAGGTTGTATGTCGTTTTCACGAACTCCTGCCATGTCTTGACAAGGTATTGATATCATTAAAAATTAATTGTAACGCTTTTTAAGTCGTTTTGCTTCAAAATCATGAGTGTGTATGTGTTAATTTAATTCCATTTGCTTGAAGCTGTATTTGTCGTTCAGATTTCATTTAAAATGATTCTGCCTTCGTTTTTATCATTATTTTTTCACTTGTATTAATTCTGAAAAGTAAAATTTGTGACTTCCAGGAAACAATAGCTTCGTTATAGATAGACTCATCCAGATTTGTTCATGATTTTTTAAATCAGTGGCAATACCGCTAACAAGAATGCCTTTAACCCGTTCTCTAGCGCGATATTTCCTACGTTAGCGCTTTTATTTGCGGTTTTGATGTGCACTGTTTGAACTTTGCGCTTCGGACTTCGACTGAAGTACAGGGTGACAAAATAATAATAAAAATAAAATGATTTAAATAAAATAAAATAAAATAAAATAAAATAAGCAGAAACTATATTTTTTATGAAATCCTAGAGAGGTCCATCAAATTTTAGGAAATTTGCTGGACTTTCAATATGTGTATGATCATTCCCAAAGAAAAATTCCGTTATCTTGGTCACTTTTGCATAAAAGTCATATTTAAAAAAACAGTTCTCGCTCAGAGAACGATTTATTCGAACAAGCTAGAATAGTTTCAGGGTTGCCTAGCCCGCATCTGTTAGCGTTTAACTAATTAGGCCACGTCTTTAACCCAGGGCTGCTTAATCAACTAATAGACAAAGGGCGCCAGTCTAATTAAAGCTCCATCAAAGCGTAAATATTTTATTGCCCCATAGCTGTTGCTTATCTTCTCGCGCTCACTATGTTGATCAGTAGATGCGCCTTGGTCAGAGAAAAACGACGTCCGGAATCAGCAGATACAGTAAAGCGGTGAAACACTGGTTAGGCCACACTTTTTAAATTTTATGGATGACATCCTGCGCGCGCACCGATTTTCGTCCGTTCTCCAAAAAAAAAAAAAAAAAAAAATCCCCCCCCCCCCCAAGGAAGTCGGTTGTCGCAACGTCGTTATTGAATTTGCCGGAAAATGCAATCGGCAATCCTCGGCTAATTCCGCAAGCTCCATGCTGTCATTGTCGACTGCGGAGACATCCGAGTAGTTCCGAGTGCGGAAAATGAGCTTTCTGCGCATGCGTATTATCACCACGTGGAAATATGGCCGCTTTGCCGTCAAATTCATCTCTAGCATTAATTTCAAAATACACGACAATTAAAGTCATAAAGAGAACGGGGGCCGTCGTTTTGGATTGGTTTGCCATTGATATTGGACATGGAGATATCACCTTTTTACAATTATACGAAAGGCTGGCCGCGGCCAGCGATCATCGCCCGGAAAATTTCAGTGACATTCTGTCCAAAGCAGCACATAGGCTTACCAGGGTTTTTTTTGTAGCGAAAAAAGGGTCGACAAGAGCGTCGTGGTATTTGGTGGACTGAAGGTTGGACAGGCCACCCAATAGTTGGCTGCTACGTGTGAGTCGAAGTAGACAAAATGGCATCGACCGAAATTACCTTTTTTAGATTTGGTAGTAGGAAGCATAGGCCTATCTTTGCTTCATTTTTTAACAATTCTGTGAAGTGTTCACAATGCTTAAATTTTCTGAGAGTACAAATAAAGACACGCTGTTTATTTGATATTTGTTTTATTGATTGCTATACCAACAGAATGCATGAAATAACCTAAAATAGATTTGGTAATATGCAGCATATATATATTCATGACTTTTTACCTTTCTACGAAGTACCCTGTAGGCCCTATTCACAATGCTTTAATATTTTGAGAGCATGGATAAAGACATGTTGTTAGTTTGATACGTGTTTCTGTGGTAAATTAGTGTTCCCAGCTGTGTACTGAAAACATAACTTTTCTTAAGCAGTTTTTTTTTTTTTTTTTGGACTGTTTTTTTTTTTTTTTTTCGCCCGCTCGCACCGATTTTGGGGTCCCCAGAGGATGTCATCCATAAAAATAAAAAAGTGTGGCCTTACAGCGTACACGGACTTAACCTGGTTAAACCGAAAAATTCACAGGTACTGTTAAAGATTTATATCCTCCTTTTATATATCGTTATCCCCGCAGAAGAATTTTCTCTACGGATTCTCCACGTTGGCCCACCCACCACAGACAACAAAAGCTCGGTAGTAATAACGGGCGACTCTTTTATACGTAGGTTGAAAAGTCTCATAACTACAAGTAGTAGTAGGTCTTTGAGTAGACAATGTTTGTAAGTCGGCATCTTTTTCACTGTGGAGAATAGGGAAGATTCGGAATTTACTAAATATAGAAACAACTACAAAATTAGTTCATGCTTTTATTACATCAAAATTAGATTATTGCAACAGTATTCTTTTGGGGGTGAGTGACAGCAAATTGAAAAAAATCCAATTGATTCAAAATTCAGCGGCCAGATTAGTTAAAAAGATAAGGAACCAGAGCTTGGATCATATCACTCCAGTGTTAAAGGAATTGCATTGGCTGCCAATCAAACAAAGAATTTTGTTCAAAGTGTTGTGCATAATTTTTAGAGCTTTTAAAGAAAACACACCTGGTTATATTGCAAATCTTATTCAGTCATCTGAACCACGCAGGTTAACAAGAAACTCTTTTGAAAACAATTTTATACTCAATCACTGTGAAATAGACAGAAAATGCAACAAATTCTATGGAGACCGGGCTTTTACTGTTTATGCTCCAAAATTGTGGAACAAATTGCCTTTTAGTATCAGAGCTGAAAGTGACTATAATACTTTTAAAGCCTGTCTTAAAACTCATCTTTTTAAAGAATTTTATGGTTAGTGTTCCTTTAAACCTTTTAGTTGTTTATCATTTATTAAGAGTGAGCTTGGGTTAATTTTAGTAGTATTTTAAAGTTATCAATAAATTTTCTCTGCTTTCTTTAATTAATTAATTTTATCAGTAAATGTTAAAGTATTTTAGTATTGTTATTTTTAGACTTTTTAATTATTTGTAAAGTGCATTGAAATGTAAAAAATGGAATGCGCTATATAAGAAATAAATATTATTATTATTATTATTATTATTATTATTATTAAAGCAATCTCCCCTGATTTCAATCATTCGGCCTCAGCTAAAACGGCTTCAGCTACAAAATCCACGGAGTTGCGCGAGTCCAATTATTATTATGTACAGACACAGATGTACCACAGGGGTCATGGTAGTCCTCTGCTGTTTCCAGCATGGCAATGTTAGGTGTAGATGATGTACAAGGTGCGCATATAAAAAGGTCGTTTGAAGCGTGCACTGCTTTCTGTCAAACTAAAAAGGTGGCTGAAGCACAGAAATGCGTAAACTGCAGGCAAAAAAACAGCTATTTGGACGGAGAATCAAGCAATTAAATGTTTTCTTTCTCAGTTTAAATACGATGCGCTGTACAAATAGACTTCACCTAAGCGTCCGAGCCTTGGCTGCACTTTCAATAGTGATGACGAACTAAAGCTTCAGAGTTCTTTTAAATGCTTCCGATAATAAAGATATGCGAAAGAGACTCGTTATTTTTTTATATATATAAAATCAAAATAGCCAGTAGACTCGTACACAGCTTTCAAGACGGTGGACAGGTGCGTAGGCCTACGTCTTCACAATATTACATGTATATATGCAAGCTGTGGCGATATCACCTCATTTACCGGCAGTATCAATTCATTACGATTTTTATGTCTTGTTTGAAGGATGTCTTAAGAGATTTTTGAAATGATAAAATGAAAAGATTCCCTGCATTTTTTGACTCGTACCTACTGTGTATACAGGTAAAACTGACGCGCAGATTGTTCGTCGGTGAACTGATTAAATCGTTTGGTACCTGATAAGGCATCAGGAGTTAGTTGTTCAATTGTTCGGTGAGGGGGGCAGCCACAACTGCGACCTTTCCTCTGTAATTAAAACCTTCTAATTTTAAGTGTTAAATAGGTGAGACAGGAATTCTCGACTCTTTCCCAGACGATAATTAAAGTTAACCGTATAGCAAGAGGCCAAATTATTTGATTTTTAAATGTTTTCATGCGTATTTTCATCGTTTTCAATCAAAGACAATAAAATCATTCAAATAAAGTATTTTCCACACATTTCATACTTTTCAACCATCTAAGACAGTTAAATAAAGGTAGGCCTATTTCAATACTAAGCATATTTGTATTACTTTACAAACACGTTGTTAGATTATTTTTAATATCCATTTTGTCTTTTCCATACATGTATTATGCACGTTTTTTTTTTTTTTTTTTTTTTTTTTTTTTTTTTTTTTTTTTGTAAATAACAATATATGCCCATTGAATTTTCCAATTCTCTTGTCATTGAGTTCAGAAACAAATAACTTTTTATTTTGCCGATAACGCGTTCAACAATAGCCGATGTACTTTCTTCTTCGTATGTCTCTGTTGATCTTGAAAATATGAGCCCCGTTTGTGCAAATCAGTAATACGTAAACGGGACTGGCTACGTAATAAAAAAAATTTATTAACGTCTCACGTTAAAAAAAAATAGAACCCACCCTACGAAGGGTTATGAGAGACTAAAACCTGTGATAGGCCTACTACATTTAAAATGATCACTTATCATAAAAAGCACACACAAAAAGGATATTACATACAAAACTTTTCTAACCTTCTCTTTGTTGTTACACAAAAAGTCGTGAAAGTTCTTGAATTTTTTGTAAGTAGAATCCCCGTGTAAAACTTCACAGCTTTTACTTTCTTTTTCCATAATCTCATGCTTAAAGTCTTTTCTTTCTTTTTAGGCCCCTATTCTTTAATTTTTTCTTCAGATCTTTATGATGTTTTTTTTTTCTCGCATTGTTTACCCCCGAGTTCTATTTGCCGATAGTTCGTTATATCCGTTGATTAACTAAGCATTTCTGTTTTTTATTAAAGCACCGTTGATCTCCTAATATTATAGTTTTTCTTCCCGCCTTCGAAATGCTCAGCGCAAACGCGATGCCCTGCTTTTGATCCAAACCTGCTATATTTTCCTTTCTTTCTACCATATTTTTCATTCTAACGGGTTTGTTGGGAACTTATTAAACCTCATGTGTCGATCTCGCTTAGGCCCTACTGGTTATTGTAGCAGCGGGACAAAAAGCACGTAAACCCAGCCATGGTTTCGACATGGCAGGACTCCCCTACCCACAATGCAATTTCCATTTCCGGAAAAGATGAAAAAGGTCTACACGTCATTACCGAATTCCTCAACATCAACCAATCACGGTTATTACTTATGAAAGTAAAACGAGGTTAGCAGTTAGGGGAATTCCCTGAACTTCCCCGTAAGTGGGACTTTTATTGAGTCTAAATTATACCGTAACACTTAATATACTCGCCAAAATGGCGACTTGCATCATAAATTTCACACGCCAGATTTAATTTGCTGGCGAGTGCGAGTGTCAAACGCTGCTACAACGGTAAAATTAGCGGTCCACCTAAAATACAGTACGAAAACCGCTGTAGTAATCGGAGTTTTTTCCTTCCTCCACCTGGTCTGCTCTTCATGTGCCAAGATAGGCCACCACAGGTGAGTCAGTCAGGCCATAGTCAGGCCAGGTACTGTAGAGACAGCACGCCCCCTGCAGGAGATCGTCTACATTGTGACATCATAACTGCCACGCATCCGTTGTCTCAGATCTCCCGAATCGGACGTGCTACGATCGACGATCTCTACAATTCTCAAGGAGCCTAACAATAGCAACAGTGATCACTCGTGATCACTCACCAAATCAGTAAGTAGACACAGTGAATCCTTAGCACGACACAGTGAATACTGTACCGCAAAAACCGCGAAAACCAGAAGTTGCTCGGCGAAGACCTCACTATAAGCTACTAATAATCGATGTTTTCGACAAATCACCGTAATATTTGGGTAACTTGGACCACATTACATATATCAGGACCTTTGATAGTGATGTTTCAGTGAATTTAGTAAGTAACAGCTGAGTTTTCTTGATCGGCAATCTAGCGTGGGAGCCATTGTTTGGTTAACAATTGGCATGTGTAAACAGCAGTGTCCCCTCAGGCCCACTAGATGCCATCTCAGGCCAGTATTGCCCTCTCAGGCCAGTAATGCTCTCTCAGGCATATGAATGTGGATAACAGCACAATATTTTCTGCGTACTTAATACATACATATAAGAATCTAACAAACATTCATCAAGTAACATTTACAACATTGTACCAACTTGAAGTCAATTAATGCTTTATTTGTAAATGTGTTCTTTGTGCATGTGAAGAATTCCTTCTAACTGTACATGAAGTTGTAAGAACTTTTTCTTTGCATAAAACTTTATAAAGAAAATATATAATCATTAAATGTTTTTCATTATAAAAAGTTGTTTTTGTTTGTTCAAATCATGTTAAAATATAGGCTCTCTACATACCAAATTCCATTTTACCAAAACAGTTATCAATACATATATAGTAAATGTATGCACTGGCAAATTATTTTTTAAGAAAAGGGACTTCTCATTCTGAGACAACTACAGTATATAGTTAATACCACTAACCCAGTGGACTTGCATGCTTTTTATCATTAATGCATGGACTGTATTATATTTTATATTAATAACAGTTTTATCAAAGAACTTGTAGGTTCATTTGACATTACACTCATTAGGATCTGCTTGTCATTAATGGTATGCTTCAGTGGCTCTGTGCCCTCAGTAATGATCAAGAAATGATCAAGACTTAACTAGTTAAAGCTGCAGTCTTAGCTGTCACTAATTAAGTCCATCTAGCTGCCAGTGTCAACAAATTTAAGTTCACTGCTACATCGATATCTTTTCCATGAATTTATACAATTTTTTGGTGAATTTTTTTAACATTTTCTCATTTTTTTCGAACTGAGCTGAGAATTTGAATTAATGGGCCTGAAGCCATGTGATATTTGTTTCTGACTCTGCTGTTAGGCAAAATGTAATATTGCATCAGCATTTTCTATCTTGTACCTCATTATTTTCTGTTTTTTTTACTGAAAGTTATGCAGTTTTGGGTGGAATATGGGCATGAAACCCATTTATTAGTTATCCATGTTACATAAGGTAGATAATCAATTAAATCTCAATATTACTAATTTAAAATCCATCTGGCAGTTTTCATTTCCTTGCCTTTGTGGGCCCATAGCCACATCTCAGTGGCAGGTGGGCTGCGTATAGGGGTCCACACATTCGACAATTCTTTGTTTTTGTATTTATTATTAGCGCAGGTCGCACGTTTAGATAAAATACATTTGCTTGCCTTGTTTGTATCTGTAATAAAAAGTACAAGTGTTGATAATTGATAGCCAGTATTGAGTAATAGAAATAACAGTAGGGATAAAAAATGAACACGATAGAAAGCAGTACAGTCACCATTGTAAAAGAACAAATAAGCGCATGTCGGGCATAAGACAAAAACAGTTCATAAAAATACTAGACACTTAAAAAAAGGACTTTATAGAAACAATGGATATTTCAACAAATATAATTCTGGTTTTATTTTTACGTAATCTTCAAAACCTAGCACGCTCTTTTAACGTCCCTTTTTACATGCAGCACATGGTACAATGTACGCATCCTAGTAGTTTGCTCGTTTATTCTTATTTTGGTATACTTGGAACTGAGGACAAAATGTAGGCCTTTGAAAACATAACGCGCACCTCATATTAGCCTGCTAGCGCAGTCTGTAGCGCAGTCTATAAACAAGGCAGCAAAGCTGTCAAATGTACAGACAAAAAGCAAGAAAATAACTATGCACAAAATAGGCTACTGTCAATTCTGATGCAAAAGTACATTATGTTAAACTGTAAATTCAACATCAAATTTTAATTATGCTCAACAGGTAATACCAATGAAAGTAAAATGTGTAACAAGCATAAGGCTTCAGGCCCATGAGAGTTCAAGTTCACACTGAAAATGTATAACTTCCAGAAAAAGAAGCCAATTAGACTGCTTTTCCAACTCAGGCTACATGCCGATTTTCGAACTTGACCTCCGTTTAAGTAAGATCGATTACTCCTGAGAGTTTCACGACAACAGGCCTATCGGTTTTCCTTGAAATGTGTTTACAGTGTTGCATATATGTTGAAAAGTGAAAGAAAAAAGCATAACTTCTACAATAATGGCCTGATCATCCTGATTTTCGAACTTGACCTGCGTTTTATGAATATTCATCAGCTCTTTAAATATAAAGCCCAAAAGTAAAACTGCCTTCCACTTATCGTGTTTACAATGAAAGTGCAAGGTGCCAGCAACGGCGATGACGGCTACGACAGACGCAGGTGATGGCAATATGTACAGACACATCTGTACATATTTACTGTACTGTTTGAGAACAGTAAGTGACATGGTTTTTCTTAAATGGTCATCATGGGAGCAGTGCCCAAAATAGGTTTTTTTCAAATTTTGATGCAATATTACATAATGTTTAACAGCATAATGACCATCAATTTTTAAGAATAAAATATTAGTATCATGGATTTTCAGAAAATGTGACTAGCAAAGGTCTTCAGGCCCATGGAACTTCAAAGCCACAACTTGAAAATGCCAAAATGTGAACAAGACAGCACTGTTCTGAAATGGGTTTATTTCCATTTTTAACAATTTTTAACATAAAACAAAATTAACAGTTTACTGCCATTTTTATATTATCAACTAAGAAAATTGATGAGATGGGAAAAATATAAATAGAATAGTGTTAAATGTCCAATTTCTTCCATTCTGAGATTCTGAACATAGTGAATGATTGAATCTGACAAACTGCAATGATATGAGTTTATTTCCATTTTTGAAACTTTATTACACAATACACAATATCAAGTTTAACATCATTTTTACAAAATTAACTAACAATGTTGTAAAGATGCAGGAAATGTCAAACAAACACTTTTACGTATCTTATTAGTTTAATAATGAGACTGTTAACATGCCTAAGAATTGAATCTGAGGAAATGTGAAAAATATGCTGAAAAGTGAAAAAACAGCATAACTTCTACAATAATGGCCCGATCATGCTGATTTTCGAACTTGACCTGCGTTTTATGAATATTCATCAGCTCTGTAAATATAAAGCCAAAAAGTAAAACTGCCCTCCACTTATCGTGTTTACAAGGAAAGTGCACGGCGCCGGCATCGCCATCGCCATCGCCATTGATTTAGTCAAAAGCACACAGGTAAATATTTTTGTGATCTTTTAAAAAAAACTTTAAAATGATGAATTTTCACAATGGGGCAATGGGTGTTAATCTTTCAAGGTCATACAATAACAGCAATGTGGTGGTTTTCTTTTGGTTGACATCCAATAGTTGAGAAATATCTCCTATCAGTCTCAGCTTCAGTTTCAATCTCTTGTGGACTTTCTACCACAGTCCAGGAAAAAAATTCCCTTATTCATAAACTACTATCTATAATGTGCGTGGATTTAGCAGTGCCCACCCCAGATTAGTTAACATTTTTATTTGATTCTTTTAATTGTATATGAATATATTTTAAACAAGTCACAGTGAAATAAAACATGTATTTAGTTTTTCTTATTTGAAAGAAAATGAGGCATCTTCTCTGCATAGTAGTAAATTATATGAATATTTATTATGGTGTTCAGCATTTTTGTCACAAACTTAAAATACCAATATATATTTTCCCTCATGCTCCTTGCCCTAAGATGTTCATAATTTATTAATTTTGCTAATTTTCTTTTGGTATACAACTTATTTGTAAGAATATTTGTTGTAGGTAAAGTCCATTGGTAACCAGCTACACTGTTAGAAGTTGTGATATCAAAGCAAAGCAGTTATCAATGTTAAGGGTGCCTCAACATGATAGTATTTGATGCATTTTGTCCCCGAGAATCATGCATGATCATACATTTTGACAAGTCCAACATCTGCCTCAACACTGAGGACTAATTTGGCATGTTACAATCAGGTAGAAAGTATCATTATGATAATTTCCCCTATTTAAGTTAATATTTTCAATTTTTAATTTAAAGAGTAAAGTTAGGTCACCTGCTAGTTTTCAGTAAAGAAATATGAGAAAAAAATTATGGATAACACAGACTTTATGATATCAAAACTGTGGGAGCATTATACTAAGCAGGACTTGATTAGGTGAGTCTTTAATACAAATAGCATGATTATCAAGGCTTATAAAGTAATGCTAACTTGTTTTCTCATTTAGTATTTTTTGTGACTGAAAATCTAATGTACTGCTATATCTTTCCGAGAAAAACTGAGCTGCAAGACTGGTTTGTCAAATAAAGTGCAATAGTACACACCATATCACTCCCATTCTGAAAGGATAAAACTGGCTGCTTGTATTTGTATTATTTTTAAGGCGATACATACACAAGGACCATTATATTTATCTGATCCTATCTGTTTTAACTGACCATGGCGGTCCACACATTTTAATACTGAGAATGACCTTATTTTAGAACAGTCTATTTTAGAGAAGGGGTGCCTCAAAAGTTATGGAGATCGGGCTTTTACAATCAATGCCTCCAAATTATGGAACGCCTTACCAAATTTTATTAGAAAAGCAGACGACTTTGACAGTTTTAAATCCCTTCTTAAAACTCACATTTTTAAATCCGTCTATATCTCTTAGGTATATATATATAATGTTTTTAGTAGTGTTAATTTTAAATGGCTTCCAATTGTTTCAGATTTAAATATTGTAGTGATTTTTTAATGATTTTAGTTATATTATTGTAAGGCGCCTTGAGGTAGCACGTAAGGCACCATATAAGAATATTATTATTATTATTATTATTGACAGATATCTTTTACATGTCTATTTTATTTTACAAGTTTTTTTATTTAGAATCCTGGTTGTGAAGAACTAGAAATTTCTTCCACTTGTATGAGTACCAATTTCTACTGTATATATTAAGTATTCAAGTAATCTGTTCTGTTATCGACTTCAAGTACCTGAGAGGGCACGACGGGCCTTACAGGGCGCTGTTTTAAATTGGAGGTAGAGCATACTCAAGCAATAAATAGCCGTAAAACACAAACTCACGTTGAACATCAAAACTTTATTAGAAAACCTATATCAAAGTTAACACTGACTGTAATTTAGAGTATAGTAACTGACAGTGCTTTACTTATTTGTCGATTATATCAGATATTAACGGCAACTGCACGTGAGGGAGAAGACGAGGTTTTCACAGTGGTACATGTACCTGGTAGTTTTCTTGATATCCGTAGTTAGTAGTGCCGATTATTTACGACCATAAAGTTCTACCAGTCCTTTCTTATGGGTAATTTATGAAAAATTGCATATCATGCCGTAAATAAATAACTGTGTGCATTCTCCTTCCACATACGAAAGCGACGGCAATCAGAGCTCCCGCCATCTTGGATAAAATTAGTTATGTTGTATATAAAAAAAACGATGTGCGGAAACAAATACTACACACCAGTCAGCATAAAAACAACCCAAGCAATAAATGATTCAGAAAACAAGTACCATTTATCCAAAAAATATCCATTTCATGAGATAAATAACCTTAATTCAATTTATTTACATCTGAATGAGTTCGTAGTTTAGCAGTCACCGCTACTGCGCATGCGCAGATGGTCTTTTTCGCGTAATTTTAGCGTTGATTGTTTTTAATGTAATTTAACCATTTTGTGTTTTGAAAAAAATTTTATTTCATTTTTTGGTACCTGAATATATGCTGTAAACATCTTGTATAGCCATCTTACATAACTACGTCGGCCATACGAGTTATTTGTCAGTGAATATGGGGTTACCTGAACATTTTATATAGAAAAGCATATGGGAGAAAAATTTCAGGCTTAAATATAAAACACTCTAAAAAATTAATTATTTTAAATATGCAACTTCTCGGGCTCAATTTATTAGTTTTTAGCATAGTTCTTCACAGTAAATTAAAAGAAAACAAAATCTGGGAGGGTCACGTTCCAATGCCCCTATGTTATTTTTCTGATTCTTACAGAGACTGGTACTAATTAAATGTTCCATTGAAACAGCAGTGCTGAGATCCAGCAAAAGTTAATCAAAAAGAAAAATATATGTATAACAATAAAAAAAGAAAGAATATAAAATTGTCTTTTATGTAACAATTATATTCTCAATTAATGTCAAAACGAAAAATCTAATGATATAAAAACTTTGACGCAGGTAAGACTGCGGCGCGCTTCACATGACCGGATGTAGCAGTTATGTATGCACTGCGGACCTTCCTTGACCTACATACATTGTTCATCGTAGCAGCGGGAACACATTACGCGTTATGAAATAACGTTATTCCAAGGACAGGATATATATATATACGAGTTTCCGTATGAAGCAATAGGACATAATACGATTCCTGCATACTTTTTGTGCGTGCAAAGACATTGATGACAGAAATGTGAGTACTTTGTTGGAATGATCTGGTACCGGAAGTCAGGAGTGATGAAAGCGAGAGTTGGGCGGGGTTGTGAAGAAAAAGAACGAGGGAGAGAGAAGAAGAAGAAGAAGAAGGAGCTGCAGAGACAAGAGCTAGATGATAGACCAAGGGATCCAGTGTCACTTGTACGGTTTATTCTGCTTGAACCATCCGTCCTGACCGATTGTACACGTAGCAGACACGTGTATGAATAATGAACCGTTCCGTGAATGATCCGTTGTTATTCACCTGTGCATTGACGTGGCTTGTTCGTTTCCCACCTCATTATATATTTACTATAGTGGGGATATTTCTAGCTAAAATTCATCTGTTAATACAGAATTTTTAATTGATAATTTTGATACAGAATCAGCGTCAAATTACAGTTCAATGCTTGGATGAACCTACCATGGATGGGCCGTTGTTATTTAGCTGTTGGCCTTCTACATGTATAATTGTATTGGTTTTACTTGGCTAGTGTGTTGATATGGCCACCTGAGAGAAATCGCAGTAGAGGTGAACAACTATAAGATATGAATATTTCTAAAGACTATGCTTGAATATGCACTATGTTCTCAGCAGTGTATGTTTATTTAAAGGGATAATACCTCTTCGTATGAAATCTGTATTTCACAATAAAAACATTGTGAATGGCTCATAAAAATATAATATATTCTGTTTTCCCACAAAAACAGCTGTTATAGCTATTATTCTGATATCTGAGCTTGTCTTTAGACCACGTGACCTCCATTGATGGCTATACTCTGTTAAAATCTCTTAAGAGATTTTAACAAAAAAACAAACTTTTTAGAAAAAAAACAGGGACTAACCTTGAATGTAAAAATGGATTCATTAACCATTGGTAAGTATGGGAAAATTGTTGTTTACTCCAGGAAAATTCATTTTTTGGCCGAAACAAAGAGTTATTATCACTTTAAGTAATAGAGATGGACCATATACACCAGAAGTCTCTCAGATTTGCCTGTGCTTCATGTGCAAGAGCAGAACGGATGGTTCACGCTCTGAACAATTCATGCCACAATGGTGATCCTAGTGTTAAAAGTGATATAATATACAATTGGTTTCCTGGAAACATCTGCACGGTAAAACATTAAAAGGACTAGCAGAGTCAAGTAGCAAATAAGGTATCTGTGACCCCATTCCCATAGATTTTAGATCGATCTATTCCTGTGGGGAGTCTCACTAGATTACTGTCAGCTTAGCCGGCTTAAGCGTCTATCCTGCTTAAAACATTAACTATGTTGCACGCTAGGCTGACTGCAATTTAGAGTGAACCCCGAAGGAGTTAGGTCGATCTGAATCTCTGGGAATGCACCCTATTTTGTCCTTGGCTTACTATAAATGTTATTTGTGGGGATTATTTGCACTGTTCACCTTAGCACGAAAATTTATGCATTAGCACTCCTATTGACGATTCTGATATGTACTGGCTGTGCAATACATATGGCTGTGCAGTACATATCAGATTCATCAGTAGGAGTGCTAATGCATAAATTTTTGTGCTATGTTCACCTCACCTATCTTGTGCATTTATCTCTGTCTATTAGTCATAGCCTTCCAACTGGAGTGTAGTAATGGCTTTGCATGTGAGGAATTCATAAGTATGTAGCCAAGTAAAACAACACATTACTATGTACCATTCTTTGCATTTAATATAGAGTTCTGCCTCATTTTGAGGCATGCCAGATCACTAACATTCACAATTACAACAAATGTCTCTCAAAATTTAGTTTACAGCGCCAATCTAAAATGAATAGAATGCAAAGTATGTTTGTTTTTCATTCATCGATTACGCAACATTCATCCCAAATGAACCTATATAGCTTTCTGCACATGTAGTTTGGTGACCTTAGACATCTGTAGGTGTACATTCAGACAGTTGTGACCAGTTTTGAGGTGCAGTTTTGCGCAGTACATATTTTCAATAACTATCACTGCATTTATTCAATGAAACTGATATCATTGGTTATTCAGTCTGTTTTTTTTCATCAAGTCATGGCAAAATATCAGATGCATGTTAGTAATTCCTTGAAAGTACTAATAACTGTGAATACAAGGAAGCTGCCAAGTTTGACTTTGTCCTGGATCACAGCCAGTTTAGACACAATATATTTACTTGTACTAGTAACACACTAGTTGTGATATTTGCTGCCTTTAAAGCAGTTATTTTCCAAAAATTTTGTTTAAAGAAATAACTTTCTAAATTTGCTGGGTGGTCCACAGACTGTAAGAGATTATTAATAAAAAACAAACTTTTTAGAAAAAAAAGGGACTGACTTTGAATGTAGGAATTGATTCATTAACCATTGGTAAGTATGGGAAAATTGTTGTTTACTCCAAGAAAATTCATTTTTTGGCCAAAATGAACAGTTATTATCCCTTAAATCAGCAGTGGTCAAGCTCACACATATGGTCCGTTATATATAGTGCAGGCCTTGCGTCTCTGTAGTGGCCTGCTTGATGTGGTCAGTTTGGGATGATATGTATTTGACCCAAGCAGTGGTCATTACCCACCGTCACCCATCACCATGCCAAAAACACCTTGCAGGTAAAACACAAAATACACCCTTAGTTTTGTTTTAGAAGTCATGTAACATCAGATTATCGTCTTCTACCCTTCCCCTGTAAGATCAACGAACCAGATATCGTATTTTGTTTTTCCTTAAAATTCTAAATATTTTTTTCAATTTTCCCATGTTACTCCTCATAAAATGTACTTCAACAAGGAAACATAGGCAAATTTAACTTTGATCAGTCTGAGATTGTGACAGTTTTAGCAGTCACAATTGTGTCCAGTAGCCTCCAAAAAACATTTTAAACTAGTCTCAGTTCCTTCACCCAGACGAGTCATGATTGCCTGAAGAGCTTGAGGACAGGCAAGGTTATGTGAGAATACAATAAATAGAAATAAATCGCATGTAAATTTGTGGAAATAAAATATTTAGTTCGGACCAGCACAGAATTAGGAGGACCTGCAGATTTCTTGTAAATGTACCATGAAAATCTGACTCCCCTAAAAGGTGACTTTCCAGTAATATTTTCATCATTTCATATTATGCATACTGCAAAATAAAAGTCATATACTCAAATCAAATAAGTTTTATGAAGTTTTGTGGGGGGGGGGAGTCAAATTTTCATGGGAGAGTCAAATTTTCATGGGAGTCGGATTATCATGTTACACAGTTCCTCTAGACCTTCAGTACCTCAAAGTTTTCTCCTTGTCTGGTCACCAGAAGTCTGATGACTGCAATATTAGGTTGGCATTTGGCAGTGAAAATTGCAGTACACCGCAGTTTTAATATGTTGCTGGCTCCTGTCAAAGTTCTATCTTTTTAATAAAATAATTGGTGTCACTTCATTAATATAATCTTTTGTCTCTTTTTCCAGCTCCAGTCTCCATACAGCATGGTGTCTTCTAGGTGAACAGACTTTACCCGACTGAACAAGGGGAGCATGTATTTTTAATATGAATGAGACAGGAAATAGCAGCTGCAGGAATATCCCTTCATCTTACACAGTTGTGGAAGCCAGCAAGTTTCAGGATGAATGGGTTGTGAAGATAATCAGGTAACTGGACATCTTGCTGGTAGTACACAAAATCAGCTCTTAGCTTTGAGTTACAGGTAACAGTGGGCTGATTGGTTTTCTCTCTTTCCTCTGTGGAGACACAATACCAATTTTCACAATTTTTGGATTTGTCTTATTTTAATGTAACTTGAAAAGCATTGGTTTTTATAATAATCCACACTTTTTTTATTAAAAAAAACTTCATATCATAATGAGCATTGTAGCTTTATAGTCATTTTTGCCATTTTTTATTCACATCTTTCATTTGTTAACAGTGCATTTATTTAATTTAAACCATTAATCTTATATGCACAAAACATGTACAATATGAATACTTCTATTAAAATATTGTCCATGTGCATTTTACTCTTCATATATAATGGCTGGAGGACATGTTCCTTTGTTGGCTGAAGTACTGGATAATTATATTACTTATAAACTTCTGAGCATCAGTGGGCAAGTGGTTGAATGTCTTGTTTAATGAATGATTATTTTTCTAGTTCCACATACACAGTTTGACAGTTTGTGTACATTGCCTTGGTAGTGGCCTGCTTGATGTGGTCAGTTTGGGATGAAATGGAGCAGTGGTCACTAGTTCCCTCGGATGACCGGTTGCCATGGCAGTAAATGGACTACTTATAGGTATTACACAAAAAATGGTTGATATTGTTTTACTAGTCATGTGACAATAGATTATTTGTTATCTTATCTGTAGAGAATGAAACCGATTATCATATTTTTTGTTTTCTTTACATAGAGTAATTTGTCATGATAAGAATTTTTATTAGTAATTTCCTTAGTGACTTCTCTCAAATTGCTCCTCAGAAAATGTCTTCCAATTAATCACAGCCAATTGATATACTTATCCCAGATTTTTACAGTGTGCAAATTTCACAAAAATTTCAACAGATTTGGCAGAGTTCTGTTTATATAATTGTGTTCAATCTGAGTTTGTGCTGGTCTCTGCAGTCACTATTGTGCCCAGTAGCTTTCAAAAGGCAAAGGTCATTTTTAACTTATCACAGGTCAATCACCACAACACTGATGTTTACCATATAAGATGGGCACTTGGCAGTTTACCATAGTTTTAATATTTTCCCAACTGGCTCTGGTGGACTGTCAGGTTTTTGTCTTTTCTTTTTATGAAAATATTTGCGTTCCTTCACATAAACATTGTCATTTCTCATTTTACAGCCCCAGCATGCATACAACATGGTGTTTTTGCCTTGTTGAACATGCGTGGAATGTATTTTATATGAAGTAGACAGGAAATGGCAGTTGCAAGAAAAGCTCTTCATCTCACCCAGATATGCAACACAGCAAGTTTCAGGATGAATGATTTGTGAAGAGCCATAGTAAACAGGTAACTGGACTTGTTGCAGGTAGCTCACAAAATGAACCTCTGGTTTATGTTTAGAAGTAAGAATGGGTTATTGGTTTTCTGTCTTTCCTCTGTAGAGAAACAAATATCAATAGTCAGGTGAATCATTAATAAAATAAATGATTCACTGCTTTAATTGTAATGTGAATTTAAGTTTTATAGTCATTAAGTACTTAAGTATTTGGTCCACACCCCTCATTTGTTAATAATTCATTTGAACCAATTCATCTGTACGAACAAAACATATAAAATGAATACTTGTAATATATATTTAATATATTTACCTATATTGTTCATGTGTAAGTAACTTCTTATACGTAGTGGCTAAAGGAACTCCATGTTTTATTATTTGGGTAAACAGGAATGTTAACAGATCTGTAAAGGCGCATTCAGAACAGCGGACTAAAAGATCCGCGGATCAAATATGGACGACCCACTAGAATGCCTGTTGCGTAACACCCGCAGGGAATCTATTCTGTGTCCAATCGGGAATTAAGCGGCAAGCTTTTTAGTGGGCCGCCATATTTGATCCTAGGATCTGTTAGTCCTATGTTCTGAATGCGCTCTAACACTAACACTTAACATACCTGGAATTCTGACCTCACCCTGCGTACCGTAGCCTATGAACAGGGATTACCATAGTGATCTTCAACTGTTGCTTACATGTTCAATTTATTTATGCTTTTTCCAAATAAAAAAAAAAAAACGCAATCACATGTAAATTGATATTGCAATATGAGCAGTATCAAGATATATCAAGTACTCTGAAGTATCGAATAAAAGTACTGGATGGAATAAAAGTACTGGGCGGAAAAAACCTTTACACCACTCCCCCCCCCCCCCCCCCCCCCCCCCAAAAAAAAAAAAAAAATGAAATAAATAAATAGTAAAGTAAAGTAAAGAAAAAGAAGAGAAAGAAAAAAGCTAGCTATTGATCATTGTAAAAAAAAATTCACCAGGTAAAATTCACTCAGTATTATAATTTATCTTAAAAACGGGATATCTAATTTATTTTCAAAAAAAAAATATTTGCCATGAGTTAAATTTCATAATAGTCAGGGGCCGAAGACCCAGATATATCGCACCTAAGCCGCCTCCGAGAGCCATACGGAGACGTTATTCATACAAAATTTATTCTCAGATATAAGGTTCGTTTTGCATACCTGTAAACTCCTAAGGGTTTATCTTACATAGAAATGTGATTTAACATCGTTTAAATCATAAATCGGCATGAAATAATTGACGTTTGAAAACAGACACAACTTCTTTGCTGCACTTGAAATGACCTCCTTAGCTATAAATATGATCCTATCACCTTGCGACATTGCATCATTCGATCGATATAGATGAGTAGTTGTCACTGCTGAAGGGAAAGCACGTCTATTTATAGGAACTGAAATCAGGTGACGCATGTACTGTTGTGTTCAGAGAGCGACTTCCGCTTGACCTACTTTCCAGTGCTGTTTGTAGAACAGTCGGTAATGAGTTGAGATCTCGATTTTCTTCTCATTATACTTCAATTTAAGAAAATAAAAAGCGTGACTTGTACTTGTGTAATTTCCCACCGGTACAATAGGTATTTAATAAACATACCGGGTGGAAGATTTTTGAAAAATTAATAAGCGTACTGGGTGAAAATGGAGCGTACCGGCGGGAAGAAATTTGGGAAATTAATTAACGTACCGGTACGTTTATTTGATACTTCAGAGTATGGTGAAATAAAATAAAAAGCCTCCTATATTTGAATAAGGTATCATTAAAGGGTTCCTAGTAATAATTTGCACTATGATGTACGGAGGATACTAAAGGAAATTACAGATATTATCCAGTTACATTACAAACAGTAACACTCATTTCATTTATATTTTTAGCAAATACACTTCAGGAATTGTGTTAAGAGCTGCAGGCAGACCAAGAGGTCTGTTTTACACTGAGTGAGAGTGCTACCAGAACCACCCAGAACAAGACTTCCAAACACAATAGTTCCTGCGGAGCCAGTTATATGGAACAGTACAGTTACACAACAAATGTGGGTTCCAGGTAACACAAAGAATCAATTTCCCCCGTATGCATGGAAACTGTTCGAGTAGAGGCAGCATATACAGCTAGGAGATTGTGTTGGACAATACTCCATCACTGAATAGACACAATGAACGTGTTTAAATGTGAATTGATATTTAAGTTCAGTTATAATTTGTTATAATAACTTTTCCCGCATTCGTGGAAACTGTTATAGTACAAGTAGAGGCAGCATGTACAGCAAGATTGTGGTAGACTATAAGCCATCTCTGAAGGGAAAAAGGCTTCATTTAGATGTGAATATATATTTCAGCTCAAATATTATATGTTATAGATGATCTCTGATAGTGTGTGGTCATGATTTGCAATTGCAAATTTAATCGCATTTATTATATACAGACACTTGTGGTCTGTCTATATTTTGATCATGGTATCTGTCCAGTGTCATCACCATATAGCACTTTGTGACTCATCTGTTGTTTACCCTATAACTGATAAACTGTATTTTTGTTGGAATTTTAATTTCTCTAGAAAATCAACATCATTATTTTATGATATTGTTTTGGTATCTTTAGCAGTTTGGACATGCTGCTACAGTATGTCCAGAGCATAACAAATTGAAGTAGCAATGTGGATATGTTTGTATTTTCGTCTGACTTTTTGTTTATGATTCTGATATTTTATCCAGTTACTAAATATCACCATTTTGTGAATTAATGAAATTATCGAAAGTTCATTGTCAAGTGATTTGTCTGGTGCATGGAAGGTTCCTTCATCTGATAGTCTAATGATGCCAGGGTCCAGTGGTTCAAAATGTTGTATAGTCTGAGGCTCAGTGCTTGTAAAATCTGAAAGTACAATAGTGTATGGTGTAATATAGCGATTATAGGATCTGTGGAGGGCATTAATGTTTTTAATGACTGACCATTACTCCATTATGCCCCAGCATGGGGCAGGTGTTATTTAATGGCTCTAATTTCATTGTTTCTTGAGCTCAAACATTAGGTTTTATGGTCTCGTGGCCTGCTGCTGTAAACATAAATAGTTATGTCATCACACACAAGCTATATTTAAAAAGATTTAAAAAAAAAACAGTAATTCCTTTCAATGAAGAATTTTATTTGTCTGAATTATATGACATACATATTTGCATTCCCCAATAATGTAGGAGCATCTGTAATTTCTGAGACTGTATGAATGTCTTTAACAGAAAAAAAATCTGTTTGCAATATTTGCTATGATGCTTACAGCTTTCATGATAGATTTGTGCACATCTGATAGTTTTGTCTCATATCCTCTGGTCCTTTTTCATTTTTGACCAAATTTACTTATTTACAATTGGTACTGACAATGATCGCAATTCCTTGGGCCTTCAGTAAGAATGTTCTTCTTCTTTAAAACACTGTATGGTAAAGGTTTAGTAAACCGCTTGTTGATAATCTTTGCCAGTTTGTCTTTTATCTCTGGCCAACAAGATTCCTCTTCATCCTATTCAAAAGGCAAGGGATATAAAAATATTTTCCATGCCTAATTATTTTTTCAATTAACTTAGAAATCAAGGCAAACACTTTCTCGTCCCTTGCTATTTCTTGTTCAAGGCACTGAGCCTCTTGTCTCAGGCATAGATTCTCTTGCTGGACCCACTGATCCTCCTGCTGGAGGCGCTGGGCATCCAGCTCCTGCTGCTTCTTGCCAATGTTGTAATATTCGTCAAAATTTGGCCCTGGAAGTCTTCTTGTCTTTGGGTGGCTGACCACTTGTGGAGGGCTGACTCTCCTCCACATCTGCTGGCTTTGCTGAGGCCCTTCTCCTTTTCTGCCTCCTCTCTTTTTGTTTTGCTTCTGGCTGTCGTCTGCAGCCGCATTCTATTCAAGCACATCAGTGAGTTTTTGTAGCAAGTGGTCTCTTTCACTTACTTTTTCAGCTGTTCTTGATCTGTAAAAAACAAGGTGAAATGAATGTACTCCTAAACCCTCAGTCTATTCAACTGATGATGAATAAAGCATTTTACTGGCAAATGAAGTGTGTGTTTGTGTGTGTGTGTGTGTCCTGGTTAAGAACTTGGATTTCTGTTGTTCTGATGGTCTGAGGGTCAGTAACACCCTGGTCTCGATCTCCAGTAGCTATAGGGTCTTGGTTTGTTGGTTCTGTTGTTTTTGGCCTTGTACAACCGTTTTCCTTGCTCTGTAGGACTGGAAGTCATCTTCCTGGCTGCCAATGTTGGATTGAATTCTAGCACTTGATGCCTAAAATGCCCAACTTCATTCAGATGAACATGTCCGCCTTCTGGAGTAATGGAGAATCTCCTCAGGAACGTATGTTTTAGCGCATCTGTCCATATCTCCTCAGTGCCTTGTGAGGCGGAGTGCCTGGTCTGGGGTGGTGCAAGTGATTCTGACATTCTTTTTTCTTGTTACATACTGCTGTGTCTATTGTCTAATTAATAGAACCATCTTTCCCTCAATAATTGTTAAACTATAATCTAACTGAATAAAACCTACATATTCTAATGTGCCTAGGGTTTGTACAAATAAGGCAGCAAAGCTGTCAAATGTACACGGACAAAAAGAAAATAATGTCAACTCACTGGTTGTCTGTGTGTTAATTGATTTATTAAACAAATGTATTTCATGAAGATACATTTGATTATCATGTACATGTAATGACTGTGCCATCCTTCCATTACATACTGGAAGTCGTCTTCCTGGCTGCCAATGTTGGATCGAATTCTAGCACTTGATGCCAAAAAGGCCAACTTCCTTCAGATGAACATGTCCGCCTTCTGGAGTAATGGAGAATCTCCTTAGGAACGTATGTTTGAGTGCATCTGTCCTCACTGCCTTGTGAGGCAGAGTGCCTGGTCTGGGGTGGTGCAAGTGATTCTGACATTGTTTGTTCTTGTTACATACTGCTATATGTCTATTGTCAAATTAATAGAACCATCTTTCCCTCAATTATTGTTAAACTATAATCTAACTGAATAAAACCTACATATTCTAATGTGCCTAGGATTTGTACAAATAAGGCAGCAAAGCTGTCAAATGTACACGGACAAAAAAAAAAATGTGAACTCACTGGTTGTCCGTGTATTAATTGATTTATAAAACAAATGTATTTCATGAAGATACATTTGATTATCATGTACATGTAATGACTGTGCCATGTTTCCATTACATACATTACCTTCTCACTAGAGCCTTGAGTAAACCGTATTCTGTATACTTAATCCTCAGGTAACCCACTTGCTGTGAGATTGGTCTCTTTCAGATCTGTTGCTATCAGCTCCTCTTTTGTCTTTAGATTTCTGTGATACACCATTTTAGCTGTAAATGTGAGCAGATGCATTGCTTATGTTGCTGAATTTGCATGGTTCTTAACATATGCCTTTCCATTCTAAAACATTCTAAAACCTGCTATTTCCTGGGTGTTGGCTATTTAGTCAAGGGTAAACTGCCAGTTAAAGCGAAAGTGAAAGGTGGTATGTTGGTGGTATGTTGAGAGACTTTTTTTCTCTAAGCTGGCTGCTAATAGTGAAGCCTTTGTCAGCCATTACACTGTCTCCTTCTAGAAGGTCTAATATTCCACTTCCTGTGTGTCAGAGGTGCAGTGATCTGTGTCAGAGGTGCAGCTAGTAAACAAAGAAGAAATGAAGTTTGTCGAAAAATTTGGGGCAATACCATTGAGAGCTTTAAATGTATTATGGCTCTTGTAATTTGAGTATGTTTTGCTACTTAAAAACAAGGGATGTGTTGGCCCCCAACACAAAATACAACAAGTTGGCCCAGGTTATAATCTTTCTTCTCACAGTGCTTAAATGGCACTTGAATCAGTTGGCAAAATCTTGTTCATAGAGCCCAGCTTTTAATCTACACAAGAACATGAACAGTTCGTCAATTAGAAGCATATTACGTGGACGGCACCTCAAACTTGGTCTTTCTGATGCTGCATAATAAGCACTCTGCATGTTGTCTGCTGCTGGTTTTACAAATTCAAACAATAATCTAAATGTAGAACAAGTAAAACCTGTATAAAATATCATAATGGTATCGTCTGAACCAAATCTTTCAACCCCAAATGTCTCCAAAGATAGCTGCTGTTTCAGATTGGTATTTTCCTCTTGTAAGCTTGTAAGAGGAAATTGAATCAGAAATATAAAGTATATATACATTAGGCAAGATATATATGACAAATATATATGGCCAGATCTTAACCATAAGTTTCTCCCTTTTTCTTTTCATTTTTTTCTTCATGAATACCCCTTTGTCCCTTCCATTTTGACAAAGAAAGGTCTTTGTCTAGGTTGAAAGAGGACAATGTTGCAATTTTATGAAAAAGAAACAAATAATGTGAAATTGATCAATGAATTGATATTCACATTGGAGTAATAAATATTAAATTAAAACATTTATTAATCTAAATTTTCTCTAAATGAAAAGTGATGATATGACTAAAAAGTAATTAAGTACATGTGTATATATATATAAGTTCCATAATCACTACACATCCATATTGATTATAGAACAACAAATATACCTAAAAAAATTCTTCCAGTCCTTCATCGCTTTCAACCAATCGTTAGCTCTTTGTAACGGAATATGCTTCTTCCCATCTAAATATTTCAATTTGTCCATTTCTAGACACATTGAATTATTTTCTGTTCTAGCATCCTTTACATCAAACATCTGCTCATCCCTCATTTTTCTTAAAAGCCTCATTTCCTTCTCAAATACCTATAAATTAATAAATATGTACCTCACCAAACTAATTCACACTCAAAAGAAGCCCTTATTTAACCTCTTCAATTTAATCCTATCACCAATTACACACCTGCAATTACAAATCACAAACATTTTTCTTTCCAGTAATTACTGTTTCTACAAACAAAATCTCTCTAACCTGATGAATTTCAACATAACTAATATCAACTAATAAAAAACAGTCATACTGGCACCAAGTGTACTGGTTGAATCAGTGTGTTGTAAGAGATACTATAAATTTATACAGTCTTCAACAAACTTATATAAACCAAGGTCTTGGGCACTTCCTTTCTGCAGCTTCTGTCTGTATGAGTAGGTTTTCTTTGAGGACAGGTTCCTCCATGATCTACTGCATAAAAAACATCGCAATTACAAATGCTTGTGCATAGGGGACATCGTAAATTATATTTTCCCGTCGTCGACATTGGGCTGCGGTACAAGTTGGTGGTATGTCGAGATTTCCGTTGAAGTAAGCGTGTTCGAAGAGGGAGGGAGAAGCGACTTCATATCTACAGGCTCTTTAGCCCAGATTTTTTCCCTGAGGGTCTTGGGGACATGTTGGTCTAATAATGAATAGTAGCCCTTACCTTGAGAGCCCTGATCTTGAACCGAGCCGAGGAGGTGAGTGGTTAGCTGAAGCTGTGTTTGGTTAGAGGCAAGGTTACCCATGTAATCCTGAGAGGACGTAAGACCGGGATTAGAGAAGGAGTAACCCGTGTTACCCTGTGACGACGAGGTAGGCTGACAAACTTGTGGTTGGACTGAATTACCCATGTAACCCGAGTTACCCATGTAACCCTGTGGGAATGGAGGGTGGGTTGGAGCAGAGAAACCCATGTTACCTTGTCACGACGTGGAAGGCTGGTCGTGAGATTGCAGATGCACGGAGTTACCCATGCAACCCTGCGCGGGAGGTAGCTAAGTCGGGGCAGAGTAACCCATGTTACTCGGCATTGACCTTACTGCTTCTAGATTCACGGTGTGCGAGGATGCTCGGCCGTGTAGGGAAACCTGGCTCTGGATAGGGTTACCCATGTAACCCTGTGAGGTTAGTTGATTGCTAGATGGTGGGCTGTTCATGACACCATGAGGAGCTTGTTGCGAAGAAGTCGGGTTGCTGTTGATTGTGCGTACATCAGAGGTCAGTGGTCCGCTACTAGGAATCGAGTTAAGGCGTCGGCTCCCATCTTCTTCCTTCATAAGCCTGTTCTTTTTTTCTGTTACCATAATTTGCAAGAATTCTCTTCTTGGGTTGCCATAATCAATGGCCTCCTCACCATGAAAAGCCATGTATAGGGGATTGCGTAGATTTTCTACTGTCAGCAGTTGTTCAAGGCCATCCTCCCACACAGAATATCTGCTAACAAATATTTCTGTGCGGTCATAACTTGGGGTGTCCTCTGTATCTATTTTTTTTTATGCCTGGGATGTGAGCAGCTCGGAAGTTAATATTCTCCGATAGGCAATTTAAAAAGTTTTCTAAGTAAGATCGTGATAGTATGGTCCTTGATGTACATTTGTTCAATATAAAGGTCAGGGCCTCATTGTCGGCATAGAACTTCTTTCTTCTGCTTAATACAAATGAAACATGTCCCATAACAAAAGACAGACAACACCAAGTAAACATTTTATAAATCGACTTCTTTTTAATATAATCATAATATCAACTTGTTATCTTGCAGTTCAAAATTTTTTAACATCAATTTTCTTTGTAAAAAAAACTTCATTAAAATACCTTATATGTATTATTTCTGTTATGTTAAAGGGATTCCCTTACCATAGTATGAAACATTTTCTTTTTAACACTGCCTTAAAAATTTGTTAAATTAATTTAAATTTAACTTTCCATGAATTTAAATTTCTGATTACAAATTTCCTATTTCATATTCATTAAAGTACAAAACTAAACTACATGCATCCAATATACCAGCCTATAAAACAAATTTTTATGAGATTAAAATCCAATACATTTCAAACTTAAGAACATAATATTCAAATTGACAATTCATCTTAACATAGAAAACATTTTTTATTTATCCATTCTTCCAAATTTCTTTTGTCACAATTGCCTCACAAAAAAAAAATTTGTTATAATACAAAAAGTCCATATCTTCTCCCATTTTCTTGAAACTTATAACCTTTTTAATTTCCAAAAGGTGCCAAATAATTAAACAAACTTGTAATTTAACCACTCCTTTTTCCTCTACATGCCATAAATAATCATTCCTAAGAAACGTCAACTTGAAGTAATTCCTACGTCACATACCTCTACCTGCCATCACTTTCAAATATAACTTCCTCGCCTTTGTCTTTTCCACCTCAAATCATGGGTTTTAACCACCACATATTTCTTTGAAGAGACTTAACTCACTTACATACAAAAACTATCATTTGAACTAGTCCAACTCCTACCCTTTCAACTAAAATGAACATTTAACAAAAAATTACACCAAAAATTTACCATTAAAAAGATATACCATTAATGAATACTATCCCTCTTCCCTAAATAATACAAGAAATTAAATTAAATAAATAGAATAAGAAAAAAAACTTTCTATGATAAAAAAGTTCACCGTAAATAGTACCTGTCCCTCATATAATATAGTAAATTTAAACATTGTTTCCTGCTTATGGAATTTTGTATTTTATCTAAGCTTTCAATTAACATTTCTCAGGATTTTGAATACAAGGCTTCACATCCCCAATTATTAAAAAAAATGCACCCAAACAGGTACATCTTCTGTGCGGTAACAACCAAACACCTTTTCTCCAAGCTGCATCTTTACACATTATTTTGCTATACTTACTTCTGCCTCATTTTCTCCTAGCATTCCAAGGTAGTCTAAACAGTATTTTTTTTTTTTTTTCAAAAAGAATAACAGATCTAAACATTTTTTTTCCTTGAAAAGTTAGTTTTCATTGCCCCTAAATTTCTAATTGCAATCTCTGCAGCACAATCTGAGTCTCTCATCTTTCCATATCTTAGACAAATGTTCTAAAACAAATGAGTCAACAGGTTTAGAACCTTCAAACTCTAACATTTTAACAGACTCTTCATAATAATCATGTGGGGTCTCAACCCAATCATTTTCCTCCTCCATCAAGATGGCATAAATATTTTGGCTTTCCATACCTGAACTTCTTTCGCCTGTGAAACTTAACTGAAATCTTGTGTCTCTACACAGCTTTTCAACTGCACACTCAAGAGCAACAAGAGATCTCCTTGGTCATGACCCTTTTATTAGTTCGTTTCATCTACTGGTACATACCTATCATAAAATGGAAAAACTGTGTAGAGAGCAAATGTTATGTGTCCGCCTAGAAGTCCAGCTGATTGCACACTGAAGTCCAATAAGCCTGTGCTATCTCATGTGCTTCCGTAATGAACTTGATCGTGATGAAGTAGAATACTGCTGAGAAGCACATAAAAAGTCATCCTCAAGAAGGCTGACATCCCCACCTGTCCCCATCTGTCGTAGACCTGCCTACAAAGAAAATGTATTGGAAATTTAGACAATTTTGGTCTTGTATGGTGGCGGATCTCTGATCAATATGTGAACATTTTCAGCCTACCCCTTTTAAAACACTTGCTGAGATTTTCCCTCATAGCCCTATGCTTCCAAATGAAGTCCCCAGGTCTTGTTCCAAAGCATAGAGCCGATGCATTAGCAGCTTCAAAAATACCACAGTCATTTCCGCCAGTTTGCTCCTGAACGTCTATATGCTCCATAATAATTTCCTTGGATGGAGCAAAAAGCAATAAGGCAACGATCTTGGCAATCTTTATACTAAGTCTAGGACTATGTCTGGAATCATAAACTTGAACACAATTGCTAATATTTATGTTATTTATGTTGGAAAGAGTAAGCCAAAGGAAGTTAAGATTAACTATCTGCACAAATGATGAAGTGGGGGATAGAAAAGAAATTACCACTTATAACAAACTCTTTGTCATCGTGCCTTGATTTGAAGAAAGCTCTGGTCTTAGTCTACTCAAATCATTTTTTGGAACCCATGTAAGACAGTGACAAGCTAACAAGGACAATGTCCTTGCATAATGCATCTGTATGCATACTAATTACCTTGCTGGCACCCGAGTCTCCCTGTTGAACGTCGGGGGGGAAAAAAAAAGAAGAGGAACCAGTGGCTCAATGTGGTGCTGTACGATATGCAAAGGTCACTAGCTCTAGATATCTTTCCCAGTCATTCTGCCTCTCATTTGTGACTTTTGACAGTGATGCCTTGAGTGTTTGGTTAAACCGCTCATCTAAGCCATTTGTATGTGGGTGGTATGCAGCTGTGATCTTATGCTTGATACCCCACTCTTTCAGAAGGTAATCTATCAGCAACAGAAAAATATTGGATGTAAAAATGGGTAAATAAGTATTTGGACAATTAAATTTTTACATTGGGAGATGTTAAGCTTATCTTTCCAAATATCTGCCTCTATTGATTCAAAGAGCAAGGCTGCGTTCACATGAAAAATCTATTATCTAAAAATCTATTTGTGTTATCTTGTGATCACGGTTTGTGCCCTGAATACCCCGCAGCGTAATTACTGGCAGCGCCAAGAATTAATTATAGCTTCAGAAGTAACTGGCTCACACTGCCCATAATTACGCCGTGGGGTATTCAGGGCTCAGATCGTGAGTTTTTTGTTTTGCTTTCCATATTTTCTCACAATGTCATCAATGGGGCCATGTGCTCCTTGCAGATCTGCTTGCTCTGCCTTTGCTGCTAGTACATGCCCTGCCGTTTCCCAGTGGTATTTTATACTCATTTTTATGTACAGACACAGATGTGTCTGTACATTTTGCCATCACCTGCGTCTGTCGTCGCCGTCCCTGTCGCCGTCGCCATCGCCGTGCACTTTCATCGTTAACACGATAAGTGGAAGACAGTTTTACTTTTTGGCTGTATATTTACAGAGCTGTTGAATATTCATAAAACACAGGTCAATTTCGAAAATCAGCATGTTTAGGCCATTATTGTAGAAGTTATGCTGTTTTTTTCACTTTTCAGCATATATGCAACACTGTAAACACATTTCAAGGAAAACCAATAAGCCTGTTGTCATGAAACTCACAGGAGTAATCGATCTTACTATAACACAGGTCAAGTCGTGTATTGTATAATAAAGTTTCAAAAATGGAAATAAACTCATATCATTGCAGTTTGTCATATTCAATCATTCACTATGTTCAGAATCTCAGAATGGAAGAAATTGGACATTTAATACTGCTCTATTAATATTTTTCCCATCTCATCAATTTTCTTAGTTGATCATATAAAAACGGTAGTAAACTGTTAATTTTGTTTTATGTTAGAAATTGTTAAAACTGGGAAAAAAACATTTCAGAACATTGCTGTCTTGTTTACATTTTGGCATTTTCAAGTTGTGACTTTGAAGTTCCATGGGCCTGAAGACCTTTGCTAGTCACATTTTCTGAATATCCATAATACTAATATTTTATTATTAAAATTGATGGTCATTTTGCTGTGAAACATTATGTAATATTGCATCAAAATTTGAAAAAAAAAACTATTTTGGGCACTGTTCCCATGATGAACATTTAAGGAAAAACATGTCACTTACTGTTCTCAAACTTACAGGAAAGAAACATGGGACTAAAATACAGCTCCAGTAGGCAATGCAGTATGTTTGGTAATTCTTACTGCCAGTTAAACGTTTTTTCTTTGTTTTTGTGAAAATTTAATCTTTCACATATTTTCAAGGTGTGACTGTGAAGTTCCACGGGCTTGAAGACCCATGCTAGTCACATTTTCTGAAAATCCATGATACGTATATTTTATTATTAAAAATTGACCGTCATTATGCTGTTAACCATTATGTAATATGGCATCAGAAAAGAAGAAAACACAATTTTGGGTGCTGCTGCCATGATGACCATTATGGGAAAACCATGTTACTTATGATTGCCAAACTTTCAAAAAAGAAAAACAGGACTAAAATGCAGCCTGAGTTGGAAAAGCAGTCTAATTGGCTTCTTTTTCTGGAAGTTATACATTTTCAAAGTGTGAACTTATTACTTATTTTACTTACATTGGTATTACCTGTTGAGCATAATTAAAATTTGATGTTGAATTTGCAGTTTAACATAATGTACTTTTGCATCAGAATCCACAGTAGCCTATTTTGTGCATAGTTATTTCCTGCTTTTTGTCTGTACATTTGACAGCTTTGCTGCCTTGTTTAAATAATTAATTAACTTGATTTGATATGTTTGCAACAGGAAATGGTTACAATCATAGCAGCAGCTCTATCACTGGCAAAAGTGAAGAGGTCTTTTAGGTTAATGCAGTGTTTCAAGAAAGTGTTCTATACTCACCTTGTTTCAGTTTGATGTACTTGAATGTTTTAACATTGCAACTCTCCCACCACTAGTTGACCAGCAGGGTTGATGACCACTGCACTGGGAGCCCATTTGCAATGGGGACCATATCAAGGAAGTTTGTCTTAACTTTTCCTTTACTATCTGTATACCTAAGATGCAAGTGTTATAGTTTTTGATAATCAAGACAATTCTTCATTAGATTTTCATGAAAGGCAGTCAGATTTCATTTTTATAATAAGTTGATAATATTTTGATCACAAGGGCTTATTCAAGTTATTTTAAACAGTTTTATCTTCACGGCATAAACAGCATTATCAAGTCATTTTTCATAATTACATGACACTATGCCCAACTCCTGTGTGATTCTGATGTCTGTGGCCTCATCAACCATCACACTCCATGCTGGTGTGCCCCTTAGCTCTGTTACCAGGGGTTGTAAAAGGGACTTGTCTATCAACTCGACCATTTCATCAATAATTTTGCAGCTGCAGTAATTGGTATTACTACCCACCTTTAAAAAATTGCTGTACTGATAATTAATAAAAATTATGAATTTATGAAATGATTAAATATGTTGAATATACATCTGAAAATGTTTATTTTTTCCCAAAACTTGTATTGAAATTACCTTGCTTCAAAATAGGTACACCCACAAGTCAGTATTTCTTACCATGTTGATGTATTTCTCTTGTAATTCGGCTGCAATAAATCCTGCCTTTACCATATTAGCTGATTTTCTGTCTGTCATCCTCTTATCAAGTGTATGGACTGTGAGGATCTTTTTGGTGTAGTTTTCCATGAGTGTGTATGTGCAATACTGTGCACTATGTCCAGGTGTGTCATTTCATCTATCACCTATAAAACAAAGATTATTGTTATACCTGAAAGGCTGTAATGGAACCGTCCTGACCTTCTTTTCTGGTAAGTTCCATCTACAGAAGCAGATATTGTGTTAAACTTGACCCCCAACTCTCCCACCACTAGTTGACCAGCAGGGTTGATGACCACTGCACTGGGAGCCCAATTTAAGATTGTTTAAAAACAATGCATTTATCACTGAATAATTACAGTTTTCTTAATCAACAAATGCTTCATTGCTTGTAGATGGTAGGAATCGGGCATTGCAGCATGGCAGTCACCTGTAATGAAAAGCATTCTGAACTTAATTCTACATATATTGTATGGGGCTTAAATTATTCCATGTTATCAGTTAGTTTATTTATAGGTTATAAATAGTACCCTACTGTAACATATATATATATGTACATGCCTGGTGTAACACACGTAGTGCTAAGAAAGGAATATAGAGTCTTGTTGGGGTGATATATGTTGTTATTCTTCTCTTTTGTCTATACCAGTTGTAAAATACTCGTCAACGATGGCGGTTTTAACTGAAATAAAAAATTTAATTAATAAATAAATAAAATACTTAACTACTTTAATACAATAATTACAAAGGGAATAATCTAGAATGCTGTAATTGAGAAATCTGCAATAGCACAATATGGCACAATTTAGGCACCCAACATCTTTGAGACAACTAGCACAATTTGTGCAACATGAGACAGCAGAGAAAGCATGAGGTGCATTATTCCTTCAGAATATCTAACTGAGCATTAAACATGTTTTACTATAAAAATTCTACCACATAAGACAAGGTGTGTCATAAAAACCATTAAATTTCACAGCAAAGAACTAGTACAGTGTAGATAAATCAATTAAAATCAATGTGGGTCAAACTGCTTCTCAGTAAGCATTAAACTCAAAAACAAGCCAAAAACAACAATTCGCTTAACTAAGCGCATCTAAATTTCTCTCTAGTTACAAGAAATGACATTAAAAACAATTTTACTCACATTCCTGGTTGGACAGGGTTCTCAAAGGTTTACACCTGGTTTAAAAACTTCTGGGATTATGAAAACACGTTTTATTCCTCTCAAGAACAGACAAAGGAATGTGTTATGCTAGGAAATTTAAGCCCCCTCCAGGAATGTCATTCAAAGACAATCAAGGGAAACTATTTTCTAGTTAATTCTTTCTGTCAGCTATAGGGGTCAGCACCTTGCAACCTACTTTGATTCAGCTAGCTAAATTTTGCCAGGTGTTACACCTGGTATTGTAACTTTTTATTCAACATATAAAAATACCTCTTTTTGTAACTTTTTCCTAGAGTGCATGTTCTGTTGACTCTCAGGCAAGCTGTTCTATGGTTGAGCCAACCTCTTCACTTCTGTGTTGAATGAAGTTGTATAAGATGGTTGGCAAGTTGACTGTTGATACAAAGTTATTAATCTCTGTGCCACCAACCGATACATGTCTAATGTGCCGATGCGCAACTTAACCGCACGATCGGCAGAGGTATGCTTACCTGAAGTTAGGTGATGTGATTCTGTTGCTAGACAGCTAGCGTAGAGAAACAAGCTGGGCATGTGCAGGTGCTGTTTCCTCTTCCATTACTACACCTAGCTATCCCATTATGAGCATCATTGACAGCCTCTACAATGTTGATGTCTTTATCTTGTAATTCCGTCATGGCAGCAATGAATCCAGCCTTTTCCATATTAGCTGATTTTCTGTCTGTCATTCTCTTATCAAGTGTATGGACTGTGAGGATCTTTTAGGAGACATTGTCCATGAGCGTGTGGGTACAGTATTGTGTCATTTCTGCCATCACCTAAAAAACCAAGGATTAAAATTAAGTTAGTACATTAAAAAACTGTTTTAATGTTTATAAAAAACTGAATAACAATTTTTCAGTTGTACAAAAACAATCTTATTATTATAAGTCATAATTATGTAGAAAATGTAAACTAAAATGAACCTCAGTCTTTGCTTATTTATGTTTATACAAGAAATGCATTGCCTGAACTCATTAAAAATGACATACTAATTTGACACAGCCAATGTTAACAGAACATTTGTTTTTGCTACCATGCATATGAAAATCTTTGCCTACCTAAAACAACATCTTTTTCTCTCATTTCACCCAGCACCTGTCTCTGGTGTTCCTCCCAATACTTGTCAATAGTGGGTATTATGTAAGTCCTACAGATCTCCATGAATTGGTCAGCTGACGGGAATTTTACATTTACCATGTCTGCCCACAAAGACACCTTGTTATAGTTGTTTCTATAGTCAGTATAGCTGCTGACATCAAAAAGTCTCCACTGTGAAGTCTGCAGTGAGATTGTCGTCTTCACTTTGTGTCCTGTCATTGTCTTTGGCTGATTCAGACTCTGCCCTATCAAGGAATGGTTGCACTCAAAGACTCAAAAAAACCATACTACAATTTTTTTGCAATTAGTCCCGGGTTAAACCATTTTTTTCTTAGACTAGTACCCTGATGCTAGTTTCAGGTGCTACCCAGCCACGCCCTCAATCTCAGAATCATTACTAACACTATGCCTCAGGTGTTTTGAGGCTTCTGCCCTTTTCCAGATGGTACATACATGTTCTGTTATCTGAGAACCCTTGTATTCCAACTTTATTGGTGACATCTAGCAATGGCTCTCTACGGTTGACCATGTCTTCCAGAACTTGATCATTATTAAATGTGCATCAAAGGGTGTTTGTATAATCTTGTGAAGCTTTATGTACTGCCAGAAAGAGATTTCAATAGTTGTTGGTAGTTGAAGTAACGAATTAGGATTAGCATGATTTTGTGTGACTGCAGTTACATCTCCCCACTCAGTGGTAACTTTGGGCCACAATGACTTAAAGGGATAATAACTCTTCGTATGAAATCTACATTTCACAATACAAACATTGTGAATAACTCATAGAAATATAATATATTCTGTTTTACCACAAAAAAGGCAGTTATAGCTATTATTCTGATATCTGAGCTTGTCTTTAGACCACGTGACCTCCACTGATGGCTATACTCTGTTAAAATCTCTTAAGAGATTTTAACAAAAAACCAAACTTTTTAGAAAAAAACCAGGGACTAACTTTGAATGTAAAAATGGATTCATTAACCATTGGTAAGTATGGGAAAATTGTTGTTTACTCCAGGAAAATTAATTTTTTGGCCGAAACGAAGAGTTATTATCCCTTTAATAATGATCAAATTCGTACTACAAGTCTACCTCCCATGCTGATTTCTTTTGGACATGATTTTACCTTGGATAGAGGGAGTAGGAGACTTCCCTTGGTACTTGAAATTTCTAGGGCCAAGCAATTTTGCTTGTGATGCCTTTTAAATAGGACAAACATACCCATTATAATAAAGAATAAAAGAATTACTGAAAAGTATACTGTTGGCATCAACTCATGTGTTAGTACATTATACACCTCAGTTTCAAGGCTAGTTGGTGAGCTGGTGGTTGTACTACTTTGGTAAATGAAGACTGGAGCTGGGTTAGCTTTAACATGATTGCTGTGCTTAAAATTTTGATTTTATATGCCAAAGTGCAGAACATAAGATTCCCAAACAAGCAAGAGCCAAAGCAATATAACCTATTACATCATCTAAGGATATCCCACCATCCGGGGGGAGTTCTAAGTCAAAGAGTAGTAAAAGTAAAAGAAATTTAATCTTACCCCTAGTCTCCATCCCACCTTCCAGGCCATCAAGGGCTGGAATTCCAACATACATGTTTACGATGCTCTTCTTGGTTGGACTGAGTCCCTGGGGTGGTGGACCACCTCCAGTAAGGTTTCTGAACTTGTAATGTTGTGGTAATAGATACAAGAAAATTAAGTTTTAAGATCGTACTTGAGTGATACAACACTTGGGTTGCTCTATTGTTCTTCGTTGAGAGTGCTCCATGAAGATTTAAGGGAGTATTCCAGGCAGTGATACGTTAATTTTGCGGGTGATTTATAGTCTCTTAAATCATTGTCCCTTGGGTCATGAACCATACACTTCTCATATTGATTTTTTAAGTAAGGCCTATGTCTCTAGTGTCCAAATGTGTGTGATAGCTTTATCAGCCTGGTAGCTTTTTCTGTGCTATCACACATGTAACAACACCCCTCCAGCAGCTAGTGAACACAAAAGTTTCCAATAAACTTCTGTTGAATCACAAAATTGAATTAGGAGTTATAATTCCTACAAATTAGATAAAAAATAAAGCTGTTAGCAAGATTTTAGGTTATTTTGGATCATCATTAGGGAAACTGTGGGCTAGGATGTGCAAGCAGAGTGAAAATAAGCAATTTTTTCAAACATGGGGGTAGGGATAAAAAAGAATGCTCGTAAATTTAGTTTAACACACAATATACCCATTTAAATTGAGTAAAAGACGAGTTGGATGTAATAATGTAACTAGACTATGATTAGCATGAAACTATCAATCATGGTTCACTTAACAAAGGTCACAAGGTCAAAATAATGCATTATTTCTACACATGTCAGTGCATCGGAGGCCGTTTGCAATATACACATAGTTAGGAAGAGCACATTCCTGAGAACAGGTACAAGCCTGAGTTACCGTCTGACCATCCATCCAGTCAATAATTAGCCTTTGCTGGGAATTTCGTCCGTTAATTTCTATCCTCTGCCAAATGGACTCAGAATCTCTGGGTCATTTTCCAGACATCTCTTCTTTATTGCTGCTTGATAGTTGGCATGCTGTGCGTGTTTAACCAAGCAGCCTTTGCATGATAGCAGTTGGCTTTCTATCTCACCTTGTTTAGCACAAAATGTCCAAGGATTTGTTTTGTCTCTCTGTTTAAAATCTGAGCGTAGGTTTTTTAATTTAGAGGGCCACAAAAAGAATCTATCTCCTCAGTCTTCCTTGTGACTGGGGATGGTACAGCCTGCTGATAATTTATGATAATGTCTGATATTTAGATTTTCTAGAAGCCATTCCACTTTTCCTTTGAATTCGTGTCCTTGGTAAGACTTGACAATGGCAGGATTACCAAACCCACGGAAGAGTCTTGAGATAATTAGGGAAATAGGCTTACTGTGTTTTGACAAACCTCGATATAGTTTGTTAATATTGTTAATCAGTTTTCTCGCCCCAAGCCTTTCGCAGATTTATAAGATTTCTTAATAATTTGCACCATGTCCTTTGGTCATATCACCTCTTTGTTTTCAAATAATGACCTGGCTTCTTTAACGGTGAACTTCTCTTTGTTCCCCAAAAAATTGGTAGTATACTCTCTTCTCATGAATGTTTGTTTCCCAATTTTTTCTTGTGAAAAGTCCCTTCCACCTCTTGTATGTCTCTTCATCTTTATTCATGTTAACTCTTTGGAAGGTGTAGTTGTAGATGAAACAGTGTTAAAATTGCATACACAGTTAACTACAAGATTCAAGTTTTCAATCGTGTCTACATATCATCAAAAATATCCACTCTGTCCTGGCACTGCATGAACTGGCCATGTATGTTATGAAGCTCTTACTATGTATGCATGGATGATATTAATAAACCTGTAAAATCTGACATGTATACTGTTATTTAAGTCTTTAGAGATTCAGCACATATGAATATGATATAATGATATTTATTTCTTTAAAACTGCACTACACTTCCGTCTCAGCTTGTGTTAGCTTGTGGTATTGCCAAGCTAAAAAATTTCTGTATGCAGCATGGCACATGGAGGCATTATCTTCTTCTCCTACGTCCCTGTCATTGTCACGACCCTCGTAATCACCCCTTATGACCCGATAAATATCCAGATAAAAAGGGTTCAAGATATTGAACTCCATAACCTGAAATAATATTAACAAGACCTCTGACTATTGTACTATGCATACCTATAATATATATATTTATGACCATATATGAAATCAATGTTGAATATAAAAAATGAGTAAATCACATTTTTAAATAACCATTGTAGTGAAGGTGTACCACTGTTTGAAGACAATGACTGCTAACTTGTTCCAACACATAGTAACAATGGATAGCTAATTATTTCAATTATTATCATAATGGTATATAAGAGTAAAGGCTTCTTTGCTGCACAGCAACAATTTGTAATCAGAAATATATACAGGGTCCAGGCTTTTGTAGGTCCCAGGATGCTGGCAGCATTTCTTTTCTGGAGCAGTGGGCATTTGTCTACACTTCCCACAGACACACCAGTCTATCTGGTCAGAACATTCAACTTACCTAAAAAAAAACTTTTATCCAATCCCTCACCAAGGGCCTTCAACCTGTCATTTGCAGTTTGCAGCAGCACATGTTTCTTTCCCTCTAAATACTTAAGTATTTGCCCATTTCCTGGCACATTGAATTCTTCTCAGTCCTTGCATCTTTTATGTCAAATTTTAGTTCGTCCTGCATTTTTCTAATTAATCTCATTTCTCTCTCCAAAGCCTATAAATAACAAATCAACATATTCTTCACCAAACAAAATTCACACTCAAAAACCTCCTGATTAGTCCTCTTCAATTTCATACTATCGCAAATTACATACCTCCAATTACAAACCACAAACTTTTTCCGTCTCGTCTGTTACGGGGGGTTGTGGATGTGAGGGGCCTTGTCCACTCTTGTCAACAATTTGGCTCTCTACATCCATAGCCAAGGCTGGACTTCTATCACAGCAGTCTAATACAATTTCTTCTAAGACATCTCTGGACAAGGATGACATCAAGTTCTATTAAAAACAAAAACCAAAACATAAAACAGTGTTTTAATATGTTAATTTTTTTGTTTCAATTGAATGAAATGAATTTATACCTTGTGAAGTTATATACCAACTTTCAATTGCTGTCTTTTTTGTTCTTTTATATGGAGAGCTTCTTGCTGAGAGAGAGCTTTAGGGAGATGGCTGCCGAAAGTTCTCTTCCTTTTGCAGTATACTGTCCTCTTCCTCTCCCTGGGGCCGTGGCAGTTTCTCTGCGTATGGAGGAGCTTGGCACCAGTTCTGTTCTACCACCTCCTCGTCCTCTTTTTGAAGGTTTTCCTCTTTTGGCTATGGAGCGTCTTACTGGGTTTGCACTTGAGGTACTATATTGAAAATAGAAATAAAGGGGAAAAAAACTTGATACAATCATAAGAAGTCTATATTTGTAATCAAAAATAGTTTTCTTTAACCAAAACTTGAGAGTATGATCACTTATTTACCTGCTTGTGATTTAGAAGTAGTAAGCCTTATTATGGCACAAAATAATTAGTACCACCAGCATGTAAGCTGGCGGTACTCATGGTCTTAGTCCCGACCTGTTAGTCTCTTCCTCTTTTTGGAGGTCTTCCTCTTTTAGCTATGGTGCGTCTCACTGGGTTTACACTTGAGGTACTAAATAGAAATAAAGAAAAAAACTTGATACAATCATAACAACACTATATTCGTAATCAAAAAAACATTTTCTTTAACCAAAACTTGAGGGTATGATCACTACTTATTTACCAGCTTGTGATTTAGAAGTAGTAAGCCTTATTATGGCACAAAATAATTAGTACCACCAGCATGTAAGCTGGTGGTACTCATGGTCTTAGTCCCGACCCGTCTCGTACAGCTCCGCTGGCTCCTGCGGCTCTTGAGGCCAAGTATAAGCGTGTACTGTATAAGTGCAACAGCGCATATCTAAAAGAGAGCTCCGGATTCAGTGCTGCAAATTTTGACAAAAGTGAAGCTTCAGTGATTTGTCCCAGTGCTGTCAAGGTTTGTGAACCAGGTTCCAACCATTTCTTTTTCCTCCCTGCATCAGGAGGTAATGTCCATGTATTTTTAGCTATCTCTAGATATCCAATGGTGTTCATTCTGAATATGGTGCATTGCACCCATCCACTTTGAATAAAAAGGCTGTGTAGTTATCAAACACTTACTCTGATTCTGATTTCGACTCTATGTCCCTCAGCTTAATTGGAGGCAGTGGCTTTGAACTTGCTGTAGGAGTACTGGTAGATGTCTGGCATTAGGGGTCCATGTTCACATCGAACCTACCCGTACCCATCCCCAGACATCCACTGGTGGTCATTCTGGAGCATGGGGCATGCCCCCTCCCCCAACTTCAACTGAATGTAGTTTATAATTCTTAATGTGTTAAAAGTTTTTTCAGATAATAATCTCTTAAAGTATATTTTAAGTTTGAACTTAGTTATTTGAAATTTCCTTTTTTTAACATACTAACAAAAATATAGTAAGTGAGAACTTTGTCACTTTGTCTCTGATTTATAAGCAAAAATCCTGGTCTGTAACATCTGAAAATGTTTCTGTTCTTCTTTGCCCTCCAACGTTTGACAACAGGACAAAAGTTGAAGTCCCTTAAAGGTGGCCCTTCTATCATCACTGTGATCAATTCTGAACAATGTTCAGGTGAGAGACGGTTTCTGAGAGGTGTTGTGAGATGGTTCTGAGCAGAAAAAGCCCTCTCACAATCACTGTTTTGTGTTTACATCAAATTTGCAGTGGCGTGGTTACGTAAGAAGGATTTGCTTTTTTTTACAAATTTTTATGTATAGTTCTATAAATATTGAAAGATTCCTATTATATAACTAACTTAAATGGTAAAATTGGTGACTTTGTGAATCAACTTAAGGCTGGACCCATCATTATATATTCATATTCATATATTATGTATTATATTTGAAAATTTTCATTACTGTCACAGAAACAAATCTCTTAAAGTCTATTGTTGCATTATGTTTTATGTTTTGTGTCTGTATATTTTGCCAGCTTTGCTGTCTAGTCTTGTGTTAGAGCTCATCTTATGGTTAGACCAAAGATAATATAGTAAAAGATGTCTGTAGGAATTTTGTAAAAGTAATATGCAGAAAATCATTTCTTTAGAATAAAGATTTTGTCACAAGTGTATTGAAGCTTTATGCTAGTATGTACACTGCTGTAGCAGTTGTAGTCTTTATATTTTAGTCTTTATAAAAGATGAGTATTTATTTCTGTCCCTTACTTTGTTATTTTTCTTTTACATTTTTTAAGTGCAATAGAATTAAAAGACAAGGCATTTTCTTATATTAAATATCCAGACATATTTATTGAGCTTGCCCAAAGTAGTGCTAAACAAATACTAGATAAACAAAGAATGATGACTGTTGTTAATGTCTGTTAGTAGTACCTATTGAATTTCCACTGGGTAATTCTGGAATTGTGTTGAATCAAAGAATGTTTAGTTATTTAACTAAGCTCATTAGTGTGGAATTTTATTTAAGAGAAAGTGGGTCAAAGTTGAGTAGAGGCATAGATTAAGAGAGGTAAAAAAGCGAAATTAAGGACTAAGAAAACTTCAGACTCCTGTAGCTGTTGTTATATTTTCTCTCTCATGCCTCAGTGACATCATACAGTGCCTGGGTAGGGTGCTACACCTGCATGAAAAAACTGATGAAGGATACTTGATAAGTAAATATATTCTGATTTTTTGCCACTAGAGAGTTATTTTCACGCCAACTGTCATATTTAAGATATTTCATTTACACACATAACCCCATCCAGGTAATATGATGTGACTATGTTATTCATCAGTGCAGTGGGGATCATAGTTGGGTGTGTGTGTGTAGTCTCACATGGAAATCACTGAACACACTGTGGACATGATATACAGTGATGATCATAGTTGTATATGTGTCTGTAGTCTCATATGGAAATCACTGAACACACTGTGGACATGATATACAGTGATGATCATAGTTTTATATGTGTCTGTAGTCTCATATGGAAGTCACTGAACACTGTGGACATGATATACAGTGATGAGAGAGAGAACATTTTAAAAGTGGCTAACTAGACTCTTTGCAGTGAATTTTAATATTTTGTTTCCTTATGAAATATGTACAAAGTCCATATAAATTTACATGGGGAATTTTTAATGCACAAATGTAAATAAAAAGCACTGTGCAAATGTTTATGAATACAGTTTCCAAAATTCTTTGGAAATTAAATTGAAAGTCTTCAATGTAGTTTTGTTATTATTTGTCATATTTGTATTATTTTAGGTAATTTTATGATTTTATCAACTATATTCATAACTTTCAAATTTAATGCATTTCTTGAAAATGTATTTGACCTTTGTTTCTCTTAAGAATTATCATTTCAACATTATAATGTATCAACCAACTTTAAATTATGAATAAATATTAAATATTATTATTATTATTACTTGTTGTTTTATATGACTGTGGAAAAATATTTAGGTCTAAGAGCTCAATCCCAATGAAACAACTATCTGTCTAGGTAGATCAAATTCAGGGTGACTCTTGCTGAATGCAATCAGATAAAGAGATTAACACACCACCCCCTGGCTTTGAGTAGAAAACAGAAAATTAATTTTGGTCATTATACAAGTGTGTTATAAATAGAAGGAAGCGTGCCAATCTGTTTGCATAGACCAATAGTTTCATTGGGAGTGAGCCCTACATTGAAGTACTTGTAGACGTCAATGACAAAACTGAGATGATTAAAAAATTGAATGCTTTTTGTGCCACAACATTTGGAGCAAAATATATTCTAACCATTTTGTATCTCTCAGCAGTGATTAAAAAAAATAAAGAGAATAGACAGTAATAGTTTCTAAGTCTAGATCATTCTTTTCTACCAAAAGGGTTTTGTGCAGTTTATCGAACTGGTTTTGAAAATTATAAGATTATATTAAAAGATAATAAGTGAAGCCAATTGAGAGAAGTACGCCATCCCGTATACGGCATAGCAGGCTATGCTAAAAGCCAAAACACGGCTAACAGGGTGCAGCTAATACTGTTGTTCTTATATCCGGACCATAGGCAACCATACCTACTGTACCTACAACTTGACCACCAATTTCGGAAAAAAATCACACCAATGGTCCCCTGTTGAAATTAGAATTTTGACTATCTGAATCATATTTCTAAACCATACCAAATGGCCCTCTAAAATACCAAAATTTTCGGGGCCCTTCGCGGGGGGGGGGGGGGCGGCTTCACATTTGCATTAATTGGCTAAATAAACTCTTACCTTAACTTATCTTGGGTTGAACATTTTGATCCCCTTTTGAATCTGGAAGTCGTTATTGATGAAAATCAAATTAATAGAGGCTGATCTTAATAGACATGAACAAAGCTGTCAACTATTGATAATTCAATATTGATAATTCAAAGAATCTTAATGCCCTATTAACATGTGATGAAATAGGCAGCGCTCTGAAAATTAGAGGAAAGTGCCGGTGTGACAAAACTGAAGGCCCGTGTAATACAGAATCCACCCGCCCTTTAATCACACAGATTTTACTCTCTACACAGATTAATCCTACTCTCTTCCAGGGCCACATATTGATTTTCACTAGATATTAACAGATATGTCTCTCGTTAAATAGATGGCTAATCTCTGTACTCAGCAAAAATGTCAACCAAGTAAAAGTGGAGGGTAGGGTTTCAGAACTGGAGAAACGGATAATTATATCTGGTTTGCGTCCAGAAATATTAAAAAAAGTCTAGTTTTAAAGCATCTTTCAGGTGTTCGAGTGATAAATTTCACTTTGAGTTCTTTTGTGTCAGTTGTAAGAAGCTGGTAGTCAGGGAATGTACAGAGCGGTTCTCTCGCTTGTTACGTATCTTTAAAAGAAAAAAAAACGAAACACTATTTTTCGACAAATCTATTGGGAAGCTTTTGTAAACAAATTTCAGGTATTCATTCCAAAATATCAAATCACGAAGTTAGAGGAGAAACCGGAAGAACTTACATAGAAGAGTGAAAATGCAATTAAAGTTATTTTGTTGTAAAATATTGAAAGACAGCCATTTTCTTAAATATGCATATTTCGATTTAGCTTTAAACTCAAAACCTATATAACCTGAAATCATGAAGCTCTAATTTAAAAAATGAATTTGGAGATTTATGGTTTAAACAGAAATCGTATAAAAGTTAACACTTTCCAGGAACGCATTAGCAGCGGCTTTAAACAAAAATGACACTCTGAACTTGAGGAGACGTCTGAGCTAAGAACCTTTAATTAATTAAAATGTATTCAAATGGGAAAAAATATCTGGATGATGAAAAAAATAGTGGGTGATGAAAAAAAACTTTTTTGCCTTCGCGCCTATAACCTTCACCTTGATACAAGTTGATACACAAACTTGTCTTCACTGGTGTCACAATGAAATCCAGTGAAACAAGCTCCTCTTTGCCACGCCGCTTATATCCTAGGATCGAGACACTTACATGTATGTAGGCCCCCTACTGCTGCATAAAAATTAAAATGTTAGATATACATGTAAAAACCTTAGTCGCCACAATTCTAGTGTTAAATATTCACAGTGCTAGATTAATAGGCGACAGCATGTTTTAATTGGGATGCTTTAATAATAATATCCTCATTCATTTGGGATGAAGGTCTCAAAATGGCTTGTTTGTACACGTACAAGAAGCCGATGGTAGATTGCGTTAAGCCACATCGTGTCTTCTCTAACACAATCCCACGATAGTGATATTATTATGGAAATCAGGTGAGCATTTTGGTGAGAAGTATTCAGATAGGACCAAGGCCAAAAGGAGGAGGAGGAAGCTTCATATGCCACATCACCACAATTTCCACACGTAGACTGAAATTTTGGCACTGAAAACTGATGTAGTTTGTTGTAAGTACTGAATAGATGGTATAAGGCAACATGGACGTTTTATGTTGACAATAATTTATCTAAAATATTTCCCACTTGAGGTGTAATGGCTCTTGTGCATATTTAATTGACATGAATGCCGAAATGAGCTTGAAATTTTAAATAACGTTTTATGCTTCTTTTGCCAGGAGGAAACATTTGCTCATAAAAAGGAAGTGAGAAGATTATTAGAGCCGTCCAAAGGGGTTGGCGCGTTACTCCGTCTTAAACGAAGCAAGAGTACGTAACAGGTAACTATCGGTACATTGGCAGCTCCCAGTTGGAGCCTTTTTCATCTTACGACAGCGGCTTGTACAAATAAATCCTGTTTATTAAAATCAACTGACAATAAACGAACGGTTTTTAGAGATCAGGAAAGAAAACGTGTTTGCTTGGCAGTCTACCTCCCTTGACTTCAATTTTATGATTTCATTGATTTACATTCAGTCCTTAATATTATCTGAAAAATAAATATATTGGGTTTAAAACAAAAAGTTGGGCTAAACATGCCATCGGTCGAATTGCGAATTTATTCAAGATGCTAAATTGGAATAAAGCTAGCGCTATATACCAGTATAATCATTCATTTTCCGTAAATAAAAACCAAGTGGTAATAATGATCACAATAAAATGCCGAATTTCTATCACACTACACACAAAATGAAAACAAATCTGTGTAATGACCTAAACAAGACAAAACCAAACACTTTCTCCTTCCCGGTGCTCATTTTAATTGTTCTTGACTAATGTTTATGTCATCCTACAGAACCGAGATAATTTTAATATTTCTAATCCCGGTCCCCGCATTTACAAAATCCAAAAGTATCATTGCGTTCACTTTTTTAGTTCATTTAAAAGTCATCAAACGAGACTGTCAAATGTTTATATTTATAGACTTTTAATTCTGCGAATATATAGAAGTTCAATCGCTTCAATCTTACTAACAGTCTGTGTACAGAGCAGCGTGATAGTACGGCGGAATTCTGTTTTATTGTGAAATGCACTATGTAAGCAAATATGCAATCTCCATCAAAATACTTCTCGTGGAAGAATATGGTTTAGCAAAGATAGATAAATATAAAGATTAGTATGTTGACGTGTAACAGTGTGTACAGGGTATGCAATTGTAGAGATGTTGTTGTAAAGTGTCATTGTATAGAACGTGTAGGTTCAATATACTGAGTATATATCTCTTGTTATAATATGATCTCTTAGGCTTCGTTCACATGCAATGTCTATTTTCTAAATTCTATTTTCTATTCGCGGCATGTGTTGTGATCACCGTCTGTGCCCTGAATATCCCGTGGCGTAATTACTGGCAGCGCGAGCCAGTTACTATAAGTTACTTTAAGTAACTGGCTCGCGCTGCCAGTAATTACGCGGCGGGATATTCAGGGCACAGACCGTGATCATAAGATAGCGCGAATAGAAAATAGAATTTAGAAAATAGACATTGCATGTGAACGAAGCCTTAATGCATACCGAGATGGATCGTTGTACAGATTATATGTCACTCTATTAAATCCTTAGATATTGCTTCCTGCGTGTGAACCTTGTTTAATTTATTTCATTTTTCATTTAATTTCAGTAACTCGTGACAACCGTCTACGATGAAATTGGATGCACTCCCAGCAAAAACGTGAGATTCGTATTCGCCAGCGCCCGCACCCATGGCAACGTTGTCTTGCGTATAGTCAACTTGCAGGGTTGACGTTTGATAAGCCTGAAAATGTAAAGTTTGTTTGGGTTTGTAATATTCTGCATCAAAACATTTATCAAATGAAGTGCAGTTTTTAACCAGTGCTTTATTCATGAAACTTCATAAAATGGGCTAAATCTAAGCGTCAGTTGTAGTACAGTACTCTATCCGCACGTTTTTATTGTAATTTATATATTTTGCTCATACCCACCAGTACTCGAACCCGAAACGACACTTTAGAAGTTATCCAAAAACAAAGTGTCTGCTGTGAAGATAAAATTAATTGTTGTAGAATTATCACTAAGAGATGTCCAGGTAGAACACTGTGCTAGTACGACCGGTGTCACGAAACTGGGGGTCCGTGTGACAGAAAGGCCGCCCTCCATAAAGTTATAATGGTTAAGGTTAGTTTGACCTATGTGGGTCAATATCTAGGGCGACGCTCACCTGTACAAAGTAATGGGAAGAGGACTCCCTGTTATGGGGGACTTTCTGGTATATGACACCGGTTTTCTGTTTGATTGTAAAATATGTATGAGCAAATATGTAATAAGACGCTTTGTTATGCACTTGAAAATGCATGTTTATTCATATTTTAAAATTGGATACAAATATTGATGTTAATGAAGTTAACTTTAGAAAAGAAAAATACGTTGCGACTCCATTACGTAAAATGCTTACAGGAATCTTTTATTGTGGGTTCATTGGAAGAAATGGACGAGATGTAAATCTACAATAAACTGTAACGCTATGATCCAAATTATGACACTAAAGAATTAATGGAAGTATGAAATTGTAAAATGTGCTCAAGTTATCGCAGAATTGCCCACACGTATTGAAACGGGTCTTTCTAAAACTGGATATTCGGTTATGACGCATGGAGAGAATAAACTTCCTTTGGTTCCCGGTGTTTTGATATACTAGTAGTGCGTCTGATCAGTGATAGACCCATAGTTTTATTGCTGGAAGGGGCTAGAGATGCTTTCGTTTTCAGAATATCAAACCAAGGGTTGCAGATTTTTTTTTTTCGAAATTAATATGTTTTTGTTATAAACTGTAAAAGAAGGAAAATTGACTCTTTGCCTTCATTAAAAAGCGGAAATGTAAATATTCACAAACAGAAAGTTTATTGTAGATTATGTTTCCTTTTGACATCTTTTGTCTATTAAATTGTACATGTAGGACTGGCATTTATTACATCCTTTTACATCTTGAAATTTTGAAAAATCCTTATCAAATTCGTATCGATAACTACAGTTGTCGCAAAGCTCTATTTTGGGGGGTAACGGGTATTCCCTAGTAAGTGAACGGACTTTTGTAGACCGTCAACTTTTGTCAATCCTCTAAAAACACGAAATTAGATATTTATTGAAAAAAAAGCGAAAAGGATTTTTATTTTCTAAAATCTACATACATGTTAATACCTATTCTTATATTTGGCACACTGTAGTTACGTGTATGGTTTGGTCAGTTTTAAAATTAAAATTGCCAATTTACTAACTTCTCGTCTAAAAATCCTTTTTTTTTTGTGATATTTTGTCTATTAAATCAAATATGAAAAATCAAAATTCTATCAGAAAGATGACACTTTGATTGGCTAGACAAAGCGTTTTACAAAAAAAATTGGAAGGTCAGTGTTTTATTTAATGTTGTTCTTGAACTAAATTCTATTTTTCGGTCGTTATTGAAAACACAAGGCCAGATAAGATGCCAGTCCTGCACGTGCTGTTAGGTTATTTTGCGGAGTGTTTCTTGATCAATGAACACCGGAGACCATTGAGTTTATTAACATTTTCTGAGTAAATGGGCTCAGTTATTTTAGGTAAACTGTTTTCTTGCATAAAGTTTTTAATTTTGTTTACATATTATTCTTTAAATGGCTGTGACTGATAAGGTTGTTGTAAACTGACCATGTCTTCATGCTGTTCTTGATTCGCACGACGAGTAAATTTAAGTGTTCACTCAAAATTTTGCCACCAAGATTTAAAGAGAAGAAAAAAAATGGCACAAAATATAAGGTACATATTCATTTATCTATGAGAAAAAGCATTCATCAAATTTACAGAATTTAATGTTTGACTGCTGGTGTTGGTGTTGTGTGCCATCATCAGGATGGTGACATACAGGGTAGAGTAAGTTGTGGGGTCATGAATGTGTACCCGCGTGCGGGGGAAACGCTTACATGAGATCATGTGCATTTTGAATTTTCGAAATCGTTACCACCTTTGAATTTTGATAAAAAATGTCCATCAATGAAATTTTGGATCAGTCAAAAGACCACCAATGTCAACTTTGAACGATAGTTGTAAAATATACCAGGTCAATCTTCAACTTTCTTTTTCAACTCTAGGCAAAAACCTGAGAATTTCATGTTCCGATCTATTACAACTTAGAAAAACGTTTATTATAACAAATATCAGCAATTGCACCTTAGAGATGTATGCGAAAACCGAACATTACGTTTTGGCTCTACATAAGAAGCAATTTTCGAGACAAATATCAAGCGTAAATACAACTATTTACAATTAAATAAGTAGAGGTTCTATGCATTTTGAAAATAGTCCCTCAAGATAAATCATTTTGGCTTATAAAAGTGTTCAAGAACTCTGCAGACCACATAATAGATGTAGTTTCAAAATGTGCAAAATATAACCCACTCATTACCAACTTTCTTTTCTTCTTCAGCTAGACTCGAACCTTTGCTTATCAGTTCCTTGGTCAGCTTTCTTTTTCTGCTGCTTGGTCTGTTGTCTTACCTGTTGAGCCATTGACTCAACTTGCCTTTGCCTGCTTTCGCATGATCCTCTTCTAGTAGTTTAAATTGTTTATTTGGATTTATTTTTGCAAAAGGTAATTTGCTGGGACCTAGAAGCGCCAGGAATCGAACTGGCGACCTTCTGTCTCAGAGGCAAGCGCGTTACCTACTTCTCTAAATGTTCCCACACACCCTCCCCGGGTAGACTTTCTTCTTATAGTAACCAAAGGAAATTTTTAATTGCACCCATTTGTAATTCCAAAGTGCCCGAGCCAGGAATCGAACCCCAACCCCAGGCTACCACTGAGCCATGTAGCCGTCAGTAAAAACACTAAGACATTTTGTACATTCAATAAGATTTTTAATTAAGAACAAAAATTGTTAATAATTATCTATATATTCATTAAACATATACTTAAAAACTTCTTTGTCTTCAGTCTTTTTATTATCATAAAGTTGAAAAGGTTCAAGGATGTAAAAGAAAATTATTGATCTCCGCATAAAGACTCATTCAAAGGTGTAACAGACGTAATATTCTTGTCTATTCGACTTTACAAAGAAACTATCTACTACTCTACTGGTCTAATGTTTGGTCTAATTAATCAAAACATTATTTTCAACTTCTTCACAAAAAAAAAAAACAATGGTGGATCTTACCTCCACCCCCTTCCCCGAGGAGAGTGACACATTTTGGACTCACATCATCAAATCCCCAAAATACACCAGTTTACCCTAAATTTCAACATCTGACCCCTTTAAAATTCTGGATCCCCCAGTGTTTTTCTCTATACAGCAATAAAAATGTATGCAATTTTTATTAATTGCTCTTATGAAAATTGAACGTTTTTGAAAGTCCGATACGTACAGCAGGTTAGTAAAAACGTACATACATGTAGGCCTACTTCTGTTGTTTGACAAAAACGTGAAAATTATCCTACGTACAACACTCAAACCCAACATAGAGGTGCATTTCAGATGTCAAAAAATAAAATTGAATGAATTCAAAGTTGTATTTAATTTTTAAAACATATTTGTGTATAGAACAAAAATCCACAACTGTCTCAATTTTAATTTAATTTTTAATTTTTTACCATGTCTTCACATTGGGTATAGAGCCTAAATTGTAACGTATGTTCCGGTTATCGTATGTTCTGGGTCATTTAATTTTATTTGTTATATCGCGTTCTGATATATTTTGTAGTGATTCAGTCATGGTAAATTATATATATGGCGTAAGGATGTTTTGATAAATATTTAAACTGTAACTAAAGGGTCTTTGCGATATGGCTAATATTATGTAACGTATGTTTCCCCAGAAATACTTGGTGCAATAGATGCAATAAATAATCGGTGCATTTGTGACAGTGTTCCTTTTTGGGGATTGGACGATGAATTTTTTATATTATTCGTGGTCCAGGAGAGTGACACTTTGATACAAACCACTTCATGTGGGGCCCTAAAATAATCAAACATAGTTTGCAATCTATGCACCAAATATTTTAAGAGCATGTCTGTGACTTTATTTGCACCTTGTATTGGGTTTGGGTGCCAGACGTTTACAGCGTTTAGCCCGCTACTGACAATGTAACCGAATTAATACTAAACATTGCACTGGATAATGAAATAGAAGACATTCCATTACAAAATTTATTAAAAATATAGACAACATGTAAACTTAAGAAATCTTTGTTAAAACCCAGGGACATATCACGATATTTTTAATATTTCCTGTAGCCGTTTTCAATTGGAAAATTTTTGTAACAAATGTTTTGCAACCTTCTGTACATAAATTGTTCCAAATACTAGAAAATATCCATTATTTCTCCATCATCTGGTAGATAGAATGAAAGATGCTGGTAAGAGAGAATTGCCGAATGCAGTCATATTTGGAAAATAAAAACAACTTAATCACAAGAATTTGTAAATTCTTCACACTTTACTAGTAAAACAAATAACTGATCATGCTACGCAATTACTGAACAAGACAACAAAATGTTCAAATTTTAAGAGACGATATGTCTTTTTTCTTATCTGAGCATTAAAAGAAAAACACACAATGAACGTCAGTTTTTATACAGCAGCAAAAATTAATATTTGTTTTTGGATAATGTGTCCCTTGGTGATCAAGGTGAACATGCTTAAAATTATGCATAATTTGCTAAACACTTGCTGTCTTGTTGAAGAATACCGTAAACAGTACTTATTCACTGTTGTCGCGGCGACAAACATGAAACTACAATAGTACAGAACATATTTAAATGCATAGAAAAGGATTATCAAAATAAACCATTTTGGTAACTGATGACCCTGCATTCTTAAACAGAATTACGTTTCAAATATACCACATTTTATTTGCAAAAGAAATCAAATTCGTGACGTCATATTGAATAATAAAAAAACACGTTTGGCGAAGAACACGTTTGGACAGAGCCTTTTCAAACTCGTCTCAAACAACATTTCGCGCTTTCAGCTGGCAACCTATGCTTTGAAAAGTTAATATTATAATATGCCAAACAAGAAATCAATACCACTTCGCTTTAGCACACACATTTAATGAATTAAACTTTCAAAATTAAAATTTGTGTAATATTACCATTCGAAATGGAAGTATATTACTATACACCCTTAATACTTAAATTATGTTCTTTACTTCGGAAATCGACGTTTACTACTCTACCTACACCATATTCTTTAATTCCACTACCAACCGCTCACTAAATATCAACATGTCAATAGCCAGACTCTCAGGAGTCATTTCACAGCATTTTCCCCTCTTTGGCCATTTCTCACGGTAAACTTCCACTGCCACTATTATCTCTACCGATGAAGTTCAAAATGTTGAACTTGAAGTGCAACTACATGGATATGTACATTTTCAATCTTTCTGAGACGATGATATGAACTGAAGGAAGAAACGAAATGGTACTTGGGGAAAATGTTGAGGAATGACTAACAGGCTTCAAAATAATTTTTTCAAAAACAAATCACAATAAACTCATCACCAAATGCCTAATACTGATATATTGAAACGTTATACTGATTCGGTCGAAATTACGATATTTACGATATTCGTATACTTAATATCTAGGCCGCCTTCGCTCCACTTCCTGATCACTCAGCACAAAGGCAGTGACGTCTCCTTCCAGGCTGTCCATCCCATTACATTCATGGTAGGGGGAGGTGGCAGGCTGAAGTGACCGCCTTTCCTTTTCAACTATCACCAATATTTTACGGATGGAACTTCATTTGTAATATACAACATTAGAAATACATAGAACGAATTTGGGTTCAGCATATTCCAAAATTAGCCAGAAAAAATTAACCTCAGATCCAAATCAACCCCAAATTCAAAAGACATTATGTAGGTCACTGGCTATCTTGATTTGACGTAATATGGACCTTTGATTTTAATATTTGAGCAGTTTTTGTTATGTTTGACCAACTGGACCGTGCGATAGCGCCATCTGGGGGAAAATGCTAAAATAATGCAAACGAAAACTCGGCACCTGGTTTTTTATTTATAATTTTAGGGACATGGGATGTACAGCGGATTACAATGATTTAATATTTTAATTGCACAATAAGATAAAATTTGATGATTGCAATTCTCTCATACAATGTATATCTTCATATTCTCTTATGAATACATGCGTGAGCGCGTTCTCTGTTGTAAGCAATGCTCCATGATTTACACCATACGATGGGGGATTTGTTATTAATAAAGCAGTAGACATATATAAGAATGACATAAAAGCTACAGGTTATCTTCATACTATGAATGATGTTCACGATCAGCCACCGATCAGCTATGATCAATTATTGAAGCAAAAAAAGAACCGATGGGGGGTTCGAAACATTATCAAGGCCTACATTTGGCAAAACAGATTTTTTTCTAATTTCTCTTATGTGAAATACTTATCTTCATATAGTGTTTATTTCAAAAGTACAGTGTACGTGCAATGAAGCGTCACGCATGCGTTTTGACGGTATTCACCTTATATTTTGTAGATGCACAGCGTGGTGTGCTGCCGAGTCCTTTGGAGCCTGTGGTGTGGGACAACTTGAAGCCAGAATCCATGAACACGATCCCAGAGCTGCGGTTCTCTGTTGCTGGGATTGTGAGCAAACGTTACTGAAACAGACATGGAAACAAAGCGCTGATAAAAATAAAAAAAAATCACCAACCAGTGTGTGTGTGTGTGTGTGTGTGTGTGTGTGTGTGTGTGTACCATCCCTCGTGCACCATGTGTGTACTGACACAAAAGTCATCTATAGCCCAGTCTTCCAGAACTTACTGTAATGAAGTGCAAGACAACTGGCCGCTTATTTTACCCGCGTTTTAAATGTTTGCTTCACTAGCCACACCTGCCACTTAGTACGCCGGGATTTTATTCATTTTACTTGATATTTGGAAAATGATTTCATTTCTCAGCTAAACATGTTTTTTTATTTATTTATTTATTTTATTTTATTTTAACTTCTCAATCTTTCAGTTAATGTGAAGACATTTGGATTGAACAAACTGTTTTAATAAGAGCAATATGCCATAGGCTGCGGTGTTTTGATTTTGCTGCTGTCTCAACCATGATTGTGACGGACTCCACAAATATCACCCCATTGTGTTAGTGAAGACTGAGCGTGAGACAGGGAGGGGGGGGGCGCCGGCTTGTGATGTACGGCAGATGGCATGAACGTGCCTCTCAGTGATGTGGTGGGGTGGGAGGGGGATAACGAGGATGGATGTAGGAGAGAGGAAGGGAGACAAACAAAAATATCAGTTCATTACAACAGTTGATCTCCGACATAAGTTCTAGATACTTGTGTGTAATTTAATCGCCCGCCAAGAAGTACCTGCTTATAATTGAATTAATTTGGTCTTCGGTTCTATTTTCATTAAATTACATTAAAACGTCTCGACTAAACCTATGTTTCACTTTTCTCTCTCCCCTCTCTCTCTCCCCCGTTTTTTTTTTTTTTTTTTTTTTTTTTTTTTTTTTTTTTTTTTTTTTTTACCTCTTAATCTTTTAGCTAACCCAGAATATGGTCTTTGCCACTGTGAAGACATTTCAAATAAACAATCTCTTTTAATTAGCGTAATGTAACACAGGCTGCGGTGTTTTGACTCTGATGCCGTCTCAACCATGATTGTGACGGACTCCACAAATATCACCCAATTGTTTTAGTGAAGACAGAATGTGAGACGTGGGTGGAAGATAAAATGCTCATAAAGAAAAGGCCTACTGAGTCGTTGAAAATGACAACATGCTATTGTAGTTAAAACTATTCAGTAGAGAATTTGAATTAAAGGAAATATGTTGATATCACGGCTAAAATATATATTATTTAAAACACGATTTTTATTAAGAATTTTTCAAATTTCATTTATATGAAAAAATATTACAGTGTTGCTTCCCCGCATTGTTATCATTTGACAGTAATTACTGTACTTAGGAGTTATTTTCTCATTCTAAATCTACTACCTCAGGAGTATGATAATAAGCTATCTTAAAAAGAACGTGAAACTGTTTGTACCAAATGTACTTATTTCCAGAGTCTGAATTTCATTTATAATTTGAAAAAATAACCTCGTAAGTAGTAACTGTGCTTGAAGCCCCTACATGTGATTGATTTTTTTTCTCTTTTTTCTTCTTCTGCTTCTTTTTGAGGCTTAGGGAGACCACGTGGAGAAGTTGTCTAGGATCGATCAAGGACACACCGAAAGAAGCCAAAATATCTGAATCTAGTTAATTTTATTTTTTCATCTTTTTTTAATAACATATTTATACATATTTGCTCAATACATTATTGGACAGAGGAGTATTAAAAATTAAAAGAATTTAAAAAGCTTTTCTAAAAGTTGTACCATGTTGTATTCGCATTCTATCCTGGACGGTTTATTAAAAATCTAATACGGTTTGTTAGGCCCGAGGACGGAGTGTAACTGGTAGGAGTAGAGTATATACAAGGTTATCGCAAAGCTATAACCGACTTTATAATACACAGAATTACTTTCGGGAGTCATCGGGGTATTTCGTATATACGCGATTATAACACTATCAGTACGTGACCTCTGACCTACTATAATGAGTTAACAGAGATTACACAAAATGTAGAAAGCCGATCAAGTTAAGAACCATGATGGATTTGACCTGTAGGAAGTAACCTTGCCAGTTGATAACGTACACAATTGTGATAGGGAGTGTTAGTGACCAAAACTGTGAACTCTGAACAACGATACTGTTGATGTAGTGACACGATGACTGCACCTAGGAATGGCCAAAGCTTGCAAAAGGTAAGAGGCATGAAATCTAGGGCAAAGACCCATAAAATGTATGATTGCTTGTTTTGTAGTTTATCGATTGTCTTCAGATGATTGAATGTAGTGCGTAAGGCATGAAGACCATAAGACATCACTGGTGCTGCAACAGATTGTCACAAGTTGGCCTTGGGGTTTTGTATCTAAGCCTGGAAAATTGACACCCCGTGACATTATTTTATGAAATGCACTATTGGCAGAATTCACTCTATGTACAATCTGATCATCATCGATACACACAAAATTTAATGTCACGCGTAATATATCTATAATTGCATATGGATTTTCCATGAGATTCTGACCCAAAAACCAGGTTGAGTGATTTCTCCAACTGTCATATATTTAAATTTTTGGGGCTGAATTTCGTTCTCTAACGCAGGGAGAAGTCATAACAAGCATTAATTCAGAGCTGGAGCCCAGACACAGTAGTAGAAAAAGTTGTAATGTCATCTGCATAAGTCATATAACTATACATATTCTTTCCTAATGAAACTCCAGCATTGATAGCGGGCAATTCCTTTAGCAGGTCGTCAAAAATATGTCAAAAAAGAATCGGGGATTAAATAATACCCTGTCTTGTCCCACGAGGGATTTTAGAACTCATACTATGTGAACCACTCCACACACCTAAATGATGCACTTAAACATTTATACAGTTTAAATAGGTATCACCAATGTGAGTCAGGGAGAACGTTAATCTGTTTATAAATTTTAATTCAAAATTCTCTACTGAATGGTTTTAACTAAATCAGTGGCAGATTTAGGGGGTTCAGGGGGTGTCTGATCCCCCCCCCTTTGGTTTCTGTAAAAAAATCACATCAAAAAGCGTCTTTCCAGTGACCTCTGGACTCTGCTGCTCTCATCAATTAACAAATGCTGATGTTGTCAGTCTGTTTGTTGTGTTTAATTTTTGTCATGTTAGGCATATTTTACCAATGTATTCTCAATGAGCCGTCCGCAACAACTCTAAGTCCATGGTGCGGTTCCTACAGGGTATGCCTCGCAGCGCGTCGCTATGAAGCCGGTGCCATTTGCAATTCAGGATCCTCCCCCTTCTCCTTGACCCCGTCCTTCCTTAATCCACCACTGGACCCCCCCCCTTCAAATAAGGATCCGCCCCTGTAGTCTTCCTAGTCCATTAGAGTAAAAAAAACTGAAACTTCTGCGGTTGACAGAGTTATTATCGGGGATGTGCATGGCTTCTTCAAAATTTTAATGGGTGGTTGATTCTATTTTTCCTCACATTGTATTATCTGCTACATGTTTCTCCTCCTAGACCATTAGAATTGGGAACTTGGGAAGGGTTGTGCAGGGGAACTTAGGATTTTCAGTGCTCTTTGAGCTGTCCCTGGCAGGGGGATGATTATAATTTTTTCCCCATAGTAAATTCCACTATCTTCTCCTAGACCATTAGAGTTAGGAAGTTTAACCTGGGGGGGGGGGGGAGAATAGGTTCTTCTGAAGCTAAGGTAGAAGCACGTAGTTCGTAGATATCTCCTTCACTAATTCTGTGCACATTTCTGTAGAAACCAGCGTCTAATTTTGTACAGAATCGATGTCACCACTCGACTGCTCTCCGGTGGGAATATTCCTTCCCTCTGCCAAAGTTTTTCTCTCGCCAGTTTTTTTTTTTTTTTTTTTTTTTTTTTTTTTTAATTTCCATCTTTTACTCTAATTAATATATAAAACTTCTCCTATCATTTAATTACTAAGTGGAATATCCTAGACCAACATTAGGCACAATAAGGGCCTTCACTCTTTGCCTTATTTTAGGCATTTGCCCTCATAAAAAGTAGAATTTCCACCAATTTCAACTAAATGGGCTGTAATTAAATAGAAGTTTTTTTAATTAAAGCTATAAGCATGCAATGACCTCGTTCCATTCGCCATTAGATCTCGCCGTAAACTGTGGTTCTATCAAAGTCCTTTAACGCTCTGCTTCAGATTAAATCGAAAAGTTCAATTCAGTTCAGTTCAGTTCAGTTCATTTATTCCTTAGCACATCAGATACAATACAATACAATACAATACAATACAATGCAATGCAATACTTAAAAAAAAAAAGATGGTAACAAGTTAAACTTAGGATATAAAACAATACAGTAATTAGTGATCATAAGCGTTTGCTATAGAATGTACGTACTTGTATATATATATGCATTTAATTTGTCAAAAAAAAAAAAAAACACGGACATGGTGGTAATTGATCATGAACAAATAAACGTTAACACCCTTAAATATCCAAATCTCATAATTTTCTCATTCCATCGTAATCTAGAGCCCACCAAAGAACCGGAATGTATTTTTTATCATACCACAACTTCGAACGATAGGATGATTGCAGTAGCATTTGGCCAAGGAGATTAACTCCTAGATGAGTCTAACTTATTACTAGAGGCGTGAGCTGGGTTGTATTATAATATGCTTCAAAGCGAAATACACGTGTACTTATCCTATTGTACGAAGTGCCGGTAGTTAGATACAGCGGTTACAAATGACCCTCTTCAAGTGGCACAGATCGATTTTTCGGTGTTTATTCCTTATTTTTGAACATAATTGACGCCATCACTGAGATGACCTTTGTTTGAGAACACCGATGCTTATGTACAAGTAATTGACTCCCACTGTATTCTACAACCAAGAGTGTAATTATGTCGACTACGCCTTAATTAATGGCTCTCATGTTGCATGCAGTGGACGATTTGTGCTATTATCTATACTCTCTTCCAGAGGTGCTCTGAAGATTGCTGTACAAATACGATGAAGTGTCAACTGGCGTATATTCAACTTGACATTACAAGTTACATGTATAACAGAAAGAAATGATGTCTCCAAATATATATACATCTTTTCCATTAAAATAGTTGTGCATAAAAATGTTAGAATATATTTTGATTTAAACGATTTCAAACCATATTAAAAAGAACAAATAGTTTGATAAATTAAATTAATAAAATCTGGGATAAAGGCATATTAACTCAATATACAACAAATTTCTATAATGATCAGACTGATCTGGCTGAGAAGATCTCAAAGCTTTACATTCAGACGGCGTAGCTGTGTTTTGTCATAGACGTAAATGTTGCACCCTCTAGTCACTGGAGTGGCATACATAGTGCCTGCAGTGGTTGAAACTTATCCAAAGTTGAGTCATTTTCAGTATTCTCTCTTCCGTGGTTTGTGAATGGGGTACTGGGAAACATAGTAAGAGGTCGCCCCTCATTACAGTGAGACAGTGAGTTCTTTTTTTAATTCAGTCACTGTTGAAATAAGAGAAGCGGAGTAACAGGAATATAATATACGACATTTTGTCCATCTATTTATGGTGAAACAACGCCACGAAATTGTTTCAGATCTGGCAGTCTTCCATTACTATAAGTTCAGCGTGTGATATCGCCTTGTTTCTTATCAAACGTAGGTGATTCTTCTTTTTATGGCTGAAACATTGATGTTCCAAGATAATTTCAGGTTGTTGAGTTTCTTTTTTTTTAAATATTTAATAAATAGTATATATGTATTTTGTCAGTTATGCATTAGTCATCCACCAGTGTCAGTAAATGTTCATCTCTACCAATGGTTTTTGTATGTTTGTGAACAAATATTTCAACAGTTTTTTTCCATAATTACGGAACAATTTCCAGGATATACAGTTATTCACGGGGAAAATAAGTGAATGCAAGTTCAAGTGGATCCGTGCCGCCTGATATTAATATGTACATAGATATTTTGTCTTGGCGGATCGGAGGTCTGCCTTCTAGCAGTGCTCTCTAAGTATTCAGTGCAGAAAAAAACTGAATCAACAATGTCAAAGTCCTCCACATCGCGAACGTTCTTGACGTACTGCACTCAACGCCAATTACATGACGTTTTACTACTTCAACATTCTTGTAGTAAACCGCAATCTGAAAAGAAAAACAGACAACGCTGCACCTTTCAAAGGTACACAATAGGCTACGCTCTATGTAGCTTTTCTATTCTACTTTTCTATTTTACTATTTAAATTCTAACGCTCCTCCCGTAATCGCAAAAATACACCATATCAAAGACAGCTCAGACCTAAGCAACGAAGCTGGCACAAATACCGATATTAAACAAAGACATTTAATGAAACAACACTTATTGCTAGACGGTGAAAGTTTTAATTTTTCCGAGTTTTCACCAATTTTCACTTCAAAAACAGGAAAACTGCAGCTAATGTCTCAAGGTACGACACTCGCCTTCAATATCGCACCGTTGTTATTTATGGGATATGATAATTCATTAAACACGTACATGCACTGTTATAAAATGTGTGTGTATAATAATAAATAACAAGAGGCACCACTTATAATAAAACATGGCATGACAAATGGGCCTGGTAATTGAGATGCGCATTGCTAATTAGAGACATCAACATAGCGACACGTCACATTATTGCAAGAAATTACTTCCAATTACCTAAGAGGAGATCAAATTTATTATTTTGGTATGATTTTGAGACTTAACAACCCCAAACTTGACATAAAATAAAAACACGGATTGGTGATTTGCACATGTGAGTCGAACGTCGCCAAAATTCGGGCAAAAAACCTAACATTAAAAAAACAAAAAATAGCCCAATCATGCTGAAATTTAAAAGGGAACCTGACTAAATAAGAAAGGTACTCCGCCAATTAGGAGTAATGTGAAATAACTATTTCGCAGTTAAGAGGTGAATGTTGCCAAAATACACGAAAAACATTTTGTAAAAAAAATTCGATCATGCTTACTTTTGGATAAAAACCCAGAATATTGAAACTTTTTGTAAATAACAAATACGTGTAGGAATATACTCTAAATCTTTAAAACAAAGGTTAATGAAAGAGCATATACATTTATTGACGCCAACAATATAAATAAATAAAGTCCTGCCTGTGGTGCTTACATTTTGTGCCTAAATAGACCTGTATGCTAACGACCTAAATTAAATGGTAACTTGTTTCCCCCCCAAAAAATTTAAATTGGTCAAAACTGTTTGCAACGCTGGGTCTGCGCCGGTGGCCTGTTCTGTATTACTACTACAATAAAAATAATTATATTAATAATTCTAAAGACAAACAAACGCATTATATTGATCATTTACCTGGTTGTCGAGGGCTTGTCACTCCGGCTTAAGCAGATGGTGGTTTGCTCTCCCGGCTTTGGCCCCTTTTTCTCTCTGCATTTCTTTTGCATTCCGCCATATTGCGAGCAGCTGGCCCACTCTTGTTTGGTTTTTGGTGGCAACACAACGACTTTAAAGTGCTTCTGAATTTTTCCCCGAAAAGGCCGTAAATGAAGAAATTTACACAGGAGCTAAGTGTACAGAACAAAACCATAACTGGGTATACATACACCATGCCTCGCATTTCGCCAATGCGCTGGTTCCCAAAGAGTCCAAAGAGACAAGACAGAGAGACTGTTAAGGAGGCAGACAATGTAGTTAGGGCGATGACCAAAGTCATTTTGATCAAAGTGCGATGAACACCCAACTTGTGCATGGCAATCATAGTTGGATTCTTGGCAAGACCCCTCATGTAGTGAGTCATCTTGGCATTCAGAACCAAGATGATAATGAAAGGAGCCAAAAAGTGCACGAAAACGTAAGAAAAAACAGTATACGCTTTGTGGTATTCTGAAACCGGTAATGGGGCGCCTAGACAAAAAACGGGGGACGTTGTGTTCAGGGGGCAAGGACGCTCAGGCAGGGATCCAAAGAAATATCGCGGGACATTGTTGAGAAAAGCAAAAATCACGATGCAGCCAACCCTAAACGCCCAAACCTTGATGGGTGCGGTTGGTCCACTCCTAAGGGCGTTGTCTGAACAAAGGTGCATATAGCGATCGAACGTTACGAGCACTACTAGCCAGGGTGGTATCAAGAAGATGGAATATTTCAACCCCCACAGAAGCCGGGAGTGCTTCATCAGGGTAAAGAAGTAGTTTTTGAACCACCCAGTATAAGGGTACATGGCTTGGATGCTGAAGTTTAAGAGTGTCGACAAAAGATGGATGTTATCGGCCACTGCTAAGCATATCAAAAGGAACGAAGTCGAGTTCCGTTTTTCGAAACGTGAAAATACAGCCATAGAGAGAAAATTCAGAATAAGGCCAACCACAACAACGAGAGAAATCCCAACGCCACCAACAGCGAAATACAACAGATTGATGAAGGCCAAGTCGGGAACGTCCTCTTCATTCTCATCTCCTTCAAAAAATGAGCTACCATTGACAGACATCTCAGTCGTATTCATGGCTTTTACAAGTTGAACAGGATTGAAGAGCTGAGGAAGGCGTCGCAAATTAAAGTCGTTCGCAAGCTGGAGAAGTCTGAATACATGTCTTGCTGGAGAATGCATTTATACAGTGTATTTAGGTAACTGGCAAATAACGTCGTACACTTCAACTTGACCAATTGGGTTGGTGCGAAGTTAATCCGTAACTTCAATGACGACTGAAATTCATTAAGACGTCACTCAAGTGTTGCACGTGTAAATCATGCAAGCATACGCCTACTGATACGGTGATACCCCTACATAATTTCCCCACATCTTTCGATGTTTGTCTTGTAAATGGAACCTTGCAACAATTTTCTACCTTTATAGAATTATCATTATAACTTAACAACATATGGTTCAAATAATGTCAAGAATTAATCTTATGATTCTCCGAAAGCCGTCTTATTTTCGCATTGAACTTTTTAACCTGAAAATTACACTAACTGGAAGAAAACTTTACTCTCTCAGCTCGTGGCTGCTGTTTATAGTGACAGTCATTCATGGATAAGTCAGCATGGCGTTTTTGGATTTGGAAAAGCGACTTCAGTAAAGTTCTTTCAGTAAAGTTGAAGGTAGCGGGTTGGGGCATGATGCCGTTTTCAGTGTCAGCTATAAGAATGTTATTCAGCATATTTTCTCTACAGGATTTTTCAAAATAAAAAATGAAACTCCTCAAGCATACAAAATGACCAAATATTGCACTGCACTCTCTGCTATCTATATAATTACTGAATATGTATGCACGCGTCCATAACACCAAATACCTTCAACTCCCAAAAGTTTGCTTTTAGTTACCATACATAACCTCTTGCCGATAAAACCCGTCTTCCATTTTAAATTATCAGATCCACTTCATATTGTATTGTGTTATACATACCTAGAGATGCAATGGCGCTTTACTCGGTTTTAGGGGGGGGGGGGGGGGGGGGGTTCGGTGAGATTCGAGTGCGTTCTCCCGGTATGTATGTCAAATAATACATTACAACCTTCTCGCGACAAATGCCTTGAACGTCTTATCTGATACTCAAAGTGGTCTTGCCAATATCACTTGGGTGCATTATCTCACGTAAGCTTTCAAGGGGTATTATACAAATCACCAGTCATGAAGATAGTTAATTACAACCCGTCTGCTCAATTTTGCCACTTCTCGCGTCCAGTTGTTCTTAGTCTTCTATCATTACAATTTCACAACAGAAATAATGGCTAAGTTATAATTTGACGTAATGATGACTAATAACATGGCGTAAAAAAATTACTTTTCCGAGAGGTAAATCAGTCAGTAATCCACCTAAATTGGGAAATGGGCTTATTTTGACAAAAAGAAATGCATTCCGTCTGAGTAAGATTGATAGTTTTTTTTAATTTATCTATATTTTCTAGTAAATTTATAGCCGATTTGTCCTTGATTGAAGTAAACCAATAAAAAAATTGATCTTCTCATAATATTTGTGATACGTGAATTGTGACCCGGTGTCTCCTGAATGTTCTTGTTCTATGTTCGAAACGAAAAGATCAAGCAAGAGTAATCAAAACAGGGCAGGCAGAGTGCAAGATACTGCCTTATGTTAACCCCAAACAGTTTAAAACAATCGTTGTGATTATTGTTATCTATACTTTATCAGTGGTTCAGTTTCAAACTCCCTGGCTCGAGGATCATTACAGATCGAAATATTTGTGGCTGAGTCGGAAAAAAGGTGTCACATATATCCGCCACTGTTAACACTCTTTGTCAGTTAAGACATTACATGTAGTCCATGCAATCTATGGTTTGAGGTCAAAGTAATTGCAACAGTTTTTATTTTACCGCAGTGCTTTTGTTTGATGTCCCCAAAATGACATACTAAAAGTCTTAAGGAATCATAGCAAGGGAAATATGAAAAAATCCAAGATGGCCGCCAATGCCATTGTTATATATATGGGTATCAACTTCAACTAGGCCAAAAAGTGGCCATTTTCAAATTTAAATTGCTTCTCAGCGTTTTCCATATCTTCAATACCCTTTAAATATGTATATGTTCGCAAATAATGTGTATCCTCAGACAATCTGAGTAAATCCAAGATGGCTGCCATTTCCTATAGAAATTTATGGGCTTCAACTACATAAATATATGCTTGTGGGAAATGGTGTTCATCATGAAATAAAGTTTGGTTCACATTGTTTTCCACATGTTATTAGACCTTTAATATGAATCTAGTTGATATCAAGCGCGTTTCTTTGGTTTATTTGTAAAATTTCAACATGGCCGCCATTTACCATATAATTACATTGGAATTAACTACTGCCAGGAAATTATTGCCCGATCATCGAGAACGGTTGAATCGGTGCCGACCAGCTGTGGCCCCCTCACAAACACTCTCCACTCAGATAGGAGCTGCCTTTGATAGCAGACAATAAATATCTTTGGCAGTAGCAAAATCCGTGTAATCTAATGGTTAATGGCGGCCATTTTGGATTTTTTCAAAAATCCTCTTGAAACATGCTTATTTCCCGACAGATATATTTTAAGGTGTAATAAAGGAGAGGAAATCACTGAGAAACAAACTTAATTTGACAATGGACACTGTGTTTACTTGACAGTAGTAAGCACCTATGTCTAATGGCAAATTGCGGCCATCTTGGTTTTCTCAAAATACCCAAGGTTACACACTGTTATCCACTTGTTACCCACCAGATATACATCAAAATGGTAATAAGAGTTTGGAAAACACTTTGAAATAAACTTTATTTGATAATGAACATTATCCCTCAAGTTTAAGTTTAAATCCATAAATTTCTATAGAAATCGGCAGTCATCTTGGATTTTCTCAAAGTGCTGAGGGAAACACAACTGTAAGCTTTCATAGATATATTATAGGGGTATTGAAGATATAGAAAACACTGATTAACAATCTTAATTTGATTATGGGCACTTTATCTCCCTGCTTGTAGTTGATACCCATGCTGTCCATACATCCTATGGCATTGGCGCCCATCTTGTTTTTGTTTTTTTGTTTTTTTTTTTTCATATTTCCCATACTAGGATTCCTTAGAACTTTTAGTATGTCATTTTGGGGACTTCAAAGGAAAGCATTGTGGTAAAATAAAAACTGTTGCAATTACTTTGAGGTTTGACCCTAAAATGGCTTAGATTGCCTGGACTAATGTAACTTTAGTTCTTGAAATAGGTTCTTTGGTAAAGATGCCAGATAATTGGTTCGTGACAAAAGAATATTTGCGGTCTTAATACATTTCCAAGAAGAAATGGCATCGAAGGTGAAGGAATGGGCGTAATCCCCCATGATTACGTGTGACTGGAATGGAAAACAAATGGAAAAAAAGATTAAGGGAAATGCTGGTGGTGCATTAATAATAATAATAATAATAATAATAATAACAACTAGAAGAAGAAGAAGATGATAAAAAACAAACAAACAAACAAACAAATAAATAAATAAATATCACGGAATTACGATCGAAGAATGCCCCTAATATATTTCCGTTTAATACTTGCCAAAAGAAAAGAGTTAAAACTATTGCATCGATTAACCTACACTATTTCTCCCAATAACGAATAATTCACATAAGACATGTTTTATTATTGTACACTTGGACATAATAACGATATGTCCAAGTTGTACACAACGCAGAGGCAGGGGCGGTTCCAGGACTATTTGAAAGGGGGGAGGGGGGATCGACCCCCCCCCCTCCCCCCCCCCACTTGGTGTGGGGTTCAGGGCCCGCTGAAGGGCTTCGAAAATTTTATGGTATTTTAGAGGGCGAACGGTGCCATTTGGTACGGTTTAGAACTATGATACAACTAGTCAAATTTCTTATTTTAAGACGGGTATATTGGTGTTTTCATTTGGAAATCGAAGGGGATCACGACCCCCCTGACACCCTCCTTCTTTCAGTGGCAGCTATGAAAACGTTATACAGTATATTTTCTCTGAAGGAAATTTTTAATTATAACATACAGCAGCATACAAAATGGTCAATATTACACCTTCTGCCGCGACATAATTACTGGATTGTATGCACACGTCCATAACACCAACTACCTTCAACTCCCAAAAATTCGCTTTTAGTTCTCATACATAAGCTGTAGATGATAAAACGTGACTTTCATTTGAAAGTATTGTGGTATACATTCGTAGAGATGTTATTTGACTGTGGCTAAGGGTCAAAGAATTTACAATGAACTACTGTATACGTATATCTTCATTTTCTCAACAGTTTTGGATACGTCTTGGCGTTAAGGAGAAAATTTCAAGGGCATATTTTTGGAAAGAACGTCAGACGCACATTATAAACATTCCTTAATAATAATCTCACATGTGATATAACTTTTGATGCCATTAAAATGAGAAATAAGATATTTGTCTAAAGAATAATTATCTTTATGAGGAAACAAAAGACTTTGTGAGAAAAATGATACCTTTTCATAAAATAAACATGTCTGATGTAAATGAAAACTCGTCTTCTATCTCCGCACGCAAAATGTCATGTCATGTAAGACGACCCATGACTTCAGGAAATTTATATCATTTGTGATAGACCAACATAGTCAGGGTTATTTTCAGAGACCAGCACAAATGGTCAAGGACGGTCGAAAGGCAACCGTAGTCCGTTCCCCATTACGTTGTACAGGTGACATAAGTCCTATACACTAACCATGTAATAAGTACTACGTCTAACCTGTAGGCCTACTAATTATGTGGGACCCTGGACTTCCATTCCTAGGACTACCATTCCTATCACACCGGCATGTCAACGCTTCTAGCAATATTATTTATTATTAATATTTCAATTGTAATTAGCGGTATTGTTATTATCAACTCCGCCAAGGAGGCTTTGTTTTTGGCTCCATTTGCCTCTCTGTCTGTCTGTCTGTCTGTCTCTGTCTGTCTGTCTGTCTGTCACAACATTATGCAAAACGTTAGGGAGGGATTTTGGTGAAACTTTCAAGAGAGGTCAGAAACCAATTAGTTAATGGGTAATTAAATAGGCCCTACTTTATAATAAATTTATAATAACATTTGACCTACCTTTGCAGTGATTTGAGAACATTGAATACTTTTCTTATTTATTATCATTATAAAAAACGGATTTCCATTAATATTTGGAACAATTATTTCAAAGTTGTTGTTTCAACTAGATACCTGGTAATCTACGCCGGTTGCCTTTTTCACATAAATCGCAAGTCACCCACAGAAACTAACTGGACAGAAAAGTTTCCTCAGCGACATTAGAAATTTCTTGGAGTTAATTTAAAATTCACAGTGCACCTGTGATCTCAGCATGCACTGCCCTTGGCCATATCTAATGCTTCTAGATTATACTATAGCCTACTATAGGCCAACTGAGTGAAAATAATCCAAAACAAAATTTCACACTAGACGCAGCAAAGGATGCCATGAATTAGCCAGAGACATATTTATGAACATCTGGTAAAAATCCTTTTGTGACCCGGGTAGATTGTTTGGATTAACAAAGGGTATCACTGTATCTCAAAGCCAACTTAATATTGGACAGCGACTACGTACATTTGTAAGTCGGCTTAACGATAATTATCTGATATCGCTTGACGCGTGATCGATCCGGGATAATTGTAGCTGATGCAAATTATACAGCGTATTGCAATTACGATTTTTGCTAAAGGGAATTCGTTAAAAGACAAGAAAAAACAAAACACTAGCGACAGTTTCTTGTAAAACAAGCAAAATTACCGTCGATTTACAAACATGGAATATACACTACACTTTAAGCAAGCATCTTATTCTTTCCCAAAACCCCATTTTCCATGAAACTTACAGTTATCGAATACTTCCACCATGGCCTCAGGTGATTCACAGCGGTCTATTTACATTTCCACTGAAGTGTTCATAACTATCTTTTAGTTTTAATACTTGAAACTATTTTTGTGTTTAGTCAGATGGATTGATTTTACCCTTGATTTTGAAATAAAGTATACTCAGCTCCAAAACGAGCTATGGTAAAACACCCCATTTTCGAAACGGACTTCCTTCTTATCCATCGTCCATTGTTTTGCCTAGATCTCAATATCTATGATCTAATGGAAACTTTAACTGTCTCTTGTTGCTCCATCACATTTCTCCTTATTGATAAATTTGAACTGGAATTTTTGGTTTATTGTTAGGCCCTGTTGAGACATTCAAATCTAATAATTATAAATTATTTCATTTGTAACTAAAATAGTTTAATTGTACCAAAATAAGTTATATAAATCAATGCAATACTTCAATGCATAGGAAATCCTCACATCCGTATTTTCAGTAATGCTGTAGGAAAATCTTCGTATACATTTGTAGATCTATAGAATGCCTTTGCTTGTTCAGTGTCTCGTGTAGTATCTCTGATCACAGCTCATACTCATTTTTCTTGGAAATGAAACTTTCAGGTTTAAGCTTCTTAAAGCTCAATTAAGTCATCTAGACCTTATAGATATTTTCCAGTGCTTTATGCAAGTGCAAATGCAAGAAGCAAACTACAAAATGCATTACAGTAAAAAGTATTAATTATTGGCGTTTTATTTTTTCATTGTTCTGATAGGACATATGTTATTTATTTATATAACTTTTTTTAAAAGCATTTGCTGTTCCTTTATAGGTGTTTATTTCTTTTCAAATTTAATTTTGTTATTCAGATTATATTTAGATTTAAGTGACTCTATTCACTGGAACTTTGCCATTGTGTTCAGTGTTCAGTCCATGATTTTTACATCCTTCTATAGATCCTAGATCTACCAAATTTCATACGTTTCGATTTTTTCATTGTTGTTTTTGTTAGTGATACGCACTGTCTATATATATCCCATTCTTGCGTAATGCTGCAACTAGCCGTACACGCGTGATAACGTAACGTCTGTTCTTCTCGGAGAATTATGGTAGCATGGTGCAGGTGATTCTGCAAATTTTGATCTTGTATTGGAAGAGCGAGAAGAGCCAGAGCAGAGGCGTTTTGCAACAGTTGTAATAAGATACATTAATAAACTAATAGAAAACTAAACATGAAACAGAATACGGAGACGACGCTGCGCATATTTTTAGCATACATTGATATAAGGGAGCAGCAATACATGTAAAAATATCCCTCCCAGTTAACTTGACAGTATACTATTAGATTAAAATTGCATGTTGAAGCAAGAAATAAAAACGTTGAAATTTACGACGCTGGTCTCCATTAAAAAAATTGAATCGTCTTGGTATAGGGGAGAGTGAGGGGGTTAAATCGTTCCACCGCCGGCCCTGGAGCCCCTTTCACGAAGCTCTTGTTAGTGATCGATCGTTAACCTAACTGTCAGCAGGATGCTGGCCTCCACAGGGCGGTTAGATTGGTAGACTAAAACAATCCCATACTTATACATGCACATTTATTTATCAGGGAAAATGTCTCTTGTATTACATAATGAAATTGCAGTTTCTTCGCACAATAAGCACAGGCTAGTCTCTCTGTCTGGGTGAGACGTTTTTTTAGACACTGGAGTATTGAAGAGCAAATAACTGAGTTTTAGCTGTTGTTCAAGGGAAACTATAACTGTAAGTCCAGAGCTCTATTCATATCGTGTCAAGCGTGTGGATTCCAGTTAAACTGAGAGAGAGAGAGAGAGAGAGAGAGAGAGAGAGATAATACACCACGTATACTCTTTTAATCACTTTGGGGTTTTTATGGGGCAGCAAGTTTTTAGGATAATCATAATCATAGTCATGATGTGGGATGAGTGGGATCCTAATTTCAGTGCCAGTGACAAGAGTAGTCATGCATTTTGGGTGTTGTACAGCTATTTAATCACCCTGAGTTTCAAGACCATAGAAATATGTAATTATTAAAACATACCTGCCATATCCAGGATATTGGAGGTCAGTTTCAGGTCACTTCTGAAAACCAGGGTGGTATTTAATGGATGCATTCCCAATAGAGCAACGTGATTTTGAAAAAGTCTTTTCTGTATCTTCAGAGATGTAAGAGGGCTGGTGATTAGAGATGTAAGAGGGCTGGTGATTAGAGATGTAAGAGGGCTGGTGTTCAGAGATGTAAGAGGGCTGGTGATTAGAGATGTAAGAGGGCTGGTGTTCAGAGATGTAAGAGGGCTGGTGTGGGGGGTGGGGATGGGTTTGGGGTGGGATGCAAGCCTTCTATACACGAAAGGTCCTTAGTACCTCATGTGTCATATTTATAGACGTTGGTTGTAGAAAAAGTATAAGCCTCCTTCTGGACCGGGAGAAAAGAAAAGGTTTATTCTTTATTAAGATAACACAGAAAATTTCTTTTTTATATTTATCTCGGGACAACCCCCCCCCCCCCCCAATGCACGCCTACCCCCCCCCCCCAACCCACCAGTGCGCGCGCGGGCGCGCGCGCGCGCACACACACACACACACACACACACTCACACACACGTGTTTTACTGGTTAAGCGCACAAAGTGGACGTTCAAAATGAATGGAATCAGATTAATAGACTAATAACACACCGCCTATTCTCCTGGCGTTGAGAAGCTGGTGTTTAAACGAATCTCATAACTTAGCGTTCTAAAAGAAAATATAAGGTCATTAAGACCAAACGAATGACACAAGCTCCGCTTTTCCTGTAATATGCAACGATGGGATGGGTGAATTGCATGGTGTGGACTCGTTATCCCCACACTTTTGTGACAAACCCCGGGGATCACTCCGTCCTGCACGCCCGTGAGTCTCTGCGTTAGTAATTTCTGTGGAGTCCAGTCGCGGATTTAGGGGGGGAGGGGCGGTCAGCGGGGGTATTAATAGTATTAATTTTTTCAAATACAGACTTGACATTTAATATGGAATATTTTTTTCGAAATAATTTTTTATCAGTTTTTTCCTATTTTGCTGACTGATAAATGAAAATAAGGATTAAAATCGTGTTTTAATAACTTTAAATTATCTCTTTGATGTCATTGTGACATCAGTTCATTAATGGAATTCGCCAGAGAAGCAAACAAAAACACATTGCCAATTCTATGTCATACAACTCCCATTAAAAGAGAGATTTTGGATCTCCATATTTTCCAAATTATCGTCTGTAAAAGGGTAATACGCTCCACAAAAGACCCTCATGTCAGTTGCTAGTCACAGTAATGGTCGTTGTTACGCCTGGCCTCTTCGAGGCTGTTGCCAGGGCTCTCAAGCGGCAAGGCATTTCTTGGGGGTAGGTTTTTAGAGTTCAATCTGGATTAGCATTCCAGGCATCGGTCTAAAATTGTCCAATCTGGTCCAGTTTTGTTGTAGGACATGTAGGCAGTTGATTGGTGAGTAATGGTCTACCGAAATATTGTCTATGTGGTTCAAATGTGGCGATTTTGATGACCAGGGTAGCTGCTCATTCCCTTGGTTCTGTAAGTTATCTGCTATTAAAAGTGCTCTGTGTGAACCTGCAACCTCATCGTGCAACCTAAAATTGTTCCTAAGGTGCCCCCTATCAAATGATAGTCAAGTGGTTTCGAGATTATTCCTTTACTTAATCTGGTTCAGGTTTTCGTCAATGACTACCGTTGGTGTTTTGGCACCAATATGGAATCTACTCCAAATACTGACGCTGTCAATCACCCTTGTCACTTTAGACCCGGCATATGCTTCGTCGTAGGCCTCCTCTGGATATCTGTAAACTCTCTTTTGACTAATTGGGCGGTACAGGTGAAATCTGACCTCAATAAAGAAAGCCACGCAGTTTCAGTGTTCTACCCAGAATCGTTCATGGCCCCCAATTCATTGGGGAAACAGACGACGATGTTTTGCTGTATACAGTGGGTACCTCGGAGGTCATTTGGTGTTCTTACCTGCTAAAACCAGTTTGGTGTTCGCTAAGGACTTTGAAAAACGCATTTTAGTGGCAATTTACCCCTCGTTCTGAACGGACTAAGTGTTTTTTGTTTAGCTGCACCAGCGTATCCCGAAAGACAGTGGGTCCTGTACCCTGTAGGTAAAATTTTGATACATTGGGGGTGACCTCTGTGTAGGTACATCAGTCTGGGCATTACTCTATAAAACTGTGGGGACCGTTCCGTTTGGCGCTATGATCTGTCTGGTTATGTCTGTCTTTTTCGCGCCATTCTGCCTTAGATTAACAAATTTGTAATGCACTACTTGACTCATCTTACGCACTGCAAAACTGACCGCTTGCATGCAAAATTTCAAATTCTTCTATGCAGTAGTTGCCGAAATATGGATACTTTTTTGACAGCCCCAAGCTTTGCCTAAGCCAATCTTTGATCAGCCCAAAGGAACACTACCCAATTAAATCACTGCAAATTACATAATGTAGCAGCGCAACAGGCATGAAAGTCAGTTAATTGGTAGTGACACACCTGAGTGCACACTTTTACATTCACAAATCTTATATGAGATCGGAGTTTTTTGAAAAAAGAACGTATTTTTATCTAGGTATACCTTCGAAACTAAAATATTCCATATTAAATGTCAAGTCTGTAGTATTACAATACTAATGCTACAGAATGATTTTGTACATTTCAAGGTGATAAGACAGGGTTTATTCATTCATTGCATTAACAGGTCTCACAGTAAAATGTATAATGAAAAAGTAAAAAAGGGACAATTTGAGGGAAAAAGGTCCAAGAGAACTGCAATTCGAACGTGGACTGTATTTATCATATTATGAATCACTTAAGTAAGTTAGAGAATAACAAAAACTAGAAAAACAAAAAAGTCACACGGTTACATGTATCAATTCATAGTCCCCTTGTTTTTTCTAAATCATTAACTTTGAAATTCCCCTTGGATGGGAAAGCGTCGGTCTGTAATGCATTGACTTCAATTTAGCTAAGATACGATAACAGAAATCATAATTATATATGCAGATTCACGGTGTATGATTGTTAAGGGTATACAACAGGACGCATGGGTTTTTATTACCTTCTGATATCAGGAGCTTCTAAAATAGTACACAAATTGAAGTTAATTTATACAATAATTATGTAACAGACTAATAGCGCACCTTGTGGTTAGAGATTAGGTTTTTATGTTGATCTGAATACTTTTAAATTAGAAGATCTACAGTGATGATTGGGCATTGAAAGTGCCGCTGGACAGAATCTGACATCATTCGAAAAGGAAACTGATCTGAGAGAATTTTTTTGTGATTTTTAATTTGCATTATTCTAAACAAATAAAAAATAACAAATATGGACTAAAAGAGAGATTTCAGCCTGTTTAATACGTATAATTTTTCACGCCATATCGCAAATGATTTGATATAATAGAGCACGAAGTGCTTTATGAAATTTGCCTACTTTTCTTTCTCTTGTATAACCCTTGTTTAAAAACTTCCAGTTCTGGGGGAATCTATCCAGCGCGGACGGCTCTAATTTCTTTGTTGAATATAGGAACTTTTATCTGCGGTGATTAATAGGTGCCAATCAAAGCTGTCAAATTTGACGGTTTAATTGACAGTTATATAAACATACATCAATCACAATCATCCCGCAAAGTAACTTTTACCGCCTGTGATTGATGGGTGCCAATCAAAGCTATTAAAAGTGGATGGCTTGATTGCCAGTTATGTAAACAAACGTCAATCATCACACTGTCACTGCAGATCAAGTATAGCTGTCGAACAGTGAATACGCCGTGGAGATGGCGCTTTCCCCAGACGTACTGATATAAGTGAGATAAGATAAAAAGAACTAATCCGACGTCAGCTAGTGTAATGATTAAAGGTATATAAGAAACTAAAGACGTACAGTAATGTGTTCATCATCTTTTAGTCACGTTCTGTTTATGATGATTGACTTTTGCGAAACTTCAGGTGGGAAGTAATTTTCACCCCATTTGCAGCATTTTTCTTTTTGTCTTTTTCTTTTCTTTATTTTCTTTCATTCATTCTTTCTTTTTTCTTTCTTTATTGATTTATTTATTTACATATATTATTTATATATTTATTTAGTTACAGTGTAGTTGGTTAGTTACTTTTTTGTTTCTTTGTTTTTGTTTCTTTGTTTGTTTGCTTGTTTCCAAAAATATGTTTTATGTCATTTAGTTCTACCAGATTTTAAAATACATTGTTTCCCTTCGTCAGCGTGACATGGGTTCCGCACACCGCTGTGGGGAGACTGTGTGGAGTTGGTTGAGTTAGTGGCGCAGAACACTATCACCGAGAATTTCGACCCCTGAAATTCTCATGCGCATTTCTGCGTCAATACATGTGGATTACGTGATGGTCTTCGTGTTGTATGTTGACAGGTAAAGCCCCCGTCACACTTATTCGGAATCAGCAGAAATCAAACAGATCCAGCCGGAATGACTAAATTTAAAAATTCGTACTACAGGCAGTTTAGGACTGCGGTAGGCTAGCGCGTAATGGACATCTACCGGCAGTATCATTTATAATTATAACTGTGTTATACTTTTTGTTCTATTTGTTTTTCTTCTATTTGTATTTCCTCTCCTTTTTTTTTTACATATTTCTTTGGTGTCACTATATTTGGGTACCTTTTATTTTCATTTTCTAAGTATTACTTGGTTTTTCCTCACTCTAAACTGACTTGCTGATTTTACATCAGTGTACATGTACTTTACTGTACTAAATTTCTCTTTTCTTAGCATTGTAGATGCACTAACGCCCACCTTTTTGTTTAATACCATTTGATTTTCTTCCTGTTTCTGTGCGTGTGTTGGTTGGTTAAACGAGGATAAATTATATTTCGCGTTTCAGATATTGTTGTTTTAGGTAGAAATCGTGCTACATAAAAAATACCCCATATTGGGCTATGTACCACAATTAGACTAAATGTACAAGAAATTACACCACCCGTTGTTATACATTGTGCAATTCATTGTTCAGTGCGGTTTTATTTAATAGTAAAAATTGGAATAGCGTCAATAAGTCTCAAATTACGACGAATTTCTTGCGTGATACTTTAAAGTTTTGTTTACTACACATATCCGTAATGTCTATGAACGTGGTCTCGCATATTTTACAGCAATCCTTCCTGAAAAGCAGGACGATCACTTCCCCGTGGCGACCGCTCACAGGAATGATACGACTACAGACTGCACTCAAGCTCAACCCTTCTTACTGACAGTCAAGATATTGTTCCACGGGGCATCCCATGCAGACAAGGAAACAGACGACAACAGCATGTTTCCCTGGGGCCCACTCTATGCTGGGGTGAAGATGGCATTGGATATACCTGGGGATGACATGGCGGTGGCGGTCACGTCTGGAAATGTAGCTTAGAATATCAACCTGGAATTCGACATGCCCGAAGCCGCGGTAGATATGCCAGAGCGGGTCGCTCCACTAGGAGAATTCGAATTCAATTTCAGCTAGATGGAATTAACCCTAACATGTAGGGGGTATTTTCGAACTTTAAAACTGGATATGATTACAGCAGTGACTTTAGACGTTTATGCATTCAGCTATCGACTTGAAACTTATACATCAAATAAGCCAGTGTGAAGACTTTCATTTTATTTTACCAAGAGAGAGCTTTACTTATTCATATTCAAATATACACAGGAAATCATTATCTTAAAAGTGAAAGCCTTCTAAAGTTAGGACTTTTAACGGTTGTTAGGTATTATTTGTTATGATTATAGAAAAACTTAAACGTTTAACTAAATTTTTCAAATTTTCTCGTTTTACTTTAAATTTAGAAATATATTCTGTACGTGCCACTAATTCTAAATGAATCAGTATATTTGTTAACCGTGCCAACCTCCGGACGTGATTAGTGAGTAAATAAAGTGTATAAACATGTGCAATAAACAGATTTTCTTTACAGTTTTTGGTGCCCGTGTGTAAGTAAAAAAGACTCGGTCTTACATTTCCACCTGCAGTACTTACAGGCAATTTTATTTAGATATATTAAAAATAAATCCAAGCTACGCTCGGATTTGGAAATTGTCGGAAGGATACTCTGTTTAGATGTTTAGAAGATTGAAGATATGGAAAATTAATTTTTCCTCTAAAAAATATGCAAAAAAATTATTGAATTAATATATGCAGTTCTATTAACTAAATAAATGTCATAATCATAACAGTTATTCACTATCTTACTGATTTATTTATTTATTTCATTATTTATTTATTTATTATAACACTATAACCAGAGCAAAGGTTATTTTGCTGATGCATATTGTTTGTTTATTAGTTTATTTATGAAATCATTTACTTTTATCTGAAGCGCTTACTTCGCTTAAAACAAGGATGCCTATCTCTGCCGGGCTGACTTTAACAGATAAGTAATCAAACCATCAACCATATAATTATCGATCCCTTGTCGTTTACTCTAATGGGTGAGATTTAATTTGTGTAAAAATATACAAACAATGAACAGATTACTTTCTCGATAGAATTAAAGATAAGATTATTGTAAAGCCATTTCATCTGCAGAGGAAGACACAATACCAAGTGTTATTTCGCTGGTGGTCTTTACAAACATAATATCACTACTATTTGTCTCAACATATCCGCTGTCATCTGGGGTTCTCTTTTCCTATAATGCACTAATTCATAAAAACACTGCGAAATATATGAATAGTTTGATATAGAATTATATTTTGTTTGCATATCATTACTTTCAAAAAGAAAAATACCTCATCTCCCTTTACTGTAGAGGAGATAGTGGTACATGTGTCAGAGGAGGCACTTGAATTAAGAACAGCAGTTGTGCAGACAATTCGTCATCTATTACTGAGAAATTCTTCATACAATGACACACGTCCGTAGACAGAAAGTTCATGGAGGGGGAGGGGGATTTTTTCTGAAAAAGTGGTCCTTTAGCATAAAATCTTCGTGGTCCTATATCAAATTTTACTCAGAGCGGACCTTTTTCCGTCAAAAAGGGCTGTTATATTGCCAAGCTAACAACATCTATTCGCATACCCCCAGATCCTTAGCTTACTTTTGGAGCTGCCATACGTCAACATGTAATATTACACCTAGGTAATTACTAGTGATTACTGTGAGGAAGAAAGCTGCAGAGCTTAAAAAGCCCATAAGGTTGTTAAAAACCCAGATCTTCGAGGATATGACAACCATTTTGAGCAATCCTGTATATAAACATAAAGATAAAGATAAGATGACTTAACCCACGGCAAAGAAACACGTATAGTTTTCATGTTGTCGAATTCAATGAGTCCTAAAATTTATCTGTAAACATATTCATTTCTGGGGAGTTCACAACTGCGGACAGGGATCACCCCGGTCCCGTAGTATCGCTAAGTTGGGGCTGTGCTGAGGGTTACTGCAAAACTGGCTGAGCCGACTTACCCGTTACATTGGCCCACGCCACTGGCTACACTGGCCCACACCACTGGCTACACTGGCCCACGCCACTGGCTACATTGGCCCACGCCACTGGCTACATTGGCCCACGCCACTGGTTACATTGGCCCACACCACTGGCTACATTGGCCCAAACCACTGGCTACATTGACCCACACCACTCTTCATAGCCTAGCCTTCTCTCGTGCTTCACGGCCACATAGAACTGGAATCACTACGCTTATAATTAAATACGCTACTCGCACAAAAGCGACAGCACCGGTTACGATTACCCCTTAATAAATAAATCTGTTAATTGCAGTCAAATCACGAAGCTTGAAACTTGATGTTTTCGACATTCATGGAAAAAGGAGCTGAGAAATTTTGTGGGCAAGTGCGTATATGTAAGTAGCCCGTGTAAGGGTGTATTCCCAGAGATTTAGATCAATCCAGGGATTAAAATTTAGATCGATCTAACTCCCTGGGGGTTCAAGCTAAATTGCAGTCAGCCGAGCGCGCACCATAGTTAATTACCCCCTATCAGCTTTCAGTAGGCGGGACAGACGCTTAAGCCGGCTAAGCTGACAGTAATCTAGTGAGACTCCCCACAGGGATAGATCGATCTAAAATCTATGGAAATGGGGTATAACACGCTGAGGTATAAGCCGCTCGGCTGACTGCAATTTAGCGTGAACCCCCAGGGGGTTAGGTCGATCTAAATCTTAATCTTTAGATCGATCTAAATCTCTGGGAAAGCACCCTTAGCAGTGTGTCCTCACTGGCTGACTAAAACCTGTTCACACTACCTGCATATGGACAGTGCAGGCCTACATATAATGTGGGAATTTTTTCATCAACTTGAAAGTATCATAGAAGTATGAAAGTATGAAGTACAGTGATTGGACCCGTTTGGACCCGTATTCAATCGCCATAGATTATATGGAAATAAAGCTCTAAAAACAGCAAAGCTCTTGGAATAATTTATCAGTCGTATTTGGTTAGAACAGCATTGGACATCTATATTAAGTACATGCATGTCTATGTATGGAATACGATATTTTTCAGTTTTTGGTAAAATCTTATATAATTTAACTGCTTAAATTTGTTAAAAGAATAAAAAATGAGAAAATGTGTGTGTGTGTGTGCGTGTTTGTGTGTGAGTGTGTGTGTGTGTATTTGCGCGAGCGTGTGCATATGGAATGGGGGGCGGCGGGGGCACATTATTCTTATTTTTTATAAAGGACTACCCTTTTCCTTTCTCCTGGTCTGTCAAAAGTCTTTATGTTTCATTAACTCAGCGTCTATATGATATAAGAAGCGTACTACAGGCTGTAGGACTACAAAATAACATGCATGTATTGCAGGCCATCGGCGGCTGCCCCTCCCCCCCCCCTCTCGAGTCACCCTGCAAACACAGAATGTTATCATAACATTACCATAACGCTTATATACCCCCCCCCCCCCACACACACACACACACACACACCTCAATGATGCAAGTGGGGAAGAAAATGATAGCTTTTCGTCGTCATATTTCATTTCTTTCTCAGCCAACCATCCCCGTAACAAAAAGAAATCAAAGCTAGGCTCGAAGGCGGAGGCTTTCAGCTGACGGCGGACTGTTTAAAAAATGCCCGTGAAAGGCTTAAAATCCATGTAAAATAAGAATAAATAATTTTTTCATTTTTTACTTAAAATTCAAATTTCTTGGCTGCCGTTCTCTTAAAATAGCGTACACAAGTAAGAGCATCATAGTGTCAACCGGTAGAAATTCGTATCACCTATTGGGTTTTTTTTCCTGTATTCTTTCACCTAATAGGGCGATAGTAGGTGCCTGGGCGAAGGGGGCGGGTCCACACTCTAAAAATAGTTCTGATAAAAGACTTCTGACCACAAATCGATCTTCACGCATAGATTTTGAGCCTTTCTTAGTGATCACAAGACAAAGCTGTTTTCATCATGTTAGGCTATTTTTTTTTCTGTTTCACTTCCTTACAATGACCAAAAATGTTACCTAGACCCTGTCAAACAAAAGCAAATTTCCAATTTAATTCTTTTCGATTTGACAAATTGTAAACTTTTACATATTTTACCGCTAGATACAGATGTTTTCCCATTCTATTTTTGGTATTTAGAGAGTGTGAACGATGTCATTTGGTACAGCTTAGAACAATGAATCAGATAGTCAAAATTCTAATTTCAAGAGGGGACCATTGTTGTGATTTTTATCAGAAATCGAAGGGAGGGGGCCAGGACCCCCCTTAAACTCCCCCCCCCCCCCAAATCTGCCATTGTACAGCACACTGTAGTTTATGGCCAACACCTAACACCACAGTACGTCAGGAGGGCGCCAGGGAGCGATGCGCTGCAAACGACACATTACATTCACAAATGGAGGTGAAGGCTATCTAAGGAAAATATGCATTTACTCATATGTAAAGTGTGGTGCAACGAAGGAGATAAAGATTTTTTAGATTTATTTTCAGGAAATGCCAAGAAAAAGTCTGATATCCTCTTCTCTAAATAAGTAGAATAAACAAATGCTTCCAACTTCACTTGTTGATGTTTACAAACACTTGAGTTTATATACTACCTAAAAACAGGCCAATTTCCGCACTTAAACAGACTAAAAACGCATTTTGACTCGATCAAAAATTTAATTGTTTAATGAAAAATGTAGTTTTTGACACAGGTCAAGCGGTATTAAGTTTAATTTACTTGTGTATCACGAACGTTATTAAGAAGCACGCAATCGGATGATTATCAATTTATACAATTACAAGTTATCTTAAAAATTTCCCTGTGAACCTCTACGAAAAGGAACTGTAGTGGCCAACAAGATTTTCAATTCTGAAACTCTTTAACTTCTGAATATTTTGACTGTAATGGTTATTTTTTCTCTCAGTTTTCGCATTATTTTTTGCTTCAAAGAAAAAAAAGGAGAATGAGAGAGAGAGAAAATATCCCAATCAAATTCAACCTCATCGAATACAAATAAATAGAAATGCAGTCAAAATTTGAATGGTTTGCCGATATCCATTTCCACTCACTTGGAAACATTAGATACGCATTTTTTACCTATCAGGATATATCATAATTATAACCGGATATCTTTGATTTTCACCCAAAAGTCGTGTCGTCTGCAGCTCAACTCTGAGGCACGTTTACTATCTGTTCTTCACTCACGCAATGATTGTGTTAGTGCAGAAAATTACTTTCTGGCCAGGTGACAACTGAAAACATTGATAAGATTTTTTGAATCACCATCAAGATCATCAAAGCCATCAAGATCATCACCATTACAGATCTCTGATATGAACATTACTTCCGGCCCAGTCTTATATTACTTTGAGAGACTTAATTTGCATATAAGAGAAAAATGCATTTTTTTCTGATTTTGACCTGTCTCCAATTTTTTTCATTATTTTCAAAAAGTAGTGTCCTCTTTTGCTCACAAATTGGAACACTTTGATCCACACGCACTGTTTGTAAATTATGTAATTAGAAATAACTTTTATATCACAGATGTGTAATCACGTTTTCGCTCCACAGCCATAAAACTCATGTTAGCTGCATCGGTATAAAAGTAGGTCAATTGCCTGTATAAAATTGCCATACGATTATTGATTTTTTAGTATGGACCGTTTTATGGGGGAGACAGTAATGGTAGATGTATTAAGGTGCTAGCAAAATGTTTTTTGTTGCATGGGGTTACTAAAAGCAGATTAGATTGCAAAGTTTTAAAGAACAAAGTAAAAGTAGTCCACATCTCCAGCTTCACCGTGTAGGACTTTATGTAGATGCCACGGTCCCTCTCTATTACATCTGACTCTCCCTAAAAATTTTGCGGACCGCGTTAACTGTTCAGGTCCCGGGAAGCGGAGCATCCAGCGTGGTGGCAGACACAGGTGCTCTGCAGACGTAACATTGCATTCACAGGAGGGGGGAAAGGTTTTCTAGGAAAATGTTGTCTTTAATTACATATGGCGAATAACGTTATAAAGGAAAGAAAATTGACATATTTGAATTTATATTGACGAATTGCAATGAAAGATACTGATATTTCTACTCAAAATTGGCAGAATAAAAAAACGCAAATGGAGATAACCTGTCTCCCCTCAGAACCCTTCCATGGAATATCCTATCCGCGAGCTTTCAAATGGCTTTCGCAGTCCTACATGCTGAGTTTGTATGGTAGAAAGGAGGCGGGGGAGGGGGGGGGGCGAATTCATACAAAAACATAATTTTGGGGGTTCAAGCACAGTAATACACACAGCTTTATTATTCGACCGAAATCGATGGTTTTATACATGATATATTTTATACAATAAAACATTTTATTTTAAATGATAGAGCTGAATTGAGAGCGTTGGCAAAGGGGAAGAGCAGTTTTGTATCCAAGCCCACTGCTGTTGATTATGCTTGTCTGCACATTCCGTACTTTATTACAATTTTGATCTGATTCGTTTTCTTTTTTGATGATTTAGCTAGGATAAACAGGGGACAGACGCACAACTTAACGCATTGGATTTGGCTCTCCTCCACCTTCGTGTGTGTTTAAGTGTGTGTGTGTGTGTGTGTGTGTGTGTGTGCTTGTGTGACTTTAGTGAATGTGGAGGGAGGGTGTATATCGTTTTCAAGTACTGCCGTGTCTTGACAAGATACCAATATCAGTAAAAATTAATTGTAGCGCGTTTATTCATATTGACTTCAAAACCATGATTTTGTATGTTTTATATTCAATTTCATTTGCTTTGAGCTGTATTTGTCGTTCAGATTTCATTTTTAATTTAAAATTATCCTTCCTTCTTTCTTTTTCCTTTTTTTTTTTTTTGTTTTGTTTTAATTCTGAATAGTAAAATTTGTGATTTTCAAGTAACAACCGCTTTGTTATAGACAGGTTTGTTCATGATTCTCTTAATTAGTGACAGTATTGCTAGCAAGAATGCCTCTAATCCGTTCTCTAGCGCGATATTTCCTACGTTAACACTCCTACATGTATTTACGGTTTTGATATGGACTGTTTAAACTTCGCGCTTCGAAGTATGATGGCGATGAAGATAAACGTGTCGAGATTTAGCGTATATTCGAAATGATAATAGACAAAATAATCTTCAGATTAAATTAAAGTTCAGTTTATTTGCCATGAAATTTGTCCGATATTTTATTGATTCATGTGCCAATATATGTTTGCAATATCTACTTCATGTAAGAGTGGCAACAGCAGCAGTTCGCTTTTCACTGCTAGAGACTTCTTGCTTGCCTTGATTGTATCTGTAATACAAAGTAAAAGAGTAGTTAATTGATAGCTATGTACAATAATAAAAAATAAGAAGATGAAGAAGAAACGAAAACAATAGAAAAATACGTCTTACGAAACTTGGAGCTAGTATCAAGCACCACCGCAGAACAAACAGTCACCATTTTATAAGGACACATACGCGACTCAAGACAAAGACGGATTGTCGAGCAGAAGTTCATGAAAATATCGAACGCTTTTAAAAAAGGACTTAAAAGAGATATCTCAACGAATATTATTCTTGTTTTATTGTCACGCAATCTTCAATCTTAACCTTTATCACGCACTTTTAACTTCGCGTCCCTTTTACATGCAGCATACGTCAAGCAGTCGTGGATTTAGGGGGGGGGGGGGGTCAGGGGGTCCAGTTTATTATCATAAAGGAGGTCTGTTTTCTGATTCTGGTCCGAGGACCAATTGGTTGTGAATTTGACAAAAGATAACAGGAGAGAGAGAGAGAGAGAGAGAGAGAGAGAGATTACACTCTAGATATCAGAGTCACACATGGAGTTTTCACTAGATAGTCACACATATGAATAAAATGTAAAGATTTTTGTAATATTTTTTAAAAGATTACTGTTTATGATTTGAACGCAAAGGACGACAGCGTTTGTTATGTTATGTAAAAGCAGTATTGACGACAGCTACCATCTGAGTCCTCATGGGGATCGAACTTCCAACACGGTTGGAGGTACGTTGTGTAGATTAATAATAACATTCTCGCTCTTTCTTTGGTGAGTTTTTCAATGCGCACGGAACAATGTAGAAAATTAGGAATTAACGTCTCAGAAAATGTCTACAATGTTTATCTTAAATAAGCAATAAGTAACATGCAGCTACTTTTGCGTGTCGCCTGGCTTTAAAAAACAAAACAAAAAATCCTTCGTGGCGTCTTTTTGCTGCAGATCATTAATTTGAGTTGTTTAATGCCTTTCAAATATTTTAGCCATTAATAAAATCTTCATTTTAGTTAAAAGCAATGATTGTAGGTCCCACTGGGTATAGTCGTTATCCATGAAAGCCACTTGTCATTCCCTGAGATGCTCGCAACGTTCTTGTCATCTGTGAAGCACCCCATTCCCGTGACTCGTGAATAGCGGATTTTTATCCCTCGTCCCTAGTGAAACGAAGTCATTATACTTGGTGAAAGTTATTTTCAGCTTCCCGGGCTCGCATTTTCAAGGAGATATGAATGAAGTTTTAAAATAGTTAATGTGATTTGTTATTTGATGATTTTATTTCCCGCGGTCGTGAACTGTGATCACTCCCCCCTCCCCTTCCCAGCGGGACCCTCATGTTTAGCTAGACGATATTGATAGGGAACAATCATGTTTTACACGAAACACGACAAAACTGCTTTAAAAAAATTGAAAGACCTTCTTTACCATGCACTGTGAAAAATACACTTGGAATCATGAAGGACAAAATTTCATACTACTTTCAAGGACAGTCTAGCGCAGTATTTAGCGCAGACTATACAAGTTAAGTAGGCCTACATGTAGGCCTACTCGTAGCTTTGCAAGATATTTTAAAGGCAAGATTATTGTCAAGTACATGTAGTATAGCCTACTCTTAAAGGTAATTACTCCAAATGTGAAAGTCCTTAAATACTCCATTTGCTCATACTGGTAACTTGAAATTAAGCGTTGTGTTAGCAGTGCTGTGATCCAGTGAAAGTTGAAGCAAAAAATAAATAAATAAATAAATAAAAATAAAAAGAATATAAGATTACCCTTTTAAGTGAAAATTATATAAGTAATCAATATCTAAACAAAAATCAAAAGATATAATAACTTGGGACGCAGAGTGAAACTGCAGCGCGCTTCAATGTGACCGGATGTACCGAGATCACTCGTACCGAGATGTGACCGAGTATTCACTGCGGATTTTCTTTGACCTACTTAGTTTACATACTTCGGCGGAGCGGTGATACTTTATGAATAAAAATGTTATACCAAGGACAAGATATATTTACGAGTAACCATTAAAGTTTGATCTGGAGCTGTTGGACATTCCACGATCCCTGCATCCCTTTTAATGCATACAAAGACATTTTTGATGACAGAAGGGTAAGTACTTTGTTGTAGCTGTTGGTAGGTATATCAGAATGCTCTAGAGGTGCTACAGTCAATCTTGTCCTGCAGCAGCACTGGCTCGCCTGTGACCAGCGACCACTGAGACGCCTCGTTTAACAAAATTCTTCTACTCCTAAATGGTAATACTTTGTGAAAGTATAGAACATTTGTGATCTTATGCTACAAATCCCATGAAACTTGATCAAGGCGAAGTATGTTTTTAAGTTGGCATGAAAGCGCTCAATGGTCACAGCTTTCTGGCTAAAATGAGAGGACATGCACTTTTGCCCTAATATTCATATTTAAAAACTCGTTACTGTGACATTTCCTTTAATTTTAGAGATAATATCATATTCCAGAAAGTATAACATTCTGGATAAAAAGATCTTTCAGAAGATAAAACTTGTGTTTATATCTGGCACATTCTAATTTTTTCTTATATAGGCCTATACCTACTGTTGGAACTCATTGGTTGTAGTGATCTGGTACCTGAAGTCTTGAGAGTTGAAAGTCAGAGTTGGGTTGGTTTGCAAGGGAAATAAAAAAAGAAGAGAGAGAGAGAGAGATGAAGCTGCAGAGACTAAAGCTAGAGGATAGACAAAGGGATCTGATGATCCTAGGGTTATAATTAAGTGTCATACAGTAGATCTGGATTCCCGGAAAAATCTGAGGTAATTAAAACATCAGAATTGTCTTTATCTCTCTTTAAAAGCCTCCAACTGGAGTGTAGTAATGGCGTTGCATGTTAGGAATTTATTCATATGTAGCCATGCAAGTATAACAATGCATTACAATGCTGCATCAGGACTGCACCATTCCTGCATTGGATATACTGTTGTGCCTCATTTTAAAGCATGCTGGGCCAACTAAAGATGCAATATTACAGCAGATGCCCTTCAAAATTGGGTTAAGAGTGCCAATCTAAAATAGAAAAATGAATATTTCTGTTTTTCACTTATCAGTTGTTTTTAGGGACATGTAGATTTTGGTTTTTTAAAAAATGTGACGTTAGTGCTAAAAGATCTGCAAGGAGTGTAAATAAATGCCTAATCCGTTTAAGACTGGGTTCCCATGCCTAGAACGATCTAACAGGATTGATCCATCTCCAAGGTGTTTCTTGTTAAATTGCTTTCAGCTTAAGTGGCTTAGTTGTCTGGCATGCCCACTGAAGCTGCTAAACGATAGTTAATTACCCCTAGCAGCTTCAGTAGGTGTGACAGACATTTAAGCCTATTAAATTGATAGCAATTTAGCGAGAAAACCCCTCTGAGATGGATCGATTCACCATTAGTACTATAGGGTCTGAGAATGGTCCCTATAAGGCCTGAGTCACAATTGTTCCCAGCGGCCTCCAAAATCTATTTTAAACTTGTCTCAGTTCAGTCACTGCAACTATGATGTCTGCCATATTAGGATGGCATTTGGGAGTTTAATGTAGTTTTAATATTCTGCTGGCATTGGTGGACTGTAAAGGTTCTCTCTTTTTATTAAGATAATTGGTGTCACTAAATTAGTATAATCTAATGTCTCTTTTTTCAGCTGGCTGTCCTGAAAAAAAAGTAATCTGAGATAGTTTCTATGTAATCAGGATGAAGGCGGATCCCTGTCCTGAGGAGAAAAAAGTAATCTGAGATATTTTCTATGTAATCAGGATGAAGGCGGATCGCTGTCCTGAGGAGGAAAAAAGTAATTTGAAATAATTGCTACATAATCAGGATGAAGGCAGAGTGCTGTCCTAACAAAAAGGAATCTGAGATAATTTTTATGTAATCAGGATGAATCAGGATGGCTGTCATGAGGAGAAAAAAAGTAATCTGAGATCATTTCTATTTAATCACGATGAAGTTGGATCACTGTCCTGAGGAGAAAAAAGTAATCTGAGATCATTTATATTTGATCAGCATGAAGGCGGATGGCTGTTCTGAAAAAAGAAGTAATCTGAGATAATTTATATTTGATCAGGATGAGGGCAGATCGCTGTCTTGAGGAGAAAAAAAGTAATCTGAGATAATTTCTATGTAATCGGGATGAAGGCGGATCGCTGTCCTGAGGAGAAAAAAATGGAAACGAGTGTGAAAGAAGCCCATGGCGAGTGAGACCCACAGCACCTTGTCATAACAGATGTATTTGACCCAAGGTGGAGCAGTGGTCATTGCCCACCGTCACCCATCACCATGGCAAAAATGCCTCCTTGCAGGTAGTGCACAAAATTATTGCTTGGTTTTATTTTACTAGTTGTGTTACAAGAGATAATTTGTCTTCTATTCTTCCAGTGTAGATCAACAAACCAGTCATCATATTTTGTGCTTCCTTTATATATTTAAATAATTTTTTTCACTTTTCTCATGTTACTCCTCACAAAATGTACTTCTACAAGGCACATTCAACTGACACACTTATCCCAGATTATTACAGCCATTGTTTATTGGCAATTTGTGTGCAAATTTCTCAAAAATCCATGAAGATTTGGCAGAGTTCTGTTTATTTAACTTTGATCAGTTTAAGATTGTGACAGTTGTACCAGTCACAATTGTGCCCAGCAGCCTCCAAAAGACATTTAAACTTGTCTCTGTTCAGTCACCATAACTGTGATGTCTGTCATATTTGGTGGACATTAGGCTCGGTTAAATATTCTGCTGGCTCTTGTGGACTGTCAGGGTTCTGTCTTTTTATTAAGATAATTTATGTCACTTCATTCATATAATCTTTTGTCTCTTTTTCCAGCTCTAGACTCCATACAGCATGGTGTCCTCTAGGTGAACAGACTTAACCTGGCTGGACATGGGGGACATATATTGGTAAAGTGAAATAAACAGGAAAAGGCAGCTGTAGGAATATCCCTGCATCTCAACGAGCTGTGCAAGACACAGAAAGTTGCAAGATGAATGGGTCATGAACAGCCAGAGACAGGACAGCCATGGTAAACAGGTAACTGGACATCTTGCAGGTAGTACACAAAATGAACTGTTGTTTTTTTTTTTCAGGTAACAGCAGGTATAATTGGCCACTTTCTTTCTGTGTAGAAACACAATTGCCAATTGTCACATTTTTTGGATTTAAATATTTTTTATTTACAGACACTGTAAGTGTCTGTTTAAATTTTGATTGGTCTCTCTGTCTGTTTGTGTCGTCACTGTTGCTATCCGTGTCAGTCACAAGATATTTGCCCAATAACTTCCAAACTGTAATTTTGTTTTACTTTAAATTTACAGAGTGCTGACAGCTTTGCTTAAACTTATAAGTGAAATGTTTCTCACCATGACAGAGGAAAAATAGTGGAAAGGGAATTTTGGCTTGTATGTTTGGTTGCACTTCCCTTATATCTTGGGCACTATTAAGTCTCCCCTTAATGTTCTGTAGGATTTGAAGAGTAAGAGTTGGTACAGTTTATTGTTATGATCGCTCTTGAAATAACACTTAAAGCTGTAGGCAGATTAATATACATACCCTGTACACAGTAAACCACGATTTGCTTAAATTGTTGTTAACTCCTGAACTGACACCTACACACAGATCCATACTCAATGACTAAATGAAAGCAATCGCTAAGATTTTCTCATATTTTTACTGTTATGAAGCATCATTTGTGCAGATTTTATAAAAATTGGAATGTTTTCAATGTAATTTTCGGTTTTCTCAAATATATTGTGCAAAAAATCACTTTCATTACACGCAGTCAATTGATAATCTTATCTCAGATTTTTACATTAGGCATCATTCACACAAATTTCACAAACATTGGACCAGATTTGTGAAAATTATTAACATTTAACTATTTTATTCCATGGAATTTGCCCTTTTTCCAGGTAAACCTTCCATTGCAGCCTTGTGGCTTCTAAGTTGACAGACTCTTCCTGTCTCTTCATGGCTAATGTCTATAGAAAAAAACAGGCATTGAAAGACAACATCAGGAGCAGTGCTCTGTCTCATCCATGTGTGCAATACATGATATGTGGCAAAATTAAGGACATGGTCAAATGGTGTGCTAACGGTCCGATTCCAGAAACCCACTGTAAGGATGAGTCTGCATCTGGTATTGGTAGTAAGGAGAAGTCTTGATTGGGTATATGTTGTTTTTCAGAGAACAATAATAGGTTATTTACCACTTCCTACACAAACCAACACAAGTCATCACATTTGTTGTTTTATTAGAGATAAAATGATTTATTGAAATATTGAAATATTTGTTTTTCGTAAGTTTCCACTCTTCTGATATGAATTGGCAATAAAATACACTTAAATTAAACACAGGGATGTGATAAGCTTTTCTCAGATTTTTATTGTTGTAAAGCATCATTTGTACAAATTTCACAAAGATTGGACCACAGTTGTCACAATTATTAATGTTTAACTATTTTGATCCATGGAATTTGCCATTGTTTTCAAGGTAATTTTTAGTTTTCTCGAATATATTATCCGAAAAATAGTTTTGATTACACACAGTCAACTGATAATCGTATCTCAAATTTTTACATTTATTAGGCATCATTTACACAAATTTCACAAAGATTGGATCAGATTTGTGAAAATTATTAACATTTAACTATTTTATTCCATGGAATTTTTCCTTTTTCCAGGTAAACCTTCCATTGCAGCCTTGTGGCTTCTTGGTTGACAGACTCTTCCTGTCTCTTTATGGCTAATGCCTATAGAAAAAAATAGGCATTGAAAGACAACATCAGGAGCAGTGCTCTGCCTCATCCATGTGTGCAATACATGATATGTGGCAAGATGAAGGACATGGTCAAATGGTGTGCTAACAGTCCGAATCCAGAAACCCTCTGTAAGGAGGAATCTGCATCTTCCATCTGCATCTGGTATTGGTAGTAAGGAGAAGTCTTGATTGGGTATATGTTGTTTTTCAGAAGACAATAAGAGGTAATTTGCCACTTCCTACACAAACAAACACAAGTCAGCACATTTGTTTTATTTGAGATAAAATGATTTATTGGAATATTGAAATATTTGTTTTTGTAAGTTCTCACTCTTCCACTATAAAATGGCCTTAAAAATACACTTTAATTAAACACAGGGATGTGATAATCTTTTCTCAGATTTTTATTGTTGTAAAGCATCATTTGTACAAATTTCACAAAGATTGGACCACGTTTGTCCAAATTATTAACGTTTAACTATTTTGATCCATGGAATTTGCCATTGTTTTCAATGTAATTTTTAGTTTTCTCGAATATATTGTCCGAAAAATGGTTTTGATTACACACAGTCAACTGATAACCTTATCTGAGATTTTTATTGTTATTAGGCATCATTTATACCAATTTCACAAAGATTGGACCAGATTTGTGAAAATTATTAACATTTAACTATTTTATTCCATGGAATTTGCCCTTTTTCCAGGTAAACCTTCCATTGCAGCCTTGTGGCTTCTTGGTTGACAGACTCTTCCTGTCTCTTTATGGCTAATGTCTATAGAAAAAAACAGGCATTGAAAGACAACATCAGGAGCAGTGGTCTGTATCATCCATGTGTGCAATACATGATATGTGGCAAGATTAAGGACATGGTCAAATGGTGTGCTAACAGTCCGATTCCAGAAACCCACTGTAAGGATGAGTCTGCATCTGGTATTGGTAGTAAGGAGAAGTCTTGATTGGGTATATGTTGTTTTTCAGAGAACAATAATAGGTAATTTGCCACTTCCTACACAAACAAACACAAGTCATCACATATATTGTTTTATTTGAGATAAAATGATTTATTGGAATATTGAAATATTTGTTTTCATAAGTTCCCACTCTTCTGATATGAATTGGCAATAAAATACATTTAAATTAAACACAGGGATGTTATAACCTTTTCTCAGATTTTTATTGTTGTAAAGCATCATTTGTACAAATTTCACAAAGATTGGACCACATTTGTCAAAATTATTAACGTTTAACTATTTTGATCCATGGAATTTGTCATTGTTTTCAATGTAATTTTTAGTTTTCTCGAATATATTGTCCAAAAAATGGTTTTGATTACACACAGTCAATTGATAATCTTATCTCAGATTTTTATTGTTATTAGGCATCATTTTTACCAATTTCACAAACATTGGACCAGATTTGTGAAAATTATTAACATTTAACTATTTTATTCCATGGAATTTTTCCTTTTTCCAGGTAAACCTTCCATTGCAGCCTTGTGGCTTCTTGGTTGACAGACTCTTCCTGTCTCTTTATGGCTAATGTCTATAGAAAAAAAAGGCATTGAAAGACAACATCAGGAGCAGTGCTCTTTCTCATCCATGTGTGCAATTCATGATATGTGGCAAGATTAAGGACATGGTCCAATGGTGTGCTAACAGTCCGATTCCAGAAACCCACTGTAAGGATGAGTTTGCATCTGGTATTGGTAGTAAGGAGAAGTCTTGATTGGGTATATGTTGTTTTTCAGAGAACAATAATAGGTAATTTGCCACTTCTTACATAAACAAACACAAGTCATCACATATGTTGTTTTATTTGAGATAAAATGATTTATTGGAATATTGAAATATTTGTTTTTGTAAGTTCTCACTCTTCCACTATAAAATGGCCTTAAAAATACACTTTAATTAAACACAGGGATGTGATAATCTTTTCTCAGATTTTTATTGTTGTAAAGCATCATTTGTACAAATTTCACAAAGATTGGACCACGTTTGTCCAAATTATTAACGTTTAACTATTTTGATCCATGGAATTTGCCATTGTTTTCAATGTAATTTTTAGTTTTCTCGAATATATTGTCCGAAAAATGGTTTTGATTACACACAGTCAACTGATAACCTTATCTGAGATTTTTATTGTTATTAGGCATCATTTATACCAATTTCACAAAGATTGGACCAGATTTGTGAAAATTATTAACATTTAACTATTTTATTCCATGGAATTTGCCCTTTTTCCAGGTAAACCTTCCATTGCAGCCTTGTGGCTTCTTGGTTGACAGACTCTTCCTGTCTCTTTATGGCTAATGTCTATAGAAAAAAACAGGCATTGAAAGACAACATCAGGAGCAGTGGTCTGTATCATCCATGTGTGCAATACATGATATGTGGCAAGATTAAGGACATGGTCAAATGGTGTGCTAACAGTCCGATTCCAGAAACCCACTGTAAGGATGAGTCTGCATCTGGTATTGGTAGTAAGGAGAAGTCTTGATTGGGTATATGTTGTTTTTCAGAGAACAATAATAGGTAATTTGCCACTTCCTACACAAACAAACACAAGTCATCACATATATTGTTTTATTTGAGATAAAATGATTTATTGGAATATTGAAATATTTGTTTTCATAAGTTCCCACTCTTCTGATATGAATTGGCAATAAAATACATTTAAATTAAACACAGGGATGTTATAACCTTTTCTCAGATTTTTATTGTTGTAAAGCATCATTTGTACAAATTTCACAAAGATTGGACCACATTTGTCAAAATTATTAACGTTTAACTATTTTGATCCATGGAATTTGTCATTGTTTTCAATGTAATTTTTAGTTTTCTCGAATATATTGTCCAAAAAATGGTTTTGATTACACACAGTCAACTGATAATCTTATCTCAGATTTTTATTGTTATTAGGCATCATTTATTCTAATTTCACAAACATTGGACCAGTTTTGTGAAAATTATTAACATTTAACTATTTTATTCCATGGAATTTTTCCTTTTTCCAGGTAAACCTTCCATTGCAGCCTTGTGGCTTCTTGGTTGACAGACTCTTCCTGTCTCGTTATGGCTAATGCCTATAGAAAAAAACAGGCATTGAAAGACAACATCAGGAGCAGCTGTGCTCTGTCTCATCCATGTGTGCAATACATGATATGTGGCAAGATTAAATACATGGTCAAATGGTGTGCTAACAGTCCGATTCCAGAAACCCACTGTAAGGATGAGTCTGCATCTGGTATTGGTAGTAAGGAGAAGTCTTGATTGGGTATATGTTGTTTTTCAGAGAACAATAATAGGTAATTTGCCACTTCCTACACAAACAAACACAAGTCATCACATATATTGTTTTATTTGAGATAAAATGATTTATTGGAATATTGAAATATTTGTTTTCATAAGTTCCCACTCTTCTGATATGAATTGGCAATAAAATACATTTAAATTAAACACAGGGATGTTATAACCTTTTCTCAGATTTTTATTGTTGTAAAGCATCATTTGTACAAATTTCACAAAGATTGGACCACATTTGTCAAAATTATTAACGTTTAACTATTTTGATCCATGGAATTTGTCATTGTTTTCAATGTAATTTTTAGTTTTCTCGAATATATTGTCCAAAAAATGGTTTTGATTACACACAGTCAACTGATAATCTTATCTCAGATTTTTATTGTTATTAGGCATCATTTATTCTAATTTCACAAACATTGGACCAGTTTTGTGAAAATTATTAACATTTAACTATTTTATTCCATGGAATTTTTCCTTTTTCCAGGTAAACCTTCCATTGCAGCCTTGTGGCTTCTTGGTTGACAGACTCTTCCTGTCTCGTTATGGCTAATGCCTATAGAAAAAAACAGGCATTGAAAGACAACATCAGGAGCAGCTGTGCTCTGTCTCATCCATGTGTGCAATACATGATATGTGGCAAGATTAAATACATGGTCAAATGGTGTGCTAACAGTCCGATTCCAGAAACCCACTGTAAGGATGAGTCTGCATCTGGTATTGGTAGTAAGAAGAAGTCTTGATTGGGTATATGTTGTTTTTCAGAAGACAATAACAGGTAATTTGCCACTTTCTACACAAACAAACACAAGTCATCACATAAGTTGTTTTATTTGAGATAAAATGATTTATTGAAATATTGAAATATTTGTTTTTCGTAAGTTCTCACTCTTCTGATATAAATTATCAATAAAATACACTTAAATTAAACACAGGGATGTAATAACCTTTTCTCAGATTTTTATTGTTGTAAAGCATCATTTGTCCAAATTTCACAAAGATTGGACCACATTTGTCCAAATTATTAACGTTTAACTATTTTGATCCATGTAATTTGCCATTGTTTTCAATGTAATTTTTAGTTTTCTTGAATATAATGTCCGAAAAATAGTTTTGATTACACACAGTCAACTGATAATCTTATCTCAGATTTTTATTGTTATTAGGCATCATTTATACCAATTTCACAAACATTGGACCAGATTTGTGAAAATTATTAATGTTTAACTATTTTGATCCATGGATTTTGCCCTTTTTCCAGGTAAACCTTCCATTGCAGCCTTGTGGCTTCTTGGTTGACAGACTCTTCCTGTCTCTTTATGGCTAATGCCTATAGAAAAAAACAGGCATTGAAAGACATCATCAGGAGTAGTGCTCTGTCTCATCCATGTTTGCAATACATGATATGTGGCAAGATTAAGGACATGGTCAAATGGTGTGCTAACAGTCCGATTCCAGAAACCCACAGTAAGGATGTGTCTGCATCTGGTATTGGTAGTAAGGAGAAGTCTTGATTGGGTATATGTTGTATTTCAGAGAACAATAATAGGTTATTTACCACTTCCTACACAAACCAACACAAGTCATCACATTTGTTGTTTTATTAGAGATAAAATGATTTATTGAAATATTGAAATATTTGTTTTTTGTAAGTTTCCACTTTTCTGATATGAATTGGCAGTAAAAAACACTTAAATTAAACACAGGGATGTGATAAGCTTTTCTCAGATTTTTATTGTTGTAAAGCATCATTTGTACAAATTTCACAAAGATTGGACCACAGTTGTCACAATAATTAATGTTTAACTATTTTGATCCATGGAATTTGTCATTGTTTTCAATGTAATTTTTAGTTTTTTCAAATATATTGTCCGAAAAATAGTTTTGATTACACACAGTCAACTGATAATCTTATCTCAGATTTTTACATTTATTAGGCATCATTTACACAAATTTCACAAAGATTGGACCAGATTTGTGAAAATTATTAACATTTAACTATTTTATTCCATGGAATTTGCCCTTTTTCCAGGTAAACCTTCCATTGCAGCCTTGTGGCTTCTTGGTTGACAGACTCTTCCTGTCTCTTCATGGCTAATGTCTATAGAAAAAAACAGGCATTGAAAGACAACATGAAGAGCAGTGCTCTGTCTCATCCATGTGTGCAATACATGATATGTGGCAAGATTAAGGACATGATCAAATGGTGTGCTAACAGTCCGATTCCAGAAACCCACTGTAAGGATGAGTCTGCATCTGGTATTGGTAGTAAGGAGAAGTCTTGATTGGGTATATGTTGTTTTTCAGAGAACAATAATAGGTTATTTACAACTTCCTACACAAACCAACACAAGTCATCACATTTGTTGTTTTATTAGAGATAAAATGATTTATTGAAATATTGAAATATTTGTTTTTGTAAGTTTTCACTCTTCCACTATAAATGGCCATAAAATACACTTAAATTAGACACCCGTGACGTGATAAGTTTTTGTCAGATTTTCATTGTTGTAAAGCATCATTTGTACAAATTTCACAAAGATTGGACCACATTTGTCAAAATTATTAACGTTTAACAATTTTGATCCATGGAATTGGCCATTGTTTTCAACGTAATTTTAAGTTTTCTTGAATATATTATGCGAAAAAATCCATTTCATTAGACACAGGCAATTGATAATCTTATCTCAGATTATTACAGTTGTTAAGCATCATTTGTACAAATATCACAAACATAAGACCACATTTGTCAAAACTATTAACATTAAACTATTTTTATCCATGGGATTTGCCATTGTTTTCAAGGTAATTTTTAGTTTTCTGAAATATATTGTCCGAAAAATAGTTTTGATTACACACAGTTAACTGATAATGTTATCTCAGATTTTTATTGTTATTAGGCATCATTTATACAAATTTCACAAACATTGGACAAGATTTGTGAAAATTATTAACATTTAACTATTTTATTCCATGGAATTTTCCCTTTTTCCAGGTAAGCCTTCCCTTGCAGCCTTGTGGCTTCTTGGTTGACAGACTCTACCTGTCTCTTCATTGCTAATGTCTATAGAAATAACAGGCATTGAAAGACAACATGGAGAGCAGTGTTATATCTCATCCATGTGTGCAATACATGATATGTGGCAAGATTAAGGACATGGTCAAATGGTGTGCTAACAGTCCTATTCCAGAAACCCACTGTAAGGATGAGTCTGCATCTGGTATTGGTAGTAAGGAGAAGTCTTGCTTGGTTATATGTTGTTTTTTAGAGAACAATAATAGGTAATTTGCCATTTCCTACACAAACAAACACAAGTCATCACATTTGTTGTTTTATTTGAGATAAAATGATTTATTGGAATATTGAAATATTTGTTTTTGTAAGTTCTCACTCCTCTGATATGAGTTGGCCATAAAATACACTTAAATTAAACACAGGGATGTGATAATCTTTTCTCAGATTTTTATTGTTGTAAACCATCATTTGTACAAATTTCACAAAGATTGGACCACATTTGTCAAAATTATTAACGTTTAACTATTTTGATCCATGTAATTTGCCATTGTTTTCAATGTAATTTTTAGTTTTCTCGAATATATTCTCCGAAAAACAGTTTTGATTACACACAGTCAACTGATAATCTTATCTCAGATTTTTATTGTTATTAGGCATCATTTATACAAATTTCACAAAGATTAGACCAGATTTGTGAAAATTATTAACGTTTAACTATTTTGATCCATGTAATTTGCCATTGTTTTCAATGTAATTTTTAGTTTTCTCGAATATATTGTCCGAAAAATAGTTTTGATTACACACAGTCAACTGATAATCTTATCTCAGATTTTTATTGTTATTAGGCATCATTTATACAAATTTCACAAAGATTGGACCAGATTTGTGAAAATTATTAACATTTAACTATTTTATTCCATGGAATTTTCCCTTTTTCCAGGTAAACCTTCCATTGCAGCCTTGTGGCTTCTTGGTTGACAGACTCTTCCTGTCTCTTTATGGCTAATGCCTATAGAAAAAACAGGCATTGAAAGACAACATCAGGAGCAGTGCTCTGTCTCATCCATATGTACAATTCATGATATTTGGGAAGATTTAAGACATGGTCAAACGGTGTGCTAAGAGTCCGATTCCAGAAACCCACTGTAAGGAGGAATCTGCATCTTCCATCTGCATCTGGTATTGGTAGTAAGGAGAAGTCTTGATTGGGTATATGTTGTTTTTCAGAAGACAATAATAGGTAATTTGCCACTTCCTACACAAACAAACACAAGTCATCACATTTGTTGTTTTATTTGAGATAAAATGATTTATTGGAATATTGAAATATTTGTTTTTGTCAGTTCTCACTCTTCCACTATAAATGGCCATAAAATACATTTAAATTAGACACCCATGACGTGATAAGTTTTTGTCAGATTTTAATTGTTGTAAAGCATCATTTGTACAAATTTCACAAAGATTGGACAACATTTATCAAAATTATTAACGTTTAACTATTTTGATCCATGGAATTTGCCATTGTTTTCAACGTAATTTTTGTTTTTCTTCAATATATTATGCGAAAAAATCCATTTCATGAGACACAGGCAATTGATAATCTTATCTCAGATTATTACAGTTTTTAAGCATCATTTGTACAAATATCACAAACATTAGACCACATTTGTCAAAACTATTAACATTTAACTATTTTTATCCATGGGATTTGCCATTGTTTTCAAGGTAATTTTTAGTTTTCTGAAATATATTGTCCGAAAAATAGTTTTGATTACACACAGTTCAATGATAATGTTATCTCAGATTTTTATTGTTATTAGGTATCATTTATACAAATTTCACAAACATTGGACCAGATTTGTGAAAATTATCAACATTTAACTATTTCATTCCATGGAATTTTCCCTTTTTCCAGGTAAACCTTCCATTGCAGCCTTGTGGCTTCTTGGTTGACAGACTCTTCCTGTCTCTTTATTGCTAATGTCTATATAAAAAAACAGGCATTGAAAGACAACATGAAGAGCAGTGCTATGTCTCATCCATGTGTGCAATACGTGATATTTGGGAAGATTTAGGACATGATCAAAGGGTTTGCTAACAGTCTAATTCCAGAAACCCACTGAAGGATGAGTCTGCATCTGGTATTGGTAGTAAGGAGAAGTCTTGATTGGGTATATGTTGTATGTCAGAAGACAATAAAAGGTAATTTGCCACTTCCTACACAAACAAACACAAGTCATCACATTTGTTGTTTTATTTGAGATAAAATGATTTATTGGAATATTGAAATATTTATTTTTGTAAGTTTTCACTCTTCCACTATAAATGGCCATAAAATACACTTAAATTAGACACCCGTGACGTGATAAGTTTTTCTCAGATTTTTATTGTTGTAAAGCATCATTTGATCAAATTTCACAAAGATTGGGCTAGATTTGTTAAAATTATTAATGTTTAACTATTTTAAGTTTTGCAATTTGCCATTGTTTTCAATGTAAGTTTTAGTTTTCTGGAATATATTGTGTGAAAAAGTCCATTTCATTAGACACAGGAAACTGATAATGTTTTCTCAGATTTTTACAGTTGTTAAGCATCATTTGTCCAAATTTCACAAACATTAGACCACATTTGTCAAAATTATTAACATTTAACTATTTTAATCCATGTAATTTGCCATTGTTTTCAACATAATTTTTTGGTTTTCTCGAATATGTTGTGCAAAAAATCACTTTCATTACACGCAGTCAATTGATAATTTTATCTCAAATTTTTACATTTATTAGGCATCATTTACACAAATTTCACAAACATTGGACAAGATTTGTGAAAATTATTAACATTTAACTATTTTATTCCATGGAATTTTCCCTTTTTCCAGGTAAGCCTTCCCTTGCAGCCTTGTGGCTTCTTGGTTGACAGACTCTACCTGTCTCTTCATTGCTAATGTCAATAGAAAAAACAGGCATTGAAAGACAACATGGAGAGCAGTGTTATATCTCATCCATGTGTGCAATACATGATATGTGGCAAGATTAAGGACATGGTCAAATGGTGTGCTAACAGTCCGATTCCAGAAACCCACTATAAGGATGAGTCTGCATCTGGAATTGGTAGTAAGGAGAAGTCTTGCTTGGTTATATGTTGTTTTTCAGAGAACAATAACAGGTAATTTGCCATTTCCTACACAAACAAACACAAGTCATCACATATGTTGTTTTATTTGAGATAAAATGATTTATTGGAATATTGAAATATTTGTTTTCCGTAAGTTCTCACTCTTCTGATATGAATTGACAATAAAATACACTTAAATTAAACACAGGGATGTGATAATTTTTTCTCAGATTTTTATTGTTGTAAAGCATCATTAGTACATATTTCACAAAGATTGGACCACAGTTGTCACAATAATTAATGTTTAACTATTTTGATCCATGGAATTTGCCATTGTTTTCAATGTAATTTTTAGTTTTCTTGAATATAATGTCCGAAAAATAGTTTTGATTACACACAGTTAACTGATAATCTTATCTCAGATTTTTATTGTTATTAGGCATCATTTATACAAATTTCACAAACATTGGACCAGATTTGTGAAAATTATTAACATTTAACTATTTTATTCCATGGAATTTTCCTTTTTCCAGGTAAGCCTTCCATTGCAGCCTTGTGGCTTCTTGGTTGACAGACTCTTCCTGTCTCGTTATGGCTAATGCCTATAGAAATGACAAGCATTGAAAGACAACATCAGGAGCAGCTGTGCTCCGTCTCATCCATGTGTGCAATACATGATATGTGGCAAGATTAAGGACATGGTCAAATGGTGTGCTAACAGTCCGATTCCAGAAACCCACAGTAAGGATGTGTCTGCATCTGGTATTGGTAGTAAGGAGAAGTCTTGATTGGGTATATGTTGTATTTCAGAGAACAATAATAGGTTATTTACCACTTCCTACACAAACCAACACAAGTCATCACATTTGTTGTTTTATTAGAGATAAAATGATTTATTGAAATATTGAAATATTTGTTTTTTGTAAGTTTCCACTTTTCTGATATGAATTGGCAGTAAAAAACACTTAAATTAAACACAGGGATGTGATAAGCTTTTCTCAGATTTTTATTGTTGTAAAGCATCATTTGTACAAATTTCACAAAGATTGGACCACAGTTGTCACAATAATTAATGTTTAACTATTTTGATCCATGGAATTTGTCATTGTTTTCAATGTAATTTTTAGTTTTTTCAAATATATTGTCCGAAAAATAGTTTTGATTACACACAGTCAACTGATAATCTTATCTCAGATTTTTACATTTATTAGGCATCATTTACACAAATTTCACAAAGATTGGACCAGATTTGTGAAAATTATTAACATTTAACTATTTTATTCCATGGAATTTGCCCTTTTTCCAGGTAAACCTTCCATTGCAGCCTTGTGGCTTCTTGGTTGACAGACTCTTCCTGTCTCTTCATGGCTAATGTCTATAGAAAAAAACAGGCATTGAAAGACAACATGAAGAGCAGTGCTCTGTCTCATCCATGTGTGCAATACATGATATGTGGCAAGATTAAGGACATGATCAAATGGTGTGCTAACAGTCCGATTCCAGAAACCCACTGTAAGGATGAGTCTGCATCTGGTATTGGTAGTAAGGAGAAGTCTTGATTGGGTATATGTTGTTTTTCAGAGAACAATAATAGGTTATTTACAACTTCCTACACAAACCAACACAAGTCATCACATTTGTTGTTTTATTAGAGATAAAATGATTTATTGAAATATTGAAATATTTGTTTTTGTAAGTTTTCACTCTTCCACTATAAATGGCCATAAAATACACTTAAATTAGACACCCGTGACGTGATAAGTTTTTGTCAGATTTTCATTGTTGTAAAGCATCATTTGTACAAATTTCACAAAGATTGGACCACATTTGTCAAAATTATTAACGTTTAACAATTTTGATCCATGGAATTGGCCATTGTTTTCAACGTAATTTTAAGTTTTCTTGAATATATTATGCGAAAAAATCCATTTCATTAGACACAGGCAATTGATAATCTTATCTCAGATTATTACAGTTGTTAAGCATCATTTGTACAAATATCACAAACATAAGACCACATTTGTCAAAACTATTAACATTAAACTATTTTTATCCATGGGATTTGCCATTGTTTTCAAGGTAATTTTTAGTTTTCTGAAATATATTGTCCGAAAAATAGTTTTGATTACACACAGTTAACTGATAATGTTATCTCAGATTTTTATTGTTATTAGGCATCATTTATACAAATTTCACAAACATTGGACAAGATTTGTGAAAATTATTAACATTTAACTATTTTATTCCATGGAATTTTCCCTTTTTCCAGGTAAGCCTTCCCTTGCAGCCTTGTGGCTTCTTGGTTGACAGACTCTACCTGTCTCTTCATTGCTAATGTCTATAGAAATAACAGGCATTGAAAGACAACATGGAGAGCAGTGTTATATCTCATCCATGTGTGCAATACATGATATGTGGCAAGATTAAGGACATGGTCAAATGGTGTGCTAACAGTCCTATTCCAGAAACCCACTGTAAGGATGAGTCTGCATCTGGTATTGGTAGTAAGGAGAAGTCTTGCTTGGTTATATGTTGTTTTTTAGAGAACAATAATAGGTAATTTGCCATTTCCTACACAAACAAACACAAGTCATCACATTTGTTGTTTTATTTGAGATAAAATGATTTATTGGAATATTGAAATATTTGTTTTTGTAAGTTCTCACTCCTCTGATATGAGTTGGCCATAAAATACACTTAAATTAAACACAGGGATGTGATAATCTTTTCTCAGATTTTTATTGTTGTAAACCATCATTTGTACAAATTTCACAAAGATTGGACCACATTTGTCAAAATTATTAACGTTTAACTATTTTGATCCATGTAATTTGCCATTGTTTTCAATGTAATTTTTAGTTTTCTCGAATATATTCTCCGAAAAACAGTTTTGATTACACACAGTCAACTGATAATCTTATCTCAGATTTTTATTGTTATTAGGCATCATTTATACAAATTTCACAAAGATTAGACCAGATTTGTGAAAATTATTAACGTTTAACTATTTTGATCCATGTAATTTGCCATTGTTTTCAATGTAATTTTTAGTTTTCTCGAATATATTGTCCGAAAAATAGTTTTGATTACACACAGTCAACTGATAATCTTATCTCAGATTTTTATTGTTATTAGGCATCATTTATACAAATTTCACAAAGATTGGACCAGATTTGTGAAAATTATTAACATTTAACTATTTTATTCCATGGAATTTTCCCTTTTTCCAGGTAAACCTTCCATTGCAGCCTTGTGGCTTCTTGGTTGACAGACTCTTCCTGTCTCTTTATGGCTAATGCCTATAGAAAAAACAGGCATTGAAAGACAACATCAGGAGCAGTGCTCTGTCTCATCCATATGTACAATTCATGATATTTGGGAAGATTTAAGACATGGTCAAACGGTGTGCTAAGAGTCCGATTCCAGAAACCCACTGTAAGGAGGAATCTGCATCTTCCATCTGCATCTGGTATTGGTAGTAAGGAGAAGTCTTGATTGGGTATATGTTGTTTTTCAGAAGACAATAATAGGTAATTTGCCACTTCCTACACAAACAAACACAAGTCATCACATTTGTTGTTTTATTTGAGATAAAATGATTTATTGGAATATTGAAATATTTGTTTTTGTCAGTTCTCACTCTTCCACTATAAATGGCCATAAAATACATTTAAATTAGACACCCATGACGTGATAAGTTTTTGTCAGATTTTAATTGTTGTAAAGCATCATTTGTACAAATTTCACAAAGATTGGACAACATTTATCAAAATTATTAACGTTTAACTATTTTGATCCATGGAATTTGCCATTGTTTTCAACGTAATTTTTGTTTTTCTTCAATATATTATGCGAAAAAATCCATTTCATTAGACACAGGCAATTGATAATCTTATCTCAGATTATTACAGTTTTTAAGCATCATTTGTACAAATATCACAAACAT